>NW_017728906.1:112188617-112200436 GCF_001723895.1 Crocodylus porosus | reverse complement strand
AGGGGTGATCTGATGGCCACCTATAAGTTTATCAGGGGTGACCACCAGGATCTGGGGGAACATTTGTTCACCAGACTGCCCCAAGGGATGACGAGGTTGAATGGTCATAAACTACTTCAAGTCCATTTCAGGCTGGACATAAGGAAAAATGTCTTTACTATCTGAGCCCCCAAGGTCTGGAACAGTCTGCCATCACAGGTGGTTCAAGCACCTACTTTGTACACCTTCAAGAGCAAATTGGATGCTTGTCTTGCTGGGATCCTATGACCCCAGGTGACTTCCTGGCCTTTGGGTGGGGGGCTGGACTTGATGATCTTCCGAGGTCCCTTACAGCCTTAATGTCTATGAAATCTATGAAATCTATGAAATCCCAAAGGTTGCAGGTGGCGAAGTAAGTCTGAGCTAGCCCTGGCTGGTCTCAGATTCTCTGGCCCTACCCCCTCCCCTCTGGACAGGGATTAGGGTTTTGCACCCTATTTGCAAGCAGCAGATTGCAGGCTGGAAATCTGCCAGCCTGTGGAGAGATGTTTGCAAAGGAGGAAAGCTGTGGTTTCCCTCTTCAAAGGGGAAAAAAATCTGTGTTTTTCTCTTTTAAAGGAGAAAATCCATGTTTTTCCACAGGAAACAGAAAACCCAGATCCCTGATTATGACTCAATTGGATGCATGTACATGTGTGCTTTACTGCATAGTTGATTAATTGGCTCCATGGTGAAATGTCACCAACTACACGTGCGCCAGTGTTAGGGCACAGGAAATTAGCTGCACGGTAAGATAGTACTATGTTATGGTGGAGTCATATACTGCATAGAAATGCATGTGTGGATAATGACCAGGACTGCAGCAGTTTGAGCAGCCCCAGGCTGGCAGCAGGCTCTGCGGGTCAGCCACATGGCTCTGCAGTTTTGGCACAATCATGCCCCAGCCAGCTCCTTCATCACCACCACCTGGAGCCTGGGGCTGACCTCTCAAATCTGCTGCCAGCCCAAAAGCAGCTGACTCTGACCCAAACTGCACCAGAGTTTATTGAGCTACATTAATGGCTCACGGAGATGCACCCATTTAGAATGACACTGGTTGGTGTTATTATAACAAGTAACAGTGTTTCAGTAAAATAGTGGCCCCATTATAAAAAAGTCAGAACTTCTATTTGTTTTTAGAGGGTCTGCTAAAAGTAGAGGAGAAAATCTTTACCATCTTATCTTTTCACTTACGACATTCACTTCTGAGACTGACTTTACTGAGGAAAGAAGCTGGAGTCTGTAACAGGAAATAATCTCCATTCCTTTCCTTTTTTAGGTACCTGATGGGTAAAAATTGACTGAAACATGCTTACAGGTCAAAATGGCACTTTCCAAGTCTTGTATGTTTTGGATGCCAAAGAAACTAAAGCAAAAAACTAGGGAAAGGTCCTTCTAGACTTGTATTCTTTTGAAGGAAGAAATGCTAAGCAGGCTGATCTTGCAATCACAAGACTGGCACATTCTGCTGTCCAATCCATTTTCTCTCATGAAGGGTTTTGAGAAGTTTTGGTCATCTACCACTAACAGTAACTCTCTTTAATGGTAGTCACTGGATTTGCGAGGATTTCACTTGAGTGGGAGTCAAATAACTGGATTGGATTATGTGTATGTGTATGTGCAAATGTATAGTGTCTTTTTTTCTTTTAAGCATCACTGATATTGCTAGATAAAAGTAAATGATGTATTACCTATTTTTAAAAATGTTAATACCATATTTACTGAAATAGAAAACTACACTTATTATAAGTTGACTCCCCCAGTAATTAGATTCTATATAAGGAAAATGTATAAATTTGTTATAATTTTCTAGGTATAGAATCTAATTATTGGAGATTTGCCTTGAATCTACTCCATCTCCACTGCTATAGCAGGGACAATAAATCTGGGGTATCAGAGGGCCCTTTGTCCTCTGCTTCCCCCCAGATGTTTTCCCTGGAAGTCTCTTCCCTCTTCTGTCAGACCCTGTTCTCCCTGTGCATGTGAAAGTGAGGAACAAATGTGAAAACAATAACCTTGAAATTAAGTATGGCCACAACAATTTGCATATAGTATTTATAGACTTAGGTCATCCAAAATTGATGCATGCTACTTTTCTCTTTTTTTTAAACTACTGCAAGTTTTAGTACAGGTGTTTCATAAATGCACTTCTGAGTAGTACTTTAGCTCCTATTTGTTTCTTGTATAAACTATGCATGGTATTACTGCAAAGCTAAAAGGCTCATGATTTACCACATGGCACTGGGCCTCACCAGTCAACAGCCTGGCACATATGTTTAGCAGGGTTAGCTGGTTTTCTCTGATTGAAAAAAAAAAAGTCCCCAGTTTTCAGTTAAAAAAAGTAACCCCAAATTCACATTTTTATGTGATTAGAATGAAACACCACTATATATAATGGCATTTCACTTTAATCCTGGAAAAATGTGAATTTGGGGTTACTTTTTTTAACTGAAAATTGGGGATCTTTTTAAATCAGAGAAAACCAGGATCCCCAATGATTAGTGTAGCCCCATGCTCCACAGTGACCACACAGCTCAGTAGTCTGAGTGGTCATGTCTACATGAGACATTTACTGCTGAGCTGCCTAATATTAGTTCCTCAGTAAAGTCTCTTTGTCTACATGTGCAGGCTTATTAGGCTGTAGTACACTAATAAATGCCACCAGAGATTAGTACTTGTAAATATAAGTATTATTCTGTGGTGGAATTATTTACTGTGCAGCAGCACATGTGTAGATACTGACTTGGCCAGCTGGGGCATAAGGGTGCTTCAGTGTGGGGTTGTCTGCCAGTTAGCCCTGCACTGAAGCATCCTTGTGCCTCATCCAGCCCCTCCACAGCACACTGAGCTGGGTTGGAGCAGCCCCATTCTGGCAAACTGACTCCCTGGGCTCTCTGCCAGCCAGGGCTGCTCCAACCTGACTCAACGTGCTATGGTCCTGGGCACATGTATAAATGCAGCTCCTGGGAGCAATGAACTCTGGCGTAATAATGTGCTGCATTAATTTCACATGTAGATGTATCCAGTATGTGTGCCTACTCCAGATACACCCTCACAAAGGCCTGATGTGTTAATTATCCTCCATTCATAACTGGAACTGGGAGCTCTTGTCACAAATCCTGAGACGCTCCAAAAATATATGTGCAGATGAGGTACAGCGCATGGAGGGTGGGACACAGTAGGCTGATAAAAGGGACATCACCAGGCTGTGAGAAGGATTGACAAAGGGATTTTGAATATGCAGTGTTGTGGCTTATCATGACTTAAAAAAGAGTTGGCAGTGAGGGGGATTGCACTTAATGGGCACTGCCATAAGTCTTATTCAGATGTGTTGCACTAACCATGCTTGTGGTAGATTCTCATCAACGTTTTTGGGAAGGTTGTTGGTGCTTGCTGCAGTCTTTCTGAGTGCTGGCCTGATATTGCAGTATCTCCAGGACTGGTGATCGTTCCCTCCTGGAGTAGCAACTGCCCATGGTTTTTCAAGGGACGCTCACACAAAAAAACAGTTCCCATCAGCATGTTTGCCAATGTGGGCCATGCGTTTTATAGTCACGCTTAGTGTTGGCTGAATCTAATCATCTTCATAGTTGGTTTTTATTGCTGAGCACATGATAGACAATGCATTTAGTGAGATTCCTTGTTTGTAATTATAAGATTATAAGAGGGGCTTTTTTCCCCACACCATTATGGGGGGAACCTTGTCCTGTATTTGAGTAAATGTGGTATAACCATTTTTTTTCTGTGTATAGGTATGTGAGTGTGAACAGTAATGCAATGTTCTGCCCCACTTGAAACAGTATAATAGACTGGGAATTATCAATCGTTATATAGTACAGACTTCAATTTAAGGGAGAGATGATCTTGCACAGCATCTCAGTTCCATTCCGTATAGCATGTACTACATCCTCTGTTACCCACAGTGACATAAAATTCTAACTGCAACAAAGTATTTGATTATTTTAAACTGTTTGTAGTGGTTGTTGTCTCTTAATATAGCTTTGTTTCTTGTCGTATGTGTTAGAGGCTGCTAATAGAAACAGCTAAGGCACTTTCTTTTCTTGCTTTCAACTACTTTTACAACCTTAAGCAAGAAAAAGAGGTGTTACCCATAATGTTTAGCACTAGGTCAATGTCCTAGGTATTGTTAATAACCCGATATTTTCCTGTCTTTACTACTGTAATTCACAAATGTACTTCATATCTCCAGATGAAATCTTATACATTAAAATATGCATTCAGCTACCTGTACCTACTCATTTCATTATTTTTAGTATCAGATAATACCCTAGGCAGCAGAATTCCAATCTAATATTTTCTAATACTCAGTGTAATGGGAAATAGACACATTTCTGTGCTTTTGACACTGGATAATCCTAGAGTGAATAACAAATAATTTTCTAGAAATCTACCCCTAACATCTCATCTAAGCATTTTACTTATGTATTTTTTCAGCAAATATGAGAATATTCACTAAATTTCACAGAAAGATTTTAACTGCAGCAATAAAATAGTTAAAATGAACATTCCAAAATAGAGAGATAAGCAAGATCTGTGGTTTCTGTTGACTGTAATTACACATTTGTGCTCAGCTGCCTATAATTATATGTTATCTTCTCTAGAAAAAGATGGCTGAAAATTGACATTTAAACCATCTGCCCTTCTTACTGCTTTTGGTCAGACATCTATAGAGGATGAAATTTGTTAGTGCTACTGTATTAACTTTAGCTTTGCCTCAGGACACATTTACTTACAGAATAATTGATCTTTCTGTTGTAATGCAGTTCATCTAATAAGTGCTAGAAGCTGCACACATTCCTATTTCTGTATTAAGTATGGATTGATTGTGTAAAAGAGGAAAATTTGATCAATACCAACTGTTAAATGAGAGAAAATGATCAGACACATTCTACACAGAGATATGTTTTCATTATTAAGTTCCTTTCTATAATGTATAGTGGCAATATTGGGCTACTTCACTCAAACGGAGTATGGTTATAAAGAACATACTTACAAATTAATGTAATGCACATGTTACATTCACGAGTAAAGCTGATGGGATCTAACTGTAAATTATTGGGTTTTGTCAGTTTGGAGAAAGTGGGTCAGTTTTCTGTGTTCTGAATTACTGATTGCATCTCCAATAGAATAAAAGCAAACTGAAAACAATAAAGATTTTAGAATTGTAACTGAAATCAGAATATATCCCAGCAGATGAGAAATGGTAATTGTTAATATGCAATTCCTATTCAATTAAATACTCAGGGGGTGGGGAAACAGGATAAAAATATATGGACGTTTATTTTGTTTTAATTTAATTTTTTTCTTAAAGATGGGAAAACACTATAGCTGAAAAGGAGTCTAATGAATATATTTTCAGCATTACAGTCTTGAATTTATTTGTACATTCATGTTACACAGTAGAAATTGTAAATGTAAAATAGCTCTGTGCCTTGTATAGATAAAAGCCTGCGTTTTTTAATACCTATGTATAACCCCTTGTATCAGTTATTTTAATATACTATAGATATTAATGGTAACTAATTTTAACATTCAGGGAAGTGGGAGAGCATGAGCTTTCAAATAGTTAAAAGAAGACAGAGGCACATGGTTCTCTCTTGCCACAGAGAACATGAGGAAATGGGTTTAAACTACAACAAAGCAGATTTAGATCAACTCCCTGGAAAACTTCCTAACCTTAAGAGCAATGGGCCCTCACTGTTCAACATCTTCATCAATGAATTGGATGAGCGTGTTGTAACTGTTTTATTTTTTTTCTTCTGTATAACTGCCGCGTGGCACTCTCACATTTATGTATCCTTGAAGTCTTAACTAGTAAGCTAAATGAGCACTTTGTATTTTTCTCTGTTGGCATTAAGCTACACATACGCATTTTGTAGATTTCATTTCTTATCTAGAAGTGTTATTTTTGCAGAAATGAAACTTATGTAAAAAGTCTGCCTAGCAATTACTATGTAAAAGAAACTATCCTATCCCTGTATGCTCAGCTCATATCATAGTTAGTGTCACAGAGGCAGTCCAACCAACATCTATAAAGAGGCAAAGAAACAGAAAACAGCAGAGATGACGACCGGAAAACTCTATAGGCCCGATCACCCTATAGACCAGTTCTCAGCCTCTCTGTCTGAGCGTACCCCAGCGAAGACAAAGGCCTCAAAAATCCAACAACTGACAACGATTTACCGTGTTACAGTTTTGTACTGTATATCCCATTCATGAGCTATTGACCAGTTCTGGGACTTAAAGAGCCAGCAGCCGCACCTAGCTTTGGACTAGCTCCACTGTTGGAATGCAAGGGCTGGCTCTGGAACCCCGTGAACCAACAGACCCCCTTTGTATCCAGCATACTGTGGGGATGCAGTCAGGAAGGCCAGCCGCACCTTGTCATGCATCCACAGATGCATCTCAAGCAGGTCCAGGGAGGTGATACTCCCCCTCTGTGTGGCACTGGTCAGGCCACAGCTGGAGTACTGCATCCAGTTCTGCACTACACTTCAGGAGGCATGTGGACAACATGGAGAGGGTCCAGAGGAGGGCATGATCAGGACTCAGCAGGGCAGGCCCTATGGGGAGAGGTTAAGGGATCTGAACCTGTTCAGCCTCCACAAGAGAAGTTTGTGAATGGTACTGACCAGTTTGTAAATGGGATCTAGTGGACATTTACAAACTGGTCAGAGGGGACCAGCAGGCATTGCGGGAGTCCCTGTTCATCCGAGCACTACCCAGAGTGACAAGAAACAATGGTCACAAGCTGGCAGAGGGTAAATTCAGGCGAGATATCAGGAGGCTCTACTTCATTGTCAGGGTGGCTAGGATCTGGAACCAACTTCCAAGAGAAGTGGTGCTGGCTCCTACCCTGGGGGGCTTTAAGAGGAGGCTGGATGAACACCTTGCTGGGGTTGTTTGACCCCAGTACTCTTTCCTGCCATGGCAGGGGGTCGGACTTGATCTGCTCAGCTCCCTTCTGACCCTACAAACTATGAAACTATGGAACAAGCTACTTAAAGAAATGGTGGAATTCCTTCACTGGCTTTTTCAAGAGAAATCTCGATTAATGTGGAATAACTTCGAAATAGCATATATCCCTAATTCTGGGCACCTCAACAGTTATTGAGGTGCAATAAACCTACCAATTTAAAATAGCAGTATAATGCACTAAAACAGAAATAAATTATCCAACCAGTAATTTAAATAGGCAACAATGATAATATCTACAGGTTAAGCCTATTTTGCCCAATGCTGCAATTGCTTAAAAAACCTAGCACTTTCTTTTTCTCACAATCAGTCTGTGACTTAGTTTGGTTTCAACAAAAACCAATGACAAGTCTGTAAGCTATTAAATAGTCACAGTCCTTCAGATCATCTCATTTACATATAATGTTGACAAAATGATTAATAAGCGAATAAGTGCTAATAGAGAGAGTGACAAAATGGCAAAATCTTTGACTTGTAACAATGCATAGAAGTATTTTTTGCTTATTATTATTGATTGATGCTGTTACTTATTTTCCTTGTGTCTTGATGCAGAGACTTTATCGATAGCCTTCGACTGTATAGGACATTCTATGGAAGCCTGGCTGATCATCTGTGTATTAATGAGCTAGCAGCTGCTGATGGGCTACCTTGTTGGAATGGAGAAGATGTTGTAAAAAGGTACATTTTCATTCTATGACCTACAAAGAACCTTCATGTTTTCTTAGCTATTTTTTTCCTCCAGAATTATTTATAGTAGAATGGTTTTGAAAATTTGCCTGTATTTGGTTAAGAGCCAGTGTTTTGCAAAATAAATGAGTAAATCTTCTGCTGTTTAAAACATAAAATACAAACAGACAAAAAAAAAGACCCAACAAAAACAAAACAATTTCACAAAAAAACACACAACCTATATTTCACCCTTAACAAAATAAAGGACTAGCTCTCATCAACAGTTTTAGTTTACCACATTTTTGAAGCTTTCCTGGCACTTGTGTTGTTTGCTGCAACAAGGAAGGTTTGACATTTCTAAAATAAAATCAGAGTAAAAGAAACAAGACTTTTCCTTGAGGCTGCAAAAGATCAAGGTTGGTATTTTAAAAGGTTTCCTTTTGTGTGAATATTATGACAACAAGCTCAAGCCATTCATCTAAAACTTTCTTGGACTAAGAAGAATGAAGTATATGGCATACGTGCTGCATAGGGGATGCACAGGGGTGCACGTGAACCTGTGAGAATGCTGGTATATGAGAGCAAGCACTCATGGCTTAGGCAATGGGCAGGGGGGCAGGTGGGGTGCTGGTGCCCCCCCAAGAAGTGCTGCCAGCACTTCCGGGCTCGGCATCCATCTGTGGGGCAGATCCTGCCTCCCACTGCCACAACCAGCTGCAGATGGCCCCTGCTTTGCCCACTCTCACGGCTGATGTCAGCGTGGTTGGCTGTGGGTGGTCGCTGTCCCCCACACAGCCTCAGGAGACACGTGTTGCTTATGTTGTGTGGTTTAATATATGTGGTTTCTCATGAGCAGGGATCCTGGTTTTCTCTGATAAAAGAAAAATCCCCAATTTTTGGTTTAGAAAAAGTAACTCAAAATCCATTTTTCCATTTGTTGAAATGAAACACCACTAATATATACATATACATATACAAATGGTGACATTTCATTTTAATCATGGAAAAATATGGATTTTTGTTTACTTTTTTAAATCTGAAAATTGGGGGTTTTGTTATCAGAGAAAACCAGGATCCCTGCGCATGACAGCATTAAAAGTTAAGATAGTAAAATAAACTGTTAAAAGGTGAAACAAATACATTACTTTATGAAAGTAGTGACTTGTAGGCAGTCACTCAGTAACAGTGTCAGAAAACTGATAAATTCCCAAGCTCTAAGAGGTACTGTATTTACCCAAATCCAAGATGACTTCAAATTTAAGACAACCCCCCAGTAATTAGATTCTATATAGGGAAAATGTCTAAATTTGTTATAATTTTCCACATATGGAATCTAATTATCAGAGGCCATCTTCAATTCATCTCTCCTACCAGGGAAAGCAGCAGCTGGGGGGAATGTGGTGGGGGGACAGGTGGCTGAAGGGCCACATCTCTCTCACTTGTGCTCCCTGCAACCTGCCCCCCACAGCAGCACATGCACCTCTATCACCCATTCTGCCATTCCCCACAACCTCGGCCCCCTGCTTGCCCCCTGTAGCCTCTTTGCCCCCACCTGTACCCCACAAATTCTGTCCCCACAGCTGACTCTCCAGTGGAGCTCTGGCTACATTCCCACAGAGCACATGGAAACTAGGCCTCCTGCCATGTAGTAGTGGCAGTAGCAGCTTCAGCTTTGGGATGGCCAGGAAGGGGCTAGGGCTTCCATGTGCTACATGCCCAGGAGATAATGAAGCTGGAGCTGCATGCTACATGGAGATAATGAAGCTGGAGAGTTAGCAGGGTGGGGAGGAGGCAGAGACTGCAGGTTTCAGGATGGAAAAGGCGGCAGGGAAATGGCCTGGAGCAGAGGCTAGGGGGCTGCAAGGAGGGAGGGGAGAGGAGGCTGCAGGGGGCAGCAGCTGTTGCTGCTCTGACTCTTGCCCCAACCCAGGCTTGGGATCAGAGTAGAACTTCAGCAGCCACCTGCTCTCCCCCTACCCTCCCTTGTACTGGAATCCAAGACGAGGGGCTTTTTTCCCCCATGTTGTCTTGGATTCGAGTAAATACAGTAAATCTATGGAACCAGTATATATCATAGTGCACAGTACAATGGCATTTTGGATGACAGGAGGAGTTTCAGAAATCTGTAGTTTTTTCCTTTTGTTCATTCAGTTCCCAGAGCAAAGATCATTCTGAACTAGAATTACTAGGGGAGATTGAGATTGAAGTTTTAACAAATACATCTTAATCCATTTATATCGGTATCTCTGCTGTTAATACAAAACTGAAGTAATACAAAATTAGATGGGATTAACTTTATACCTTCATAACTTGTTATCAAAGCCTTATCAAAGAGAAGAAGAGGTAAGGAAAACTAATAATGACCATACCACTTGCATCTTTAAGTATCTTTTAAATATTTTGCATAGCCTTTGACTTCTATCTCTCAGGTTCTGTCTCAATCCTGCTTTCAACTTCTTACATCTTCTTTCTACTCCTCAGATGAATTATAACTTACCTTTATCAAATTTATTGATGAAAAGGTCAAATGAGAAATTTTATACTAAATTATTTACTGGTGGCTGAATTTCAAATATTACTACTTTCTATTGCTTATTATCTTGCTATTAGTATAATTTATACCCAATTGTGCAATTAGATATTATAATACAACTGTACTATTATATTTTAAAAAGAAATATGAATTGATCCTGCAGTATTTATCCAAGGGCAAAGAACTCTCAGTGTAGGATTTTATCCTATAGTGTTTGAAAATAAATTTAAAAATAGTTACAACCTTGATCCAGTAGTAATCCAAATAGCATTTAGTTGATTTGTAGTGAAATAGCGAAGAAAAAAGTTATACATATGTTACTATTTATTATTGTTGTTATTACTGTTTTTGTTATTGTTATTATTATTTCAAATATATGCCTGACCTTATATAAAAAAACACCTTGGAAACTATAGCTGGTAAGCTGTTGCATTTTCTTTGTAATTCTTTCTACTGTCGTGAAATGCCAGATTAGAGACTCCGACACCGCTTGGTGAGCTGCGGACTTTACGGCGCGAGTGAGTACGCGGCTTGTGGGGAGGGATAAGAGGTGGCTCGTCGACTGCCCTCAAGGTTCGCCTTACTGGCGCAAGTAGGTGAAATGCTATACGCTTTCAAAGTTTATAGTAAAAGGGTTTATTCAACTTACCTGGCCTCACCCTCTTACGAATAAGAGGGAAGACTGGCTGGAGCGAAGTTGCAGCTAAAGTATAAGTTCGGAGGTATGGTAAAAGCGGGTATGCAGTCTAAGTTATGCTGAGAGGCTGACGTTTGTTGTCAGGTTTTAGAGGCCTTTGATGGGTTTTCGCTGGGATACTCCCAGATGGGAGGCTGAGGACCGGCAACAGGGTGATCAAGCCTGAGGTTTATCTAGTCATCGTCTCTGCCATTTCCTGCTTCTTCGCCTCTTTATTGATGTTGGTTGGACTGCCTCTATGACACTAACTATGACATAAGCTAAGTGTGCAGGGATAGGATAGTTTCTTTTACATGGGTGTTGCTAGGCAGATTTTTACATTGGTTGCGTTTCTGCAGAAGTGAAACTTACAGGATATACAAGAAACTTATAAAATATGCATGCGCAGCTTGATACAAAATTCATGCACGTGGTAGACAAAGGAAATTTTGCACGCCTGGGAAATACAAAACTCGTGCCGGTAGACAAAGGAAATTTCACATGCGTGGGAAATACAAAACTCGCACCGGTAGACAAAGGAAATTTCGCACACAGGGGAAATACAAAACTCGCACGCGCAAAGCGCACACGATAGGATTTACTAAATAGACATTTTGGTTTGGATTAACTTACAGACAAGACTATAAAGTTACATAAATGTGAGAAATGCCATGCGGCAGTTATATAAAATGAAATAAAATATTTATATCTAGTAATATCCAGGAAAAAAAGAAAAGAAGGAAATATTTTTTTTAGTTTCTATGGACCTCATTACATGTTACTCTAAGTACTTGAGCACCCAGGAGGTGCACAGCCCCACCAGGGGAGACGCCTTGTTGGACCTAGTGCTGGCCACGGGTGATGACCTGGTGAGGGGGCTGCGGGTGCTCGACCACCTGGGCAACAGCTATCATTGCCTGCTGGAAT
>NW_017728906.1:112117326-112153651 GCF_001723895.1 Crocodylus porosus | reverse complement strand
CTCTCTTTCCTATCCTGTCCCTCCTGTACAGCCTATAGCCCTTGACATTCACCGCCCAATCATGCGTTGCATCCCACCACATTTCTGTAATCCCCACTATGTCCAGGCTGGTGTCAGCCAGCAAGAGGGTGAGTTCCTCCTGCTTGTTACCCATACTACGAGCATGGGGTCAACAGATCCCAGAAAGATAAGCATCCAAGCATTTCTTGAATGAGTCCAGAGTAGGTGCCTGCACCACTTCTGGAGGGAGTCTATTCCAGGTCCTGGGGGCTTGGACAGTAAAAAAGAAAAATTCTTATGTCCAGCCTAAAACGGTCTTGGAAGAGTTTATGACCGTTGGTCCTTGTTTTTCCTTGGGGCACTCTGGTGAACAGATGTTCTCCCAGGTTCTGTTGGGGTAGGGGAGCTTTGTGGCAGAAGAAGAAGAGTCCACCAAAAACAAGAACCCTGAGGCGGGCCCTGCACAGACCCCTTCCCCATCTTTGCCCTGCAACTCCCCATCTTGACCTTCTCTCCGCTTTAAGGGTGTGCACCATTCCTTCTATTGGTGTTGGGGGCCATAGTGGACCAAGTGGTTTTGGCACTGTTCCACCAGGTCTCTACCCCTATTAGGACAGAGTAATGGGAAACATCAACCCACTCAGAAACCAGGAGAAGCCTGCCAAACTAGAGGACCAGGAGGAGGACAAGTAAGAGTCCATGGACTCTGTGTATCCTGCAGATCTCTCAGCCTCAACAGTCTCCACGGAGGAGCCACTCCAGTTCCTGGACAGCATGCTGTGCTCAGGAGAAAGATGCAGCTTGCCTGCAATAGCCAATAGCTGGGGAGATTTCCAGCAAGTGCTCAACTCTGTGAAGGCTCTGGTGGAGAAAGGCAAAAGGCACAAGCAGTGAAATGCCAAAATCTATGAGTGGGCCCTCACTTTCTACAATGCCGTATACACCTATGGGAGAGTGGCAGGATTACTGCTGGGCCTTGCAAGTGACATTGCCTCCTGTGAAAGATATACTAAGCCTACCAATACCCCCACCAATTAGGTCCTTCACCAGCATGACTCTCAAGGCACAAAGCTTCAGGATGGGTCTCCACAGGTTCTGGGTACTCTCCTACCTCCAAGACAGGAGTACTCTGTGCTATTCCTGCAGGAGGCTGATACAACTCTGGTCACCAAAGCCAGCTGGTGACTGCAGGGCTGAACTTATGGTACATTCATTTGTTTGTAGGTCCAGCTCCTCTAGGAAAGGGACTGTGGCTCCCACTTCTTCTACACCCTAGAGAAGAGAAGGAGAGCCAAGTAAGACATCACCAGCTGCCTGATGGAGGATGGAACCTTCTTCATGGATCCCAAAGAACTATGAGCCAGGATGAGGGTCTTCTACATGGCATTATTCTTGCTAGATCTGATCATGTCATTGTCTGCTAAGTCTTGTAGTAGGGACTGCCACGGGTCAGCATGGGTGACTGGGATTGGCTGGAAGTTCCTTTCACCCTGGCCAAGTTCTTGGAAGCCCTCCACCTGATGACCACCAACACATCTTTAAGCACTTAGGGCTGACTGTGGAGTTCTGTTGTGCTTTCTGGGACACTGTCAGCCCAGACCTCACAATAGTCTAGGCTGAGTCACAGGGGGACAAGGAGTTGCCCTGTTGTTCTAACCCTGCTGCCCCAAAAAGGGGATCCCTGCAATCTGTGGACCTGGTGCCTAGTCTCACTCCTCTGCATGGACTACAAGGTTGTACCAAACCACCTCTCTGTAGCTGAAGTACATGCAAATATGCCAGAAGCCAATATGATTCAACCTGACCAGCTATACATAGTTCTATAATACAGCATTGTGTACAGCCTGTACCTGGTCAAGGACCTCCTTGAGTTTGCTCACAGGGACAGCCTGTCATTTGCCCTCATGTCCCTTGACCAAAAGAAGGTATTTGACAGAGTGGATGCTGGGTAGTTCATAGGCACATTGAGTCCCTGCTTTGTGCCGTCTTTCCGGGTGCTTTATGTCTCCACAGCGTGTTTGGTCAAGCTCAATTGGACATTGACAAAGCCCATTCCATCTGGGAAGAGAGTGCATCAAGACTGCCTGCTGTCAGACCAATTCTACACTGTATCTGTTAAACCCTTCCTTTGCCTCCTGCACAAGCTGGTGGTGGGGCTAGTACTCAAGAAGGCAGCCATGAGAGTGGTCCTATAACCATATGGCACTGACTTACTCTTTGCCATCAAGGACCCAAATGAGCTGGTGCAGATGGATGCCTTCCAATCTATCTGTTCAGTGGCCTTCTCTACCCTGGTCAATTGGGTCAAGTACTCTGGCTTAACAATAGGTGACGGGTTCACTACTACCCATATTCTGAGGGATCTGGTGGAGCATTGTTTGAAACTCTATTTGGGGGTCTTGTCCCCAGCCAGCCCTCCCTGCTGAAAAATTGGGACCAGCTAGAAATCAGGATATCTGAGTAAGTGCAGGGTTGGACAGGGAGCTTTCAGTGCCTTTCCCTCTATGGGAGGATACTGGTCACTGACCTACTCATACCTTCCATGCTGTGCCATTGCTTCAATATCCTGACATTGCCCTTGGACTTCCTGGCCAGATTCCAGAGATGGGTAGTATAGGACTGGATCTTTGAAGGTATCCTGAGCCTCCTCTTGTTTGGAAGGTGATAGAGTCCGGTCTGTTTGGAAAGCTTGAGGCACACCTTCTTCCTTAAGACCCTGCAGAGACTCCTGTTTAACACTAGTAGCCTGGTGGCATGGTGTCTGATCAGACACACTTTCCTCCACTGGCTCTGAGAGTTCTGATAGGTCCAACAATTCTTCTATCTGGAGGCCTCCCCAGAGAAGGCCTTGACAAACTTCCAGCTTTCCGCCTTAGGGCCTGGAGGTTGATCTCCATCCTAACGTCTGTGTGTCTGCACCCACTGTGACCTGCTTCACATTCACAGGGCAACCTGTCCCGAGGAGAAAAACATCACTTTGAGAACTTAGTTAGTACTCACTAGAAAGGGGAACTGGAGAGTTACTTTCAGGAGATCTCATCCTCTCTTCCCCTTTCAGCTATGCTGCTAATCTTAAGTGAGCACTGAGCTCCCCCTGGGTGAAAGAGCTTTCTTCCTGATCCTTGCACAGAGCAAGGGAGACTTGTGCAAAGGCTGGGGGGAAGGTGGGAGAGAGGCAGGACCCGCAGGGCTAGAATTCGCCTGGGATACCTTATTTTGTACTTTTGCTTGCATATGTGCTTTTCCTCTCTTCCCAACATGTGTGTTTGTGCTTTTCTTCTCTTCCCAGCACTTTCCTATTTGGTGCAGGTAAAGCACCTCATGTGGAGTGTTTGTTTACACTCTAGCTTTCTCATGGGAAGATGTCTTAAATAGCTCCTTAAAGAACTGCCTTGAAGTCTGGTTGGAGAAAGGGAAAAGGGGCAGTGAGTCATGACATATCTTGCTGAGGCACTCTGTGGCAGCAGAGTTCAGCATGAGTCACAGAAAGTCCTCTTACAGGGACTCCTCTTACAGGGACTCTCTGTGACTAGGAAGGAGGGAGGGAGAGGAGAAAGCTGTCCACCATGGGATGCTGGAGGATTTGGCCAGACACTAACACCCCATATGTAATATGCCACATTTCCAAATTAACAAATGATACAAAATATCTTCATAGTTCTTTTGTATTTAACAAGTAACATCTCTGTGGCTGGATAACATTTTTGTAGCTTATTATGAAGTGATAAATTATGTGAACATGTGGCATGTTATAATGTATTGCTCCATTAACACATTGATCACACTTCAAAGTTTTTTATCCATTTTTAAAATTTGTTCACAACCCTTTTATATATTCTTGTGGCCTACTTTTGGGTTGATTCCCACAGGTTTGAGAAATGCTGATGTAGAAAATCCTCACCCTGGCTCACAGCTCTTTGGAATCCATGAGGAGAGTTCCATCCTCCACCAGGAGGCTAATGTCCTTCTTGGCACTGCTCTTCTCTAGGGTGTAGAAGAAGTGGGAGCCACAGTCCATTTCCTAGAGAAGCTGGATCCACAGAAAGATGAATGTATCATGACTTCAGTGGCCATCAAGAGCCCAGAGCTCTTCCTGAATCCCCTGACACTCTTCTCAGAGGGACAGGTTGTCTGGGTTGGTGTCCAGGTGCCTGTCCATCTCCAGCACTTCTCTCTTGAGCTGCTTTGTGGCCAACTCCCTCTGTCAGGTGTTGTTGCCCTAGGTGTAGTGGCAACAATAGAGCCTAACACATAGGTTCCCCATATCCCACTATCTCCATGCTGAGGGAAAAGTTCACTGTTGCTTACACAAGGGCAGTCAGAAATCCAAGAAAGATGCCACAAAGTCCAAGTGTTCCAGCAGACTATTGTTGAAGTGTCAATAGGCTGACCCCAGGCAACTGAACCACAGAATGACCAATATGCACTAAACATGGTTGTTACTGAAAGGGGCTAGCCTGATGTAGGAAGTTTGGACCTGGGTGGTGTTTAGCAAGAAAACATATATTCTGTTCAACCAGGAGTGTTGTACCCACTTAACACAGGTTAAAGACTACCTCTTTATTTGGACTTGGAGATGGCACATGTGACTTAGCACCACTTCAGTGACCTGAAAGATCCATAGCTGCATGCTCATAGAGAACAAAAAGGTCATCCCACAGGATGTCTCCATGATATAGTGGAAATCAACCCTTTCTCTTCCCTGCAGTGACCATCTGGCCTTGGTGGCCAAAGTTGTATGGGTCTCCTGTAGGAACAGTATAGAGTATCCCTGTGTTGGAGGTAGGAGAATATCCACCATTTGTGGAGACCCATCCTGAAGCTGCATGCATTGAGAGTCATGATGGTGAGGGACCTCATTGTTGGGGGGCATTGAATGGTCAGAGTTGAGGGGCAAATGGAAGTCCCTCACCCTGGGGGTTCAACCCAGCTCCCTCCAATACCCCAGCTAGCATAGCTAGGTCTGTTCCCCACCTTCTCCATCCCAACTCTGGCTATTCAGCAGCAAGGAGCTCCCTCTTCTTCCCCCTGACAGCTCAGCCCCACCTTTCATGCAAAAATTAACCCTGGAGGGAATACAAGCTTCCCAAGACTCTCTGCTCTGTGCACGTCAATGTAATACCTGATTTAACCAGGGTTAATTTTTCACGTGATAGGCCATTTTTAAAAGTGCTCTACAAGCTTGCATGTGTGTTATGACATGGCTGTACAGAACTTTTGGGGCCAGATCACTCAAAAATGCCACTTCTGTCTGCACACATATAATAATAGCTTCCATTGAGCAATATCACCTATTGCTTGATGGAAATAATGTCTGATAGGTGTCTTAGTAAATACTACTTTTTCACATTTACAAATCAAAGAAACTGAAAATAAAATTGAAAAAAGAGAAAGTACAAGAAATGAGCACGGGAAAAACAGAAATAATATCTGAATATCTTTTGCATCCTGCTTAGTCAGTTCCACAGTGTTTTAGTAACTCCTCTCCACAGCAAAGGAAGAATTAAAATAGTTAGAAACTAAATCCTGTGTCTGTCATTGATTGTCAGATGTGGCACAACTGCCCTAGTTACATGACGGTGAGGTTCAACAATTTTCTTTCGCTTCCTACCAAATTTCCTAATGATATTGAAACTGATTTATACTGGTGTAAATTTAGAATCACTCCAAACACCACGCAAGCTGAGGGACAACCAGGCATCTGGAGGAAGAGAAGCTGAGTTATCATGGTGGGCAACTCCTTCCTGAGAGGAACAGAGGGACCCATCTGTCACCTGGATCCCGTGACACAGGAGATATGCTGCCTGCCCAGAGCCCCAATCCAGGACACTACTGCAAAGGTTCCTGACCTTATTCAGCCTTCCGACTACTATCCCATGGTCCTCATCCATGTGGGCACAAATGATGTGACCAGGAGTAATCCAGACTGTATCATGAGTGACTACAAGGTTTTGGGGGCCAGGCTTATGAAATCAGGGGTGCAGGATGTCTTTTTGTCTATCCTTCCAGTCAGCAGTCACCATCAGCATCAAGACACCTGCATCAGAGAAGTCAACCTGTGGCTCCAGAGTTGGTGCCATCATGCAGGTTTTGGCTTCTTCAACCATGATCTGGACTTCCATGAAAGGGGCATCCTGGGACATGATGGTCTTCATTTCTCTTCAAAAGGTAAGAGTCTATTCTCTTACAGGTTGGCTGATCTCCTGCGTAGGGCTTTAAACTAGGTTTGTTGGGGGATGGGGATGCAGAGGACAAAGAGATGCTAGGATCAGTAAGCCATGAGCCATATGCTGGATCAGCCCAGATAAGTATTAGGGGGCGTGATAGGCATCAGGACAGGGGGTATCAAGGGCATCCACTGTGGGCCTAAAATGTCTCTACACTAATGCTAGGAGCATGGGGAACAAGCAGAAGGAATTCACAATCCTGCTTTCAAGCAACAACTTTGACTTGGCTGGGCTAACTGAAACCTTGTGGGATCCTACTCATGATTAGACAGTAAGCACTGAGGGCTATAGGTTGTACAGATGGGAACAGTGGGGAAAAAAGTGGGGGGGGTGTTGCTCTCTAAGGAGCAATACACATCTTCTATAATCAAGGTGGGTTTGGGGGAAAAAGACTTAGTAGTGGGGGTCTACTACATACCACCACAGCAGGGGGATAAGCTAGACCTGGAATTTGAAAGGCAGCTCTCTGAGGCTGTACAGTCCAAGGACATGGTTGTCATGGGTGACCTAAACTACCCTGACACCTGCTGGGAGAAGCAGTCAGTCAGATCTAATGGCTCACATAAGTTCTTAACCTGCATACGGGACCTTCACCTAAAAAAGGAGGTATGCAGTCCCACTAGAAGAAACACATTGCTGGACTTGATGACCTGGTGGGGGATCTCCAGGTACAAGGTAAGGTAGGGAATAGTGACCATCAATTGATTGAATTCACTATCTGGCATAGGGTGGGAAAAGTAACCAGCAGGGCAGAAGTGCTAGACTTCAGAAAGGCTAACTTCAATGTGCTCAGGAGATTAGTTAATAAAGCATTGAAGATCAAGAACATTGGCAAAATGGGAATCCAGGAAGGGTGGTCATTCCTCAAGGGAGCGATCCTGCAGGCACAAAAGGACATAATCCCATTGAGCACAAAAGAGGGCAAAGGAGCCAAGAAACCCTCTTGGTTGAACAGGGAAATCCAGGAAAGCTAGGGGCAAAGAAAGAGTCTGTGGAAGCAGGGGGTAGCTACCAAGGAAGAGTATACCTTCTTGGCTCACACTTGCAGGGAGTCAGTTAGGAAGGTCAAAGAAGCAATGGAACTCAGGCTGGTGACAAAAATTAAAGACAACAAAAAGTCCTTCTTCAGGTAGATAGGGAATAAAAAGAAAGTATACAGTAACATAGGACCCCTACAAGACATGCTAGGGCAAATGATGACAGATAGGAGGCACAAGGCTGAACTCCTCAATGAGTTTTTTGCCTCTGTATTCCTGAACACGGATCAAGACAAATCTCCCAAACTGCATTATATAGACAGGCAGAGGAAGAACACCAGCCCACCAATGGTCAGCATCAACCTAGTAAAGGGACACTTGGAGGGGAAGAATGTGTTTAAGTAAGCAGGCTTGGATTATCTTCATCCAAGTGTGCTGAAGGAATTGGCCAGTATCATAGCAGAGCCACTGGCATGGCTGTTTAATCACTCATGGTGTTCAGCTCAGGTCCCACAGGACTGGAAAGGGATCAGTGTGGTCCCTATTTTTAAGAAGGGAAAGAAAAGGGATCCGGATAATTATAGGCTGGTTATTCTCACCTCTATCCTTAGAAAAACCTTTGAAAAAATTATCAAGGAAAAATAATGCTGAAGAGCAACCAGTATGGGTATATAGCAGGTAGATCCTGCCTGTCTGACCTAGTTTCTTTTTATGACTAGGTCACAAAATGTTTAGATGCAAGAGTTGAGGTAGATATCATCTACTTGGGATTTAAGAAGGCCTTCAATACAGTATCTCATCTTATTCTCATAAACAACTGACTGGCTGTGACATAGATAATTACACGGTCAGGTGGGTGGCAAATTGACTTAAGGGTTGCACCCAGAGAGTGGTGATGGATGGGTTGATATCAACCTGGAAAGATGTGGGCAGTGGGGTCCTCCAAGGCTCAGTCCTTGGACCTGTGCTACTCAATGTCTTCATCAGCATCTTGCATGAGGGTGTGGAGAGCACTGTCCAAATTCACAGATGACAAGATATTATGGGGTAAAGTTAACATATTAGTGGAAAGGGATTGAATCCGAGCTGACCTGGACAGGTTGGAAAACTGGGCAGAAAAGAATGGGATGCAGTTCAACAAACATAAGTGCAAAGTGCTGCATCTAAGGAGAAAGAATCACCAACACAACTATAGGCTAGGGGATGAATTTCTCAGAAGCACAGTGACAGAAAGAGATGTTGGAGTCATTGTTGACTCCAAGATGAATATGAGCCAGCAATGTGATGAAATAATCAGTAAAGCTAACCACACTCTACTATGCTTTAGCAGATGTATCATGAACAGGTCCAGGGAGGTGATACTTCCCCTCTATGCAGCACTGGTCAGGCCACAGGTGGAGTACTGCATATAGTTCTGGGCGCCACACTTCAAGAGGGATGTGGATAACCTTGAGAGGGTTCTGAGGAGGGCCACTTGTATGGTTAGGTGCCTGCAGGTAAGGTCCTATGAGGAGAGGCTGAGGGACCTGGATCTCTTCAGCCTCCATAAGAGAAATCTGAGAAGGGTTTTGTGGCCATTTACAAATTCATTGGGGGAGAGAAGGCAGCAAGAAATTGGAGATGCTCTGTTTGTACCAGACAGTCTAGGTTCCTGGTTATTCCAAGGGGTGCCCTGGTACAGACAGTCAAAAAGCCCAAGGCTGAATCAATTCAGCATTTGCAGGTTAGTCTAAGATGCACAGTTTAAATTGAAACAGAAGTGAACAAACATTTACCTTTGATTCAAGAAATGCAGCCACATGCCTGCAGTGGCTCAGGCCAGAAGCTGGGAGGCACTAGAGCACAGCTCCCCTGGCTGTGTGTTCACTTCCTCTTCCTGCTACCCATGATGCAGCTGGGACTTGCAGTCCATAATTGCAGCAGCAAGACTCTGCACGGCTGCTCATCACTTCCTCTTTCTGTTTCTAGGTTTCTCTGGGAACTGTATCCACAGTTGCAGCCAGCAGGAAGTTTGAGCAATGGAAGGGGTGTTTAACCCCTCCTCCTGGCCCCAGGCCCCAAACAGGGTTTTTCTGGGGGGCAGGGGAGCAGGGGAAGTCTGCCACTATCAGGCTCCATCCCCAGCCAGGCTTTTCATCCCCTCTAACCCCTTTTTAGCCAGCCTTCACTGCTCCAGCTAGGGAGCAGAGGGGCAGGGCCAGCAAACAGCCCAGCCCAGCCAAGGGTTTCAAAGCATGCTGGGATGCTTGAACTTGAACCAGGAAGCAATCTGAGACAGAAGTTTCATAAACCAGTTTATCCCAAATCAGTTGAGTCTGATACTACATTCAACCAGATTTATCTTAAACCAGTTTCAGCCATTTTGAAACTGCTTTATTTGCACTGAGATTCTTTTCTGTTACAATGTTAAAACAGTTCCTGATCACTTAAACCGGTTTCTGTGTAACTTTTGTCCCTAGCCCAAATCTTTCCATTTACAATGCCCCATGCCTCACAGGTATACAGTAGGCCAGGTATGTCATTCCTCTGTTGAGGCTTCAGCCTCTTCAGCTTCTTCCCCTCTAATCTAGTGAGGCCTTGTAGCCTAGGCCTACCGAACAGGACCTGGCTTTGAGGCTCTAGCTCTCACTTACCCCTTCCATCACTGGGCCTGTGACATCTGTATGCTGGATCCCTGGTCTTTGTGTGGCCGCACCATCTCTGGTGCTGGGCCCCTGGGCCCTCTGTGGCTGTGCCCTCTCTGGCACTACTCTGGGCTCAATAAGGGCTTAAGCCCTGAGCCTGCCCCTGGCAAGGCTCAAGGCAGTTGCGTGCCGCCTAGGCACTAATGACACCACCAGTCAAAACAGCAGCATAAGACCCTGGATTATAGCATACTAATAGCAAAGTAACCACCCTCTGTCCCTTTAAGAGGGCAAACCTTCTTTCTCTCCTTGTGCTAGTGTCCAGCATAGGCTCCTTGTGAGCTCCCCAAGCCTCAGTGTTCTGATAGGCAGCAAGCAGTCAGCCCCACATCCCTGGGTGTCTCCCCTGTGCAGGAGCTTCTTCCCCTGTGGCAGCCCCAGAGAGACTCCTCTGTCAGCCCCAGCCTTGGGCTTATATGTTCCCAAAGTGCTGCCTACATGTGATCAGGTGACTTCATAGGCTGGCTGCTAATTGCCTTATTAGTCCTGTTGCCCTGGAAACCAGCTGCTCCTGCCCCCTGCCTATCCTGCAGAGCTCACTGGCTGGGCTGCTTTTCCTCTTAAAGGAACAGAGAGCCCCAGGTTCTCTGTTACAGTGAGAAGCAACTGCTGATAATCAGGGATCCTGGTTTTCTCTGATAATAAAAAATGCTCAATTTTTGGATTTAAACAAGTAATCCAAAATCCACATTTTTTTTCCATGATCAAAATTTAACACCACGGATATATATATATATGGAAAAATGTGGATTTTGGATTCCTTTTTTAATCCCCAAATTTGGGATGTTTTTGTTTATCAGAGAAAACCAGGATCCCTGTTGATAGTGAACTTTCACATATTTTCACCAGACTTGGTACACTGATGGCAACTGAAGGCTGCCTTTGGCTTACCTTAGGGAATCAAAAGGGTGATAAGGGAAAAAGGTGGTCCCTGAGGCATGTAGGTTCCAGACTGTTTAAGGCCTTATTGGTTAAAACTATCACCCTGAATTTTACTGAGAAAGCTACTAAGAACCTAGTAAAGATACTGAAACACTGGAGTTATGTGCTCCAGGTGACCCATCCCATCAGAAGATGGACCACTGAACTCTGCACCACCTGCAGCTTCTAGATGGTCTTCAAGGACAGCCTCATGTAAAGTACAGTGCAATAGTCCAGCACTGAGTTTACAAAGCCAAGGGTGATGGTGGCTACATCAGATAGAAAGGATTACAACTTTCTCACAACAGAGGTAGTGAAAGGCACTCCTAGCCACTGCTGTCACCTGAAGATCCAAGTGCAGCAGAGGATCCAAGAGCATGCGAAGGTTGCAAACCTTCACGATAAGGGAGATTGAAACCCCATCAATGATAGGTTTTGCAATCTGCCCTAAGTCCCCACCATCTGCCCACCATCATCATCTCTCTTGCCTGGATTCAGTTTCAGTTGCTTCACTCACATCTGACCCAAACTGCAGCCAGGCACTGAGAAAGGACAGAGATTTTGGGACCTGGGTCAAATGAGAAATAAAGGTAGAGCTACTGTCATCAGAATACCAATAGCATCCCACTCCAAACCTCTGCACAATTTTGCCTAACATATTCATATATATGTTGAATGGGAAGAGCAACAAGATAGAACTCTTTAAGATTCCATAGGAAAAATCCCAAGGAGATGACAAGTACTTACCCATCACCACCAATCTGGGACCACCTTGCTAGTAAACAGCAGAACCAGTTTAGAGCAGTCTTGTGAACACCCACCATGTAAAAGCTTTATCAGAATCTCATAATCAACTGTATCAAAGGAGACTGAAGGATCAGCGAGGAACAATTCCCTATGTTGATCTCCAGGCAAAGATTACTGACCAAGGTTTTTAATCAAATTGGAAAGATCCTTTGATAAAATGTGTCATTTCCATCAAATTTCTATTTTAAAACAGAGTAGCTTTCAATCATCTTATTGGCAGAGTTGGACTTCAGGAAACTTACTTAGATATTGCATTTCCACTGTCCCATACAATCATTTCAAGGGTCAAAAATGGTAAAAAATACCTTGTTATCCAAGTGCTAGTGTTAGCATCTTATACTCACTCTTTCCCATTACAAGCAACTATAGTTGGTACAAAGCAGTGGCAGTTGCACCACCTCAGTGACCATGGTACAAGGTGGTGGGATAAAATTTTCATCTAAGAATGACAGCATATTCTGAGCAAAGAATGTATAAAAACTACACAGTTTGCAGCCTGATTCTATAAACAAGTGCTTGCTCAGACTTGTATAATTTTGGTGTCAAAGTGACTCCTTGAGTTCGGTTACACAGGATTGAGCCTTGGATAATTTCAAGTTGTTTATATAACTTAGCAACAGATTCTGCATTCCTTCCACAGCCAAAATCTTGAGTGCTTAGGCCTAAATATGCTCTTTGTCCTTCTGTGAAAATGTGACAAATTTTCATGAGGTGAAAGGCACTTTTTCAGATGAAGAGGAAAAAGATGGATATAGATTTACCCAAACTGGTTTATGTTAATGTGCAGTTCTTGAAGAAATGCCACACATTTTTGTACTGGAGCAGAACTAGCACATGAAGAGGCAAAATTAATTGTTTAATTCTGGATGCAAATATTTCATACAACTACGGCATGTCCTCACAAGCGGGAATGTGCATTTCCCCAGGCACAAACAGCAGTGGCACTGCTACTTGTCCCTAGGGGAACCCCTGTGGACACGCACTCTGGTACACAGCACAGTGCCCTGGATGAATAAGAGAAGCTGGAGCCGCCAGCACCTGGGATATCCCCAGCAGTCTTACTTGGGGTCCTGGGGACTCTAAGGGCTGGAACTGCAGTAATCCTGCAGCAGGGAGCCTGTCCGGCAGCTGCAGCATGGCTCCAGCCAGCCAGGCTTCGGTTTCAGGTGCTGTGCACCATTGCCATGTGTACAGTCCTGCTTTTTTTAGGCATGGGGGTTTTTTGACACCAGGATCTTCCAGTGTCAAACTCCCCGCTCCCCCCATGTTGCAAATTACAGCACAGGGAATGCCTGTATGTACAGTGCATGCAGACTGTGGCACCACATACTGCACTTGCATGCTCTTTTGGATGCGCCCCTAGAATCCTGCTTTTATGGATATCATTTTACTTTTAATATACAAGGGAATGAAATGTAAGAGATTTACCAATGCTATTTTTGTTTGTAATACATACAAGAGAAACTTATGCATTAATACTCAATAGAACTATTTCTGTGTTGCAATGGTACTTGTTTTCAGGGCTCACATTCCAACCATGCGATTCTCCTAGGTAGTCTCTTGGTATATGTTTGATCCTATTTTCAGTTTCAGATTGCCTCTTAGGAAAACAAGCCACATAAATACTGGAGTAGGCTGCCAGTGAGTTAGTATAATGGTATAATCACCTGTTTATTACTATTCACAATTTGACATCAGGTTCCCACATACCAGCCAGGAAGATCAGGAGTGCACAAGCAAAAATTACCAACATCAGCAATACAAAACTGTTGTGAATCACTCTGTCTGCAGTAAAGGAGAAAAACCAAGCACTCTACTCTTTCACAATCAGCACAGAAGAATTGCGGGCAGCAGTTATTCTCCATCATGAACCAGCTAATAGCCAAGACAACACACCCAATCATCACTGACCATTAAGAGCAGCCAATAAAATTTAGTGATAAGATCAATGGAATACATATGGGAAAGCAAATTCCACTCCTTGCCAGACTATTTTATTCCAACTGCTGTTTAAACACAAAATACAGAAAGTCTTGCAAGCAGGAAATGAAACCGAGGTTTCGTACCCCTACGTAAGTGTTTTAACTGTTCAGTTACAGACTCATGCCCTTTCTTGTACTCTTTGCTTAAGAGTCATGATGATACACCTTCAAGAAGAAGAGCAGACCATGGCCTTTTTCTCAGAACAGCCTACAATCTAGCAGTTAAAGTACTCCATTGAAATGTGGGCTTGAACAGTTTGGGCCAAGAAGAAATCCTACACAGAAAGAGATCCAAAGGAGGGATCCTGATGATACGGACAAAAGTAACATTTGAATCATTTCAAATGCAGCTGCACTTTGAAGCATTTAAAAATGGAGAATTTTACCTATGAACAAACATACAACCCCCTTCTGTGTTCCTCAACTTGAGTGCTTCAAAATTACTCTGATTGCATACAGCAATGTGCTCTCTAGGCTGGGGACTATGAGATGGGGCTGCTATGTCCTGCAGCTCTATGGACTTGCACACTGGGGCAAAAGGTGTGGAGCTGACTGTCAATGAGTACTGTCTTGGGTGCACTGACTTTGCTTTCCCACATCACCTCCCCACTGGAACTGGGAGAGGTGTGGGGAGGCATAAGGACTTCCTAACACCTTTTTCTGGTAGGGGCCTCTGTGAGAAGAGAGGTAGAGCCCACAGGAAAGCATTCATTAATAGTCTACCATGTCCTTCCTCTCCTCTCCCTGTGAAGGAGATGGGAAGTCAGTGCACCATGGGATACTAGAGGACCAAGCACTTCACTGAAACACTCCGTAGAGAATCCATATGTAACAGGAAGCGCTTCATTTTGAAACATTTCCAAATAGTAGCTCTTTCCTTCAAGGTTATTTTTGGAGCACTTCTGTCATTTTTCTATACGTGCCTCAAAGGGCATGTATATCTAATACTCTTCAAATGTTAGCTCTGTCCAAATTTGTATCTCCCGCAGTCTGGTCAAACAACAAAGTGACATAGGTGGAGTGGCTATATTACCTCCCTGTCTGGCTGAATTGTAAAAGTAAAGAATATGCCCTGGTCATGTCTTTAAAGAGAGAGAGAGACAAATGAAGGTACCTTTCTATACCAGAAGGTTGACACAGTGGGCAAAAGGGGTCTCCCTGCAGACAAGAGTGAGAAGCCTAGGCTTCAAGGAGGGTCAGCATTTAAGATGTTTCCATTTGGTAGTCTCCTGCTCAGCACTGGATCCAGTTCTGAGGTGCTCTCATATACTATCTCCAGGAAACCTACTCAAAGCACTGAGTTCCAGTTGGGTGGTCAGGCAGCTAAAAGCTACTTAAGTGTTTTACTGAATATATCCTAGGATCATAGATCATTAATTTTGTATGTAAACATTTCATACAAGTAGAGTCCTGGGTTTTTTTCATAGATTCCTAGATGTTAGAGTCAGAAGGGACCTCAGTAGGTTATCAAGTCTGACCCCCTGCCCTGGGCAGAACAGAGGGTTGGGGACAGATGACCACAGCTAGGTGCTTGTCCAGTCTCCTCTTGAAGACTCCCAAGATAGGGGACAGCACCACCTCCCTTGGAAGTCCATTCAGATTCTGGAAACCCTTACAGTGAATAAATTCTTTCTAATGTCCAACCTCCATCAATTTGTGTTCCTAGTTCCTAGTTTTATGGATATCACTTCTGAAAATGCCATTCATATCCTTCAGTATATTTTAGTAGTCAAACCATTCAGTATTCTCCTTCCTCTTCTTTTTTTTTTCCTTTTTAGCAAATAGTCTGAGTTCATGTTAAAATAAAAATAGATATTTCTGTTTTCTATAACATAACTATTACTAAAGATCTTCAAATAAATAAGTGAGGATTGTCTTTGTTGGCTCAAACAAAGCCTGCAAAGCATAATGTCCATACCTAGCATATAAAATCAAAGATAAATCTGTGTCCATGAGGGGCTCCAAAGTTTTGTTTAATTGTTTGCCAAAGAAGAACACTGAGAAACTCTGCATGTGAGACATCATATGCACTTTACTGGATTGCTTCCATCTAGGCAAAAAACATATCAATAGAATTGCAAGAATAAAGGTATTCAAACAATTTCACACTAGCCTATTTCATTTTTTCTAGAGATGTCAGCAGAACTGGGATAGATAATCTTGTTGTAGACCTTGATTGCTCCTGGGACTGAGAGCAGCTACAGTGGGTATTCTGTGCATTCTAGGATTAAAAAGAAAACATCACAATGTGAGGCTATCGACACGTCAGGAACTTAATTAGGTATGACATGGGAAACATGGCACCTAAATACTTAAAATTATTGATTATGACAAAAAATGATGGAAAAAAAATCTATGCTTATTG
Organism: Crocodylus porosus; assembly: GCF_001723895.1. Lineage (NCBI taxonomy): Eukaryota > Metazoa > Chordata > Crocodylia > Crocodylidae > Crocodylus > Crocodylus porosus. The sequence continues at coordinate 112,137,688 of NW_017728906.1, read as the reverse complement.
AAAAATAAGCAAAAGCATTATTGCACAAAGAGCAATGAGAAAGATTACAAATAGTCTATATAGAGTTGTAATTTTTCCATACAAGGTTTTCTTATCAGTTCTGTAGTAAAACATCAACATAGTCATAATTCTCATTTATTCACTATTTCAATTTGTAGGGGCAGAACCATGTTTACTTCACTGTGCCAAAGGCTTGTAAGTTTTTTTTAATTAGTTGAATATAATTTTCATTTACTTTGCACATTGCTAACTCTAATGTGCGTTCAAGTAAAACTGGTGTAATGCATTAGTATTTCACAATAAAATAGTTTAATCTGTATTGTCCTTCCTAAGCACAACATATACTATACTTCCTGAGAACTGAAGTTTAAAAAAATATTGAAAATAAGTCACCAAACAAACACATCTTTTTTTCCCCCCGATGCCTTGTGCATCTTAGATTCAGTTTTAGTCTTAAAAGGAAATATTAAGAACAACATTTTCAAAGATACAATTAACTAGCCTTTAAGACTATTTGGTGCAGTTTTCTCTGTCTAGCCTATGTACATGCACAACTGGAGTTTTTCTTTAGAAATACAATTATTTTGTGAGTAAATGTTATTTATAGAAATAAATGCTTATAGCTTACGGGGCAATTAGAAAAGTAGTTAGATATTTTCTTGAAGAATAGCCAATATTAATCCATTTGAGTTGCAGGTTTCTAGTACTGCAGATGTGTTGACATCTGATTGACTGTTTACACAATGAAGACAGGAAACATCCAGAGCCCAAAGTTGAACTTTTAGACAGCTATGGAAAATACTTCTAGTGCAGGATAAACTGTTTCAGAATAAATGTTCATCTGTTGTTGAATATAGACAATTACAATATGACAGATACTTATACATATTCTTTGATGTAACATAGTTATAACAAATTGAACAGGTTTAAATCTGGATCTCAAGGAATATGCTAACTCATCAAGCAGGAAAGAAAAAATATGATCTGAGCTGAGAAAACTGATTAAAATGCTAATGACTTGATTAGGAAAAAGATGCTTACTTAAAATCATGATGAGGAGAGAAAAAGGCTATGTTACATTCTGAATAGATAACAAAAAAAAAGTGCATAGGATATTTTCAAAAAATCATTAGAAGGAACATGAAAGAATATGTATTAGTAAAATTGTCATTGTGCATAAAAAATACATATTCAATATGTTAATTGAAGTTCAATATTTATCTCTACCTAGGAATGAATGTATGTTTGTATAAAAAGAAAAATATTAAACTTGGGTAAAAATGTAAAACTATGAGTAAAGTATGAATATTACATTATATTATCTTATATTATAGTGTCATTTATAATACTGCATAATTACTTATTGATTTACCTCTAGGATAGCTCCAATATTGTTAATCGCTCCATTCCAGTTCTCAAGGCACTCCTGCTCTTCACTTGTGAAAGAAAATAATGCTTTGTTTTGTTTACAGATTTCATAGATGTCATAGATTTTATTGACATTAGGGGTGGAAGGGACCTCATGAGATCACTAGGTCCAGCCCCCTGCTCAAGGGGCAGGAAGTCAGCTGGGGTCAGATCACCACAGCAAGATAAGCATCCAAGCATTTCTTAAAGGTATCCAGAGTAGGTGTTTGTACCACTTCTGGGGGAGTCTATTCCAGACTCTGGAGACTCAGATGGTATTGAAGTTTTTCCTTATGTCCAATCTAAAACAGTCTTCCAGCAGTTTATGACCATTAGACCTTGTCTTCTCTTGGGGTACCCTGGTGAACAGACATTCTCCCAGTTCCTGATGCACACCCCTTATATACTTACAGGCTGCCACCAAGTCATCCCTGAGCCTTAACTTCTCCAGGCTGAAGAGTCCCATGAGGCTCAGCCTCTCTTCATAACACGTGTTCTCTTGGCCTCTAATCATGCATGTGGCTGTCCGCTGGACTCTCTCAAGCTTCTGCACATCCTTTCTAAAGTGTGAAGCCCAGAATTGGATGCAGTACTCCAGCTGCAGCCTCACCAAGGCCGAGTAAAGTGAGAGGATGACTTCCTGGGTCTTGTTTGAGATGCATCAGTAGATGCAAGCCAAAATTTTATTTGCTTTGCTGGTTGTGGCATTGCATTGGTGGCTCATGTTCATCCTGTGGTCAATCATGATTCCCAAGTCTCTTTTGGATCTGGTGCTAGTGAATGTAGCACTGCCAAGCCTATGATGTAGGTTGGATTTTTTTTCTCCTGAGGTGGAGCACCTTGCATTTCTCCATGTTAAATGTCATCAGGTTTTGACTCACCCACCTTGAGAGCCTGTCCAGGTCAGCCTGAATTGCCAACCTATCCTCTAGCATGATCACATTTCCCCATAATTTGGTGTCGTCTGTGAATTTAGCAAGTCCACTTCTAGCACCTGAATCCAGACATTTATGAAGATATTAAGAGTCCTGGTACTGAGCTCTGGAGGATGCCACTGTTTACTATGTGCCAAGTTGACTCAGTTCCATCGACTATCACCCTCTGGGTCTGACCATGGAACCAGTTCCCCAGCCCGGTATAAGGATGTCAGTGCCGCAGTTGCCCAATTTTACCACGAGGACATCATGGGAAACCAAGTCAAAGGATTTTCTGAAATCTAAATATATAACATCAATCTCTTCTCCTTTGTCCAGGTGATGAGTCACCTGGTAATAGAAGGAAATGAGGTTAGTCAAGCAGGACCTACCCACAACAAAGTCATGTTGGCTATCTCACAGAACATTGCCTTCCATTAGCCTGTTGTTGATGGTTTCTTTGATGATTTTTTTCCAAGATCTTTCTAGGGATTGAGGTCAAACTGATTAGCCTGTAATTCCATGGATCTTCCTTCTTGAAGGATTCCTATCTTGAAGGAATCAGGGATGTCCTGCCCCATTGGCTCTGCTCCTGAGTCTCTGGCAGCCTGGGGAACCAGGGTATCCTATCTTTCTCAGAAGTCAATGAAGAATTAATGAGAAAAGCAAGAATGCTTCCTTGGATCATCAGGCCAAGTATAGTCATTACACAATTTTTAGTCTTAAAAGTGATTGGAAACTGATATAAACTTATAACAGAAGAGAAGTTCAGTGCACATAGACTAGTTTAAAAATGGTAGAACCTGATCTAAGATAGACCTGGATGGATGTAGTATCAGACATAAGAGATTTAGTATAGATTGTTCTATTGAACTTCTGTACCAGATCCCCTCCTGACTCAAGTTAGGTCACAGTCCTCCAGCATCCCAGGTACTTTTGCAGCTCCCACCTCCAGCATCTCAAGAAGGCATGCTGAAACTTGGATCATACTTGGCTGCTCTGAGTTACCAGCTCTGCATGGCAGTGGGGGGAAGAACCATCTGTAGTTCCGTATTTTTCTATCTTTATACAATTATACAGTGTCACTAGGCACAGGGGGAGTGCTCCACAGAAGAATGCATTGGGCCCCTGAGAGCTACAGCAAATGACAGGTGGTGGCAGCATGCAGGACAGGGCAGGCAGAGAGAGCAAGAGAGTAGGGCAGGCAGAGAGGACATTCTACTGTACCCTCTGTGTGCAGGGCCCAGATGGCACTTGGTGAGGTGCAGGCCTTCAGAGACGAGGAGAAGCAGCACTGCAATGTGATCTGCATTAGTGTGCATGTGTGTGTGTGTGTCTGGTCTGGTCCCGAGCAATCCTGCCCATAACCTCTCCCCTCCCCACCTTTCATCCAGAGCAGATCCAGATGGGACAGGTGCTCCAGCCCCCATTGTAGCTCCTGGGAGATGCCTATGCTCAGCCTTTTCATACCGGTGCTCAGCAGATGGGCTTCCCCACCTGGATCCTGGCCTCTGTGTATCCCCAGACTGGTTGAGATCCCTCACTTGTCCTGTGAACTGCTCCTGGACTCCCAGCTGCTCATTCCTTCCCTCCCTAGCTCACTTGGCTTCAGGCTGTTGAGCTGCCCCTTAACGATTCCTCACAACCCAAAAGCATTGGAGGCTCCTTGACAGAGACGTCCTCCACTACTCAGCAGCCCTTGTTTGCTGCTGCCTTCATCTGTGAAGCTGCAGATAAGAACTGAGGTTATCTGGACATTGTAGATCTGCCATGGGGAGCAGCTGCTGCTAGACCCAAATAAGGGTCTAGCAGCAGCCCCACACACAGGGATCCCCTTCCCCTTCCCCTTCTTCCCTAAAGTCACAACACAAAGCCAGAGCTATTGCGTGCCCAGCTAGCCTGCTCCAAGTTGTCTTCCCTTTGGAAGCACCAGGGGCTTGAGCCAGGGCTAAGGGTAGTCTTATGAAGAATGTAAAGGCTGCCTATACACATGCTTGGGGGTAGGAGGGTGGGGGGCATTTTAATTAAAGCGGTTCCCAGACAGTGGCTGCAATTAAAATGGCTCACCATCATGTTTGTTAAGCCCCCACACATCTCAAAATGGCCATAAGATACTTTATTTAAGCTCGTTTGATGAGGTTTAGTTAAAGTGCCCCGTGGCCATTCTAAAATGTGCAGGGACTTAATACACATGACAGTGAGGCAGCACTGGAGCACTCTAATTAGAACACAAAGCAAATTACTTCGAATGCAACTGAACATGTAAGTAGGCATCTTGGTTTTACGTTGGATGGTTTGGATAGGGATGAACTTGCCACAGGCAGGGGGTTGGACTCCATGACTTACAGAGGACCCTTCCAGCCCTACATCTCTGTGATCCCTGCACCTGACAGAGCAGGGTCTGTGTGCTGCGGGGGAGGAGGGGGAGGAAGGGGGACTGCTTCCCCCACACCCAGCAGTCAATCAGGGGTAGCCTGGCCCTTTGGCTGTTCACAGGAATCTCTGGCAGCCTGGGGAGCCAGCAGGCATGCTGGGAGATGTGCAAGCCTGCAGGCTGCCTGCATACCTTACCCTCTGTAAAAGGGAGACCATGTGTTCTCTTCGCTCCTGAACCTACCTAGGGCTCTTACAATAAAGCTCAAAACTTAGATCACTTCTGCCTTGGGATTTTTGAATGTTTGTACCTAGGCTCACTTGCTGGTCTGCTTGTTGGAAATGGGACTCCACTCTCACTACATAGATTTAAGAAACAGTGTTTCTTTTCTTTCTATAGAAAGAAGCTGTCATAGTATCTCTGCTAATTTGCTAAGTATACACTGTACTGGCTGACAAAGCAGTGACTAGGCAGGTACCAATTCACCAGCCCCAGAAGATCTACACATAGGATTCTTTTGTTTTACAGGGATGTTGTGAAGATTGTGAAACATTTGGATATTACAGTGATTATGTGGTCTTAGAACCATAGAGTCCTCATTATTATTATAAAGAATAAAAAGTGCAATGACCCAAAGTCCAGTAAGTCATGCAGTATGAATTTATTATAATATGACAGTCAGGTATTAATATTTCCCAACTCTGGAAAAATACTTATTTTCAGGTGCTTATAAACCTGGCAAATCTAACCATCTGGCTGATTTTTTTCCATGCTGGATCTGTCTTGGGCTGATTATCAGAACATTATAGCTACATTAGAGCAACCATTTCAAGGAAGGAGACTTAAGGAAAAAGTCACTGGCTTGCTAAAGTTAAAAAAATTATTTTGGCCACTTATCTGCAATACCCTAGGTCTAATGAAACACAGAAGTCAGAGAAAGACTTCTTAGGAGACATAGATTCTCTGGCTATTACATCAGACTTGACATTTTTCCCACTCCCATGTACTCTGTTGTTTTATCTGTCTTAGTCCTATCTGTTCCCTGGCTTCTGTTTATGTTCCTCATTCTTCTGATTCCAGTCTCACTCTTCTTCTTTATCCAATCCCATTGCCTACCATCTCACACCAGCTTCAAGAAAGTCTCATTATCCCCATCTTCCTTCATCCATGTTTCCCTCACCAACTCCTAATTCTAGTGTCATCCAAGCTCCCAGTTCCAGTCCTGTCTGCCTTCCTTCCTACCCAGGTTCCCAGTCTCCTTGTCCAGCCTGTTTCAGTATCTCACCCTCAATTCCTAATTATGGTTTCTTTCTCTAGCTTCTGTGTTTCATTAGACCTAGGGCATTGCAGGTAAGTGGTCAAAAGAAGTAGGCAAAGAAAATAAGAGGATCTTTGCTTGAATATGTAAAAAGCTATACAGCAGAAAATACATACAACACTAGGTCCAAGACACATCTACTTGGACACTTAAGATTAGTGGAAAGTTTTTCCTTCAATTTCTTTATGCCTTAAATTCTATTTGTAAAACAGTGTTACTGGTAATATCATACCTTGTCTTACAAGGATTTTGGGAGGACTGTGAAACAAACATTTGAATATTACTGTCATGAATGCCACATTACTCATTACTGTCATGAATGCTCGTAAGGAGATTAATACTTCTGTCTTCATGGAAGAATTGAATAATGTGCTATACACGAGGCTCAGAGCCACACATTAAACTGTAAGGATAAGACAAAATGTTGAATTCCTGTTAACTAAGTAATCACTATCCACTCTGTGCATTCACTGAATGAGGTAGAAGCACAACTACTGTTTAGCGGTGTTTACAAGAGTGTGTGGCAAGCCAACCATAACTCTTAGCTGCAGACAGAAGACATTGGCCAGTCAATGTGTGCAGAATTTCAAGTGCCAGATCATTAGCTTGCCTAAGTGAACTGAATTTTAATTCTCTGGATCAGGTTTTCTGTTCTCAGATTTTCCTATACTGTAGAAATCCGTATCACTCATATCATGCCAAGCATTTGAAAATGCTCAATAGAGTTAGTCTGGACTTCCACTACTGTACTGGTCAGAATCTAGACTGGTGCTTCTAAACTAAAGTATTTTTTCCAAACAAATCTTTAAGTGTCTGTCATTAGGTTCTTAACTCATGTTATAACATCTGAATTTATTTTAAAATATGTTTACTAATATGTATTATATTATTATTGTACAACTTCTTTTATATTACCAAAATGAGTCCTTCAGAGATTGTTGGACAGTTTCAGTAATGTAACTCAAAGTCTGCATTTTGCACAGAAAGTTCTAATGGTGATAAGTAGATCATGCTTCAAAGAATATTCTACTTTGCCTTTCAACAGCAGCTGTCAATGCTCCCTCATGTATTTGTTATTACAGTGCAACACTGAAATGTCTTTCATTAACTAATATTATCATCTCATTTGTTTTACTACTGTCATTTGGAAGCAGTGACTTGCAGTGCCAGACATGTATGTAAGCAGTTAATCAATGTGTATTAACTATTTTATCATGTCAGATTTCCACACTTCTTCTAGACTTGTTTATTTTTCTTGTGATTAAATGCCAAAGCAATTACAGACTAGTTTATGAAGGCTCATTGTAATATTTAAGATATTTTATTAGATATTTTCCATTTATTATTTACTTTGTCCTTTTTTTTTAAACCAAGTCAGTGTTTTTCATCTTAAAAGACTGCAATATATGCCAAGGACAATGTATGCCATAGATATAAATGCAATATATGCCAAGAAGGAAACATCTTGGATCTATAAAATTCACTTTTTAGAATTTCTATATAAACAGACAACACTGCCATTTTGCGATAATATTTGTAAAATAGCAGTTCTATCTTTCTCATAATGAAAACTCATTTTAAAACATTCATTATCCATGATATATTTTGCTCTCTGTCATGTCTAGGCAGGGAAAGCCTGAGGAAATTTTGCAGGTATAGTCACTGTAATATATACAGTAATTCAGCAATCTGCTGAGAAATAACAGGACACCATCTTTTACATATGTGCTTCTCATACTTTGCAGTCCAATGTACTGCAACAAAAATAGCTTTATGCTTATTGCAATACTGAGAAAAAGAAAGGTATCCATTTTTGTTCTTTAAATTTAAATATAATCCCTATTATTTGATATGTTATGTACCTTCTGACTGCTCACCCCCTCACCCCCCAAAATGTTCCCTGCCAGCCCAGGAGCAGGCAAGCGGGAAGAGAACCCATCCATTGCCATTGCTGCCACTGCTGTGCCCAGCTGATTCTGGATCCTTGCGTAACCTGGCTAGAACAGGGCAGAAACCCTGGAGCCTCCATCCCACATCCCAAGGACAGCTAAGGACAGTGGCAGTAGTGGGTGAAGGGGAGGGACATGTCACTGAGCATGAAAGGTAAGGGAGTGGAGACCAAGAAGGGGGAGGGAAACTGGGGAAGCAGCTATCCCTTCCCTTTACAGGATCCTGGATCTGTCCACACATATATCATAACTTCTTTATTAACATCATAACTTACCCATTTTCTTGCACAGCTGGCTGAAGAAGTTAGAACCCTGACAAACAGCAACTGGGAGAAGATATACACTCATTTCTTTCTTAGCTAGCAGCAGCAAAGGGAAGGGACTTATCAAATGAAAAGCAATTTAAAATTTTGCCATACCAGATTATACTGAAGAAATAGCTTCTGATAATTTTCTAAACGATTAGAAACCTGTTATGTTCATAAAGATTTGTTCAGAAGGAAAAAATAATGATCAGTTTAATTAAGAAGCATGCTGAGGAATCTGGTCACATACTAATAGAAAATTTAATGGGATAAAAAGTTTACTTAATATAATACAATATTGTTACTTTACCCTTTCCTCTCTATAAAAAAAGATCTGGGTAGGTACTTATAATTTCTATAGAATCCCAGCACATCACTTTACACATGACTTATGTACAAAAATAATAATAATAACATAAACACTATTCAGTGGCCACATTAAAATACAACTGTTATGGTTCTCACTACTGCAAACTTTCTCTCGTGGAAGTTTGTTCAAGCACTGTAATGGTTTCTTTTCTGTAATCTTAAAATTTCAAAAGGTTGTTCAGGGGACAGTGTTGAAAACCATCTGCTTTGGAAATAGAGATGGAGAAAGAATGCCTTTGGAAAGCTTGGGAAATCTACTTCGTGGGTCACAGAATTGGAATGAACTCTGCTATGTGGAGTGTTTCCTGTATATGTTCTGATTATGCTAATTTATGTTACTTCCTTGTTATAGATGCTAACCCTTGAGGGGGAAAAAAAGGCCCCATTCACTGCAACTTTTATTTTTCCTGGTAGGACATTCTAGTAGCTTACAATGTTACCCCTGTAAGTACACTCCTCACATCCAGTTCCTTTAAGCAGCCAACTTTTTTCTTATTTAAGTCAAAGCTTTCTTCATCCCTTCCTTCCCTCTGCCCAAACCAAAACATTTATTTTAAATAAATAATATTTGTTCAACTTAGAATACTTTTATGCTTCTTCATTTCAAATCAGAAACAAATTTGTTGCTGAGGTTGCTAACATGTGGTGCTAGAAATACTTGGAAGTGCAGGTACAAAATACAGTGGATTGACTTAGCACTTGAGCAGTGTTTACCATAAATCTGTGGCAAGAACTATAGCTTTCTCTATTTTTTCTTCAGCCAGAATACTAAAAGTATTCAATAAAAGCAATAAAAATATGAATCCAAAAGAAGTAGATTGATCTTACAATCTATTGTTTAGGACTGCTTTGACTCAGTTTTAGGGTATAAGATGTGGTCTCAAAGCTACCAGCCATATATTAAAAAATAGACAGTAATTGTAAGCACTGGAAAACTGGCATTAACATTCAATAGACCTTTTCAAATATGTTGGCCTAAGTCTTCTGTGCTCCATATGAGCTAAAAAAAAAAAAAAAAGGGTCACTTCTTATCGAGACAGAAAAACAGACTCAGTATTCCTCCTGTTTCTCGCATTGTGCAGTGTCTTCTTTCCACTGCAGAAACATTTACCTTTTAGTGTCCCCATAGGTACAGAGATTAGTAAAGCAGTTTGGATTGAAAGGTAATGCTGACCGAAACATAAAAATAAGTAGTACATGTCCAGCCTGAACTTCCTTTTATTTTGACACATTTCACCTTCTGGGCCTTGTTATGTGTGGAATACAATGACTTTAAAGGAAAAGTCAAGTAAAATGTAAGTAGAATATTGCAAGACATTGATAAGTTTAAATGTGGGCAAAATATGAAGAAACCTAGAAAGCAGTTTTTGAGAATAAATCAACTTAATTGATTCCAAATGCTATGCTACAGTAAGTTATATGATTCTGCCAGATGTTTCTTTTTAGATGAATTTTATTATGCCAGAGAGGGCAATTTGTTTTAATGAGAATATTTTTTCTGGATAATATTTGTTCTGGAAAGCTGTACATTTCTAGTTTCGCATTCTAGTAATTTCTTTTGATTCACTGGTATTACTGTTCTGTTGATTTAGTCCAAATGCCAATTATCTCTAAAAGTGGGCATACTATAAGTGTGAGAAAGAGGAAGAACACTGTTTAAAGGGTCCAATCCTACAATCATTTTAAAGGTATTATTGACTAAGATGGAGCTCTGTGTGCAGATAATTTGCAAGCTTAAACTTGTAGCAAGTATACAAATATGTACAGTTAATATATAATTTCTAAAAATGATATTCAAATGGTTGTATTAATGAATCATAAGAAAGCATTTGATTAGGAATATGTCTTTCGAAATAATGTTCATATTCTCTGCTTCTCTGCCTATGTTATGTCTTTGCTTTCCTGCTTATGTTGTACCATTATACAATACATCCAGCTCAATTCACCGTACTGGCTATCTGCATGAAGTTCAAATGCTTTATCTTCATTTTTAAGAATGTACATAGTTCTGTGTATGGATGCACTTTATTTATTTATTTATTGGTATAGCTCTTTTCGCTCTGCACCCATGCACTCTCTGCTCTTTGTCATTCCTAATGAGAATGTAAACATTTTCAGACATAGACGTGGGATAAAGTTTAAAAGGGTTGTGTTAATGCTCTAAGTCAGACCTTCTTACATTCACTTATATGACTCTGGATCTATTTACAGTTATTCAACTTGTAGACTAAAGTAGACTAAATTGGTCTAAATTGTATGTTGAGAGGCCAAAATGTTTAAGGAGATGAAGCTCATGTAGCTTCCAATGTACTTTAATTGACACCTTTTTACATCTTCTGCAGACATAGGCAGAATCAGCATAAATCTGAAGTTGAATGTTTAAGTAAAACCCAACTTAAATCATCCCATGGTATTACTGTAGAAGCAGCCGTTAGTCTTGCCATATCCTTTGTGAAATAGCTAGCATAGAATTGGACCCCATAAAATAATAAGTTGTGTGCATATGCATTCAAACTACCATGTACACATTCAAATTAGCAACCTGCATGTATTTACCTGCATATAATTCTTGTAGTGTGCTTTCTGAAGATAATTTTTATAAAGTTGAAAACTGATACTTGCAAAAGAATATCTGCCAAAAAGTTCTCTAAATTCTTCTTTCAAGGCTGAGTAGTAAATGTAACTGTATCATGGTTCTGAATTTGATTTTATAAGTATTAATTTTATAATACTATTTTTAATATTCTGGTGAAATCAATGTTTCCTAGCCCATAAAAAAAATAAACTGGGACTAAAATTTGTCATATCAGGGTCTGAGCAGAAACACATTATAGAAGAAGGTTTTTATCAATCAAATCAAAGTAACATGTTTTAAATACATCAAATATATATACTTAGGGCCAAATCCTACTCAATTTACATGCCTAAGTAGCACTTATAAGTAGCACTGGGAAGAATAGGATTGCCCAGGTTCAATTGCCAATGTAAAGCAAAAGTGACAGTGGATGCTCCCACCTCTTCTCCCAATGGTTACAGCATTTTCCCAAAGTGTGGGATACCCAGGTTGTGTCAGTCTCACTTATTGTGGATGTAAACCTTCACCTTATACTTCCAGCTGTCTTTTAACCACCAGCCCATAGACAGCATTCCCAGAAAGCACTCTCCAGACCCTTGTTGAAGATGGCCCACTCAGCATGGGCACAGTTTGATAAAATGTTTAGCATGTTAACTTGTAAGCATAAAGATACGTAATAGTAATACAGACTTCAGATATCAATGACTATATTTCAGTAGCCTAACAGTTGAGACGCAAGGCTGATACTGTGCTATTACTCCACACCCACATGCTTTCTTTTCCCTGTTTTACTGTTATATACAATATCCAGCATTCCTTCCTTATACAAAGCTACCACTGACATGGATAATGTTGAATTATTCTGGTGAATACATTATTATTATTACAGTAGCACTCAAAAGTTTCAATCATGACTGCAACCTTATTGTGCTGAATACCGTCAAATATACATTAAAATACAGTCTATTGCCCAAACAATGTAAGGACAAACTGTAAAGCAGTGAAAGCTGTGCTCACTTCTAAGTTCCACTGAAGTCAAGAGAATGTAAATATGAATTTGACAGATTTCCTGATTCATATAGGTGTGAAGCTATGTAATCAGCATAAAAAATATATGTATATCAAAACAAAAGCTATTAGAAAAATCATTCATTCATTTTGCCTATTCCACCTTGTAACTGTGGCCATATTTTAGGAACCTATTATTTTTATAAAATGGAGTTATTACCTTTTATCTAAATAATAAAACCTCTTGTAATAAACTTCAATTGCTCTTTTGATTTCAGTTCACTTTTCTTTTGTTCCTGGCCATATTAAAATTCAGTATCAAAAAAGTTTTCATTATAGCATGGGACTTATTATAACATACAGAAAATCAGATTCCAACGTTAGGTAGGGGATGTGTCTATATGTGCATATTAATGCACATGAATCAACTCTGGTGTTTATTGTACCACAGTTTATTGCTTTGGGATACCACATTTACACATGCTCCTGGAAGCACGGCATATTGAGCTAGGTCAGAGCAAGCCCAGCTAACAATGGGCCGGGCGTGGGGGTCATCCTGCCAGCCTGGACTGCTTCCCCAGGTTCTACATGTGGAGAGGCTGGCTAGTGCATGAAGGGATAGCCAGCAAGCAGCCAGCAGGCACACTGATGCACCCTCAGGCCTCAGCCAGCCCTTCCAATATCTAGAAGTGTGCTACTGTGGAGTAATTTACTCCAGCCTAATAGTGGTGTACATGTAGACACCCAACATTTACTGCACAGCTAATTAGTCTACTGTGCAGTAAATATCTCTGCTTAATACTTATCCAATTAATTTCTTTCAATTTATATTTGTTTTCTTTTTTTGCAAACTTTAAAAAAAGAAAGCTCAGTGTTTTCCCTGGCAGTGTGATCCATCACTGCAGGGAAGCACACATCACACACACACACACACACACACACACACAGAGATCACAGAAGAAGTCAGATATTCATAGAAGAAGAAGACATTGTATATAGTTATTACACTAGTTGTTAATATTATTAGTTATAGTTAGTTTTAACAGTTTACATACTGACTAAAGATAACACAGAAGAAGTCAGATAGAGATTCAGAAAGAAGAAGATATTTTAGATACACTACACAACACAGAACAGTACAGTAAAGAAACACAACCCGGAAGAAGAAGAGGGAGAAGTCAGACAGTCTTACCCATTCATAGTCAGGGCAGAAAGCGCATCACTAAACAACAACACACACACATCATATACTTTATTAACAATCAATCAATAAGCCGCAGTCTACTACACAAAGCAATGCAAATAAATCAGACAAGCTAGAAGGGCAAGAAGAAGTCCTAAAGTCACCCAGTCAGAGTCAGGGCAAAGAGCACATCAGCAAACAACAACAACAACAACAACACACACACACACACACCCATATACTTTATTAATAATCAACCAATAATCAAGCTGCAGTTTACTACACAAAGCAAAGCAAACATAGCAGACAAGCTAGAAGAAGTCAGAGACACACACCTTTTGCAGCACAGGAAAGATTCATATGAAGCGTGCTGGAAAGGCAGGTGTCAGGTCTGGCAGGGGAGGGAGAGGGGCTAGAGTGGGTAGGGGGAGAGCTACAGCAGCAAGTTCTCCCCACCCCAAACATTGACTCATCCTTTTCCCAAGCAGCCATGAGGCTTCTGCTGCCAGTGGAAGCAAGGAGGTGAGAGCAATACCTGAGGTTCCTGCACCTGCACCACCTCCCCTAACTCCAGAAATAGACACCAGCAGTAGAATGACGTCTCCTCCACCCCAATGTCATCTCCCAGCATGACCCTCCCTCTGCCAGAGGAAGAACTGGAGCTGGATCCAGGGGACCTGATCAACCTGGTTCAAGCATTTCTGAGGACCGAGGAGGAATCAGAGTTTGTGCTCCACACCCCTCAAAGTTCCCCTAGACCCAGGTCTCCTTCAGAAAGCAGCACCTCGAAGGAGGTTGAGGTTGTGGAGGCTCAGCAAGTGGCTCAGCTGAGGCCGCTCCTTCGGCTGTTGTGCCTCAGCTTGCTGAGGAGGGTGATAAGGCAGGATCCCCATCCTCAACCCAGAAGCGGGTAAGTAGCATAGTGTGGGAGCATCTTGAGCTGGCAAATGATCCTTGGTTTGCTATCTGCCAGCACTGCTGAAGGCAGATCAGCTGGAGCAAGGATGTGAAAAATTTTGCCACCCCAACAATGCTACTGCATCTCAGGAGGCAGCACCCCCTTGCCCTTCTTCCTGCTTAGCCTGGCACCAGTGTGAGAGTGTTCAAAGGGAAATCCCCACTTGCTCCAAAGCACCCATCCCCCAAAAGCGCAGGCAGACCACCCTGGAATAGTAGGGGAAAGCTTCAGACAGATGGGGGCACATTCCTAAGATCAGTGAGATTACCCAGAGCACTGGGGAGATGCTTGCTCTAGATAGCTAGCCCTTCTCCCTAGTTGAGCAGCCAGGGTTCAGGCAGCTCATGGCGTTTGTGCTCTCATCCTACCAGGTGCTCACATGCACCACTTTCAGCAGGACAGTGGTGCCCTCCCTGTATGAGGCATGCAGGGAGGAGTTGAGGGAGGAGATGCACAAGGCAGGGCCTCAGGTAGCCTTGCACTTCACCTCCGACATCTGGAGCAGCTGGGATGGGGATCACGGCTATCCTTCCCTCACAGGGTACTGGTGTGATCAGTCAGGCCAGTGGTGGGCTCTCCTCCAAAATGAGGTGCTGAATGAGTCCCACACAGCAAGGGAGATCATGGTGGCCATGAACTATATGGTACAGGGGTGACTTGTTGGGCAGGCTGAGCTCACCCACAGGTTCATGGTCAGTGACAACAGGGCTAATACGGTCAAGGCCATCCACTGTCTGGCACACAAGTTCCACCACATAGTCAGAAACGCCTTGGAGATGGACAGAGCTGCTGGTGATGGTGCCACCACCACTACCACTATGAGCCAGGTGATTTCAAAATGCAGGAAGGTGGTGGGCTACATCCACTGCAGCATCAAGTGGGGCGAGATGCTGAAGAAGAAACAGGTAGAGCTGAACATCCCGCAGCACAAAATCATGTAGGCTGTGGAGACTCGGTGAAACTCCACATACCTGATGCTCAAAAGGCTGGTGGAGCAACAGAAGGCCATCCATGAGATGGCCTTCCTTAGGGAGATCAGGATCAGTGGCCCCCTTAACAGAGCTGAACTGGGTACCATCTCCCAGATCTTGGTGGTCCTCAAGCCCTTCCTTGAGGCCATTGAGAACCTCAGCACTGGTAACGCCCTCCTTATCCAAGTGATCCCTGTAGCGAGGGAACTGGAGAACCAAATGAAAAAGTTCCAGGAGATCAATGTTCCTGGATGGGGCAGATGTGCAGGCACTGGTGAGGTGACTGAATTAGGACATCAGGAGACGGCTGGATCCAGCAGGTAGCACTAAGGCTTCAGTGGCTACCTATCTCACTGAGGGTGTGGAGCCACTGGACTGCAACCCCTTGGCCTACTGGGCAATCCACAGCCAGATGTGGCAGGATCTGACCACGGTTGCCTGGCAACACCTATTCTGTCCACCAACCAGTGTTCCAAATGAGAGGGTATTCAGCATTGCTGGGGATGTCGTGACCCCTCACTGCACTTGCTCGGATCCTGGTTTGGTGGAGCAGTTGGTGTTCTTGAAAGTAAACCTTCCATTGCTAGGGTTCCCCAAGCTCCACCTGCAGATGGACTGCATGGCACCCTCCTCACTCCATCTGTACCTATTTCCTTTTTTCCTTTTTTTTTAAAACTGTTAATGACCCACTCTCAGCTGGAGGGGGCACTCACTGCATCATCAGCCAGCAGGGGAAGAACATGTCCCTGCTGAGCTGGCTCCTCTTCCAGGATGAACTTAGAGGTATGAGCTGGGGCTATGGGGAAGGAGGAGGACCTAGGTCCTGAGCAAGGCCAGTAAAACTGCACCCTGCCAGGGTAGGGAGTCCTGGTGGGACTGTTGGCAGTGAGGCAGCCCTGTAAATAACAGGATCAATGATCCCCTGGTGAAAGACAGGTAGGAGGCACCATAACCTCCAGCTAATGCATGCATGGACACAGTCTTGGCTGGGGAAAGCCCACACCTGTCACGTCTTTGACAGGCCTGAGGCTTGCTGGTTGCAGTGGAGTTGTGAGGTTCCAGGTGAGCTCAGCTTCGCTACCTGGGATGCCAGCTTTTGCACTGAAAAACCCTTTGTCAGGCTGAGGACAAAGTTGGTGTGTCTCCTGGTCCTGGATGGAAGGAATAGTAAAAAAACCAGAGGCTGGCCTGGCACACAATGCAGGCAAGAAAGCTAGTCAGTGAGTATGGAAATGGAGGCATCATGGGGTGAGGGACAGGCTGGGGGGGAAGGGGAAAGGGGAAGTAGAAGCACAGGTAAAAGTGCAGAGGTACTTAGAGATTCAGATGTCTGGCCGGTTGTAGTGTGTCAGAATTCCACTGCCTAATCTATATTGAGTCCATGAGTTTCTGTATCTAGAAAGCTGATGAAGTGAAGTTCATAGGCCTGGCTGTGAAAAGTGGTTTGTAATTTGTTCCCTCTCAGGATCAGACCTGAAAGACTGGAGGCAGAGTGATTTTTTGGTGAGGAATGTGCCCCCACAGGTAGTTGGGTATTGTTGTCTGTCACGGGATGGGGTCCCCAGGGGTGGCCACGATAACCCTGTGGCTCATTGACTGCACCAATCTTGCCTAACAGATTTCTTGCCCCCCACGTCTTGCTGGTAATTTTAGTAAATCAGGAGGCTGCCTTACAGTTTGCTGGACCACACTGAACCCTGTGGGTTCTTAGACCCCTTTGGCATCCCGCTTCAAAATAGACGACTCACGGGACACCCTCAGCCTTATAGGCTAGATGCGTGGCTCCAAAACCACCCCTTTACCATGCCCCAAGCCTCACAGATAGTATTGACATTGCTATAGCTTGGCCCCTTGTCCTCACTGGGCTCTCCACAGCCCTGTCTCTGCACTGGGGTCTGCTCACCCCCTTATCACCATGCCCTTCTCTGGCTATGGGGTTCCCACACTGTTGTAGGTCCCCAATGAGGCCTCCTCCTTCCCCAATAGCCTTAGCCCAATCCACCGGTAAAACAGCAACTGAAAATCTGAGCCCCTGGGCTATAACATAATATAAGCAGTTCAGGGTGTGCTCTGTCCCTTTAAAACATCAGAATTTTCCCCATACTAAGTGTCTTGGTCTCTGGTGAGCCATGGTCTCTGGTGAGCTCCTGGAGCCCTTTAATTCTACCTGGAGAACAGGCAGTCAAGCCTCTCTGGTGAGCTTCTTTTTTGGGAGCTCCTTCCCCCTTGGCTGCTGACAGATGAACCTTACATGAAAAAAAATCTACTGCTTTAAAGTTCATGTGTGATGCAACTCTTATCACTTACCATGAATATCTATCGGCTGATCCACTGTATCTGGTCTGTCTGTCAATTGTAATCACATGGTAACTGAAGCTAAATCACAGTGATTTCCTTTAAATGAAAGAGATTTGGGGAATTCCTTGGGTAAGTGATCATTTATGAAGACAGGGTTCCTTCCAGTTCTATGTTCCTATATCAAGTTAGCTTCTACTTTCTGCAGGATAGACTGAATAGTCAAAACAGGTACAATGGATTCAGCTGAACTCAAGTATTACTCTCATATTATTCCGTATAATTCTTTCCTTATCTGCACCTTGCATTTATTTGATAATGTTACACTGTGTGTACTAATTCAGAATGAAAGAGCTTTTGAGAAAATGCAACCATATTTTCAGTCAGCTTCTGATATTCTTGTAGACCTCCATTTTAATTAAAGGAATCATTTCTGAGAGTCAGATTGAATTTTATTAGATATTAAGAGTTATAAACTCCCAAAGCTGACAATGCCGGTAGGGAAATACAGATTGCCTGAATGAGAGACTAACATAAGAGGGATGGGGGTGAGGAGGGGAACACAAGTACGTTACTGAAAATACAGTGTTAGCTAACTAAGCCTGGGGGTAAACTACATTGTTTACAGAGCCAAGAAAAGGGTATTTTTTTCCCCATACAACCAACTTTGAAACCTAAAGCTTAAAGGTTATGTTCTAGTACTTTCTCACAATGAAACCAATTAGATTACTCAAAGAGAAATTTATAGGGTAAATAGTGGCAGAAATAGTACAAAAGATGGTGAATAAAGAGTCTGATTTCAGTTATGGCAATATAACCCATATAATTCCATAAAAGTCCAATTACCTCAAATTTGTGATGATGCAATAGATCAGAAATGGGAAGACATCTATAGTCTTTCACATTTAGAAAGTAAGGTTGTAAAAGAGTTAAAATTTCAGCAAGCTCAGTATTGCTAAGTCTTACTGTTTTATCATGAAGCTTGTCATTTTACTCCAAGACTTGTGTTATTTGGTGGTTTTCTTAAAGCCCCTGTTCATGAGATCATGTGAATATGTGAAAATCTCAGTTTTCATTTGTGGAAAAAATCCTGAATATGTGACCCAATTGTACTGTAAATCTCCTCCTTTGGTTTTTTAACAAAACCCCTACTTCTTAACATAATAATTTAAAGCCAGTTTCATAGTGCTGGGCATTTGTTTCATGTCTTTGAAACTTACTACTGTCCAGAATATCACCTCCTTTATTAGGAAAATGAAAGGAAAACAGAAAACCAAGGAAAACTAAAATTTTTCCAATAGTTTCCAGCTGTCTTACCCAACTGGATAAAAGTACAAGAAGGCCTGTGATGGTCACGGGGGGAGAGGTCTTTTACTCTGAAAACAAACAGGAAAAGGGAATCCTTTCACTTGATCCTGCTGGAGGCTGTGGTGGACATATCCATGATAAGTTTCTACTTCAAATGAACTCCCTTTTGGCTCCACAGCTCCATCAAAAGGAGCTGTATGTTATCATTAGTTCAGCCCTACTGTGGTTGTTCAGCAGCCATTGTAAACAGAAACCAAGAAAGTTAAAGCAGTTCTAAAGTGCAGCGTTGCATAATTGAATTTTCTAGCAAAAGTTAGATGGCCCGGTTTCTGGTACAGTGCCACAGACTGCAGCCACTGCCTGCTACACCCCAAGACTCGGAGAAATGTGATTGAGCCACAGTAAAGGAGTATTCCCTGAATCCCAAAGGCAAAGAAGATCTGTAACCAAACTGAGGTCCCTTTTGTAGGTAATTTACATTATATGTTGGCTGCAGTCCTGAACAAATGGGAGCCATTTGTTTCTGATATCATTTGGATTCTCCTCTTTCTTCTGTAGGGGGAGGAGATCCATCTGCAAAGAGGAATGATACATTTTTGTTCTGTTTTTAAAACAATTAAATTTAAATGAACAAAAGTGAGAAAAATCACACTGCTTCATAAGAAGAGACAGATACTGAATACCACTTGAGGAAAGATCTAGAACTACCCAAAGGTGTTACTTTGAGAATTGTAATAGGAATGGAAGACTCTCTAGTCCAAATTACATACATTTTCTGTAAGATATTTACTATAGTATATTACTACATCAAGCCAGACAAAAAAAACCCACAGAGGTAATCAGAATGCATGGGCAGGGACTGGGATGAGAGAGGAGTAGATGGGTTGGTTGTCAGGAGGTTGTTTGGGACTGGATAGAGAGTTTGCTTGTGTGGGGTTTGGGTAGACAGGTGGTGCTTGTGGGTGGTGAGGACTTGGAAGGTGCTGATAGATGTGCAGCTCCCCAGTCTAATTCATGGCACTTCACAAAAAGCACAATGAGTAAGATTGACTTTCCTTACCCAACAGATATTCACTGTCAGATCAAGAGGGTGGAGGACTGAGATCTACTTTAGAGCCAATCCAACAAGACAGGCTGTGTGTCTTCAGCCTCTTCCCCTAGCCCTGCTCCCCTTCTCCCAGCTCCAGTGCTGTCTCAGGATGGGAGGGGGAGAAGGCAGGAGAGGGAGGTTCTTTCTGGACTTTGCCCAAACTGTTCTGGAGTGTGTGTGTGTGTGTGTGTGTGTGTGTGTGTGTGTGTGTGTGGGTGGGGGGGGAGAATCAGGGGGATTCTCGCCTTGGGGGAGCTCCAATCCACCCACCCCAACCTCCAGCGCAGGCTGGGCAAAGTCCAGACAGAACTTTTCATAGACATTAGGGCTGGAAGGGA
>NW_017728906.1:112036911-112117036 GCF_001723895.1 Crocodylus porosus | reverse complement strand
AGAGAGAGAGAGAGAGAGAGAGAGAGAGAGAGAGAGGAAAATGTGTATGTGTGTGTATGTGTGTGTGGGTATAGTACTACTAGTAGTAGTAGTGTTTCATTTTAAGCATGGAAAAATGTGGATTTCGGATTCCTGAATCTGAAAATTGGGAATTTTTTTAATCAGAGAAAACCAGGATCCCTGGCAATCACTGTTTAGAGAACTCTGCAGCTGTGCATTTCTGTCAGTGCACAGTTGTAGAGTGCTTTCAGTGGCTGATCATATGACAAAATGTAATTTCTCTCAGTGCCCAAAGTCCTTGCCTTTGGGGTGCTCTTTGTGAAATCCTTTCTGTGGGTTGTTTATTGTAAGCTGCTCTTTTAGATAGAACAGTATATGCATAAAAAAAATAATATATTGTAAAGTCATATTGGTATGTTACTTTCTGACTTTGCTCCCTGCCTTAGAAACCTATTTTTAAAGGAAACCAGTTTTACATGTTTCTTTCTGTGAATGTTGAGGACTGGGAACAGTGTTTGGATTGTTTCTGAAGTACAAGTTTTAATATAAATGTGTAACAATGAATTCTCTCCAAAGCTGAAAAGTTATCACCTTATTTCTTGAATATCTAAATATACGTTTTTCTTTTAAGTTTTTTTAAATCACCATATATAACAGGGATGATTTTACATCTTCATATATAATATGTATGCACTTCTCATTTTACTAAGTTACTGTCACAGGCAATGTATAGGAGGGGCATGGAGAAGCATGTGCCCGCTTGAGACCAGCCAACCAGAGTGCAGCCCCTCTCTCCCCATCCCTACCCGCAAAGTGTGCTCTGATGAGTCTAATCCCCCAGCAGAGGTAGTGTTCCAGAAAAAGGTAAGCCTAGGACACTTGGGGTGAGGGTGGCCTAGGGAGGGGCAGCCCAGGGAGTGGTATGGGGGTAGTGGCATGCTGTGCCCCACCCCCACCTGGCCCTGAAGCATTTTTTTGCCACGCGGGCTGGCGGTGTGTTGGGGGGTACTAGGCTGCAGCATGTGAGGCCAGGATCCTCCAGCCCTGAAGCACCTTTTGGGCCATGCAGACCCATGTGGGGGGCACTGGGCCACAGCATGTGCCCCCCAATATGGGCCCACATAGCCCAAAAGCTGCCTTAGGGGCAGGAGGGGCCTGGCCCCACCCGCTGTGACCTCCAGCCCCTGAAAGAGCTTTTGGGCCAAGCAGGCCTGTGCAGGGGAGGGGGCACTGAGCTGCGGTGTGTGGGGCCAGGCCCCTCCAGACCCCAAGGCAGATTTCAGGCCATGAAAGCCTGTGGGGTGGGCAGTAGGCTGTGGCATCTGGGGCTGGGCCCCTCCAGTGCCTGAGGCAGGTTTCAGGCCACACAGGCCCACATGTGGGGGGGGCACTGGGACACATCATGTGATGCCAGAGGGAGTTTTGGGCTGTGCAGGCTGGCAATGTGTGGGGGGCCTGGGCCCAGGCTGTGTGTGAGAGGGGGCACTAGCATGTGGGGCAGGGCACCAAGGGATCTTTTGGGACTGTGGGGGGTGGTACTGGGCCCTGACATGTGAGGCCAGGTTCCTTTGGCCCCTGAGGGAGTTTTGAGGCCCTATAGTCCCATGAAGGTACAGCACCAGGCTGCAGTGCATGAACCCAGCCCTAGCTGCCTTCAGAGTGATGTTTGGGGCCAGGCGTGGGGTACATGGGTGAAGAGAATGGCTCCTTGGCACCCAGCTTTACAGGAAGGCCAGGGGCTGGGGAGTCCTGGAGGGGGAGCAGAGTAAAAGTCCCTGGAAAATGTTCTCTCTTCTGTGACCCCATCAGAGGAAACCATAGACACTATTTCCAAAACTTACAGGATTGCCCAAGAGCATCTGAGGTCTGAAATCAACTCGTTTTCCAGACTGTTTGAAATGCATTGCAGTGCTGGCATGAGTAGTGAAGTGGAGCACCCCCAGCTTGAAAGAAGAGTGAAGTTATTTCATGAAATGTAACTGTGTGATACCCTTCCAAATCTGGGAAACAGCTTTGTACTTTACCTAACTATCCCAGTTACTACAGCATCAACAGAGAGAAGCTTTTCTTCATTGCAGTAGCTGAAAATTTACCTGAGTACTATGATGACAGATGCTCATATTTCTAATCTGGGAATACTACAGTTTGAAAAACCAGCTATCAACATACCAGACTTCATTGCATAGTTGCCAGCAGAAAGGACTGACACCTACAATTCTTCTAACAAGGTAAGTAACAAGGGGCTGACTCCTTAAGTATGGGAAGTGTAAGGAGGGGCAGGGTCTGTGACAGGAGTGCTAGGTGTCTTGCCAATTTAAGACACAGTAGGCAGTTGCATGGCAGCTGGTACATGCTTTGGCTGCTCATCAGGTCAGTGGAACCAGCCAGTCAAAGCAGCTGCTATGTGGCAAGAACCATGCTGCTATCTCAGATTCTTTCTGTTTTCCTTATATTTCCTAGATGTTTTGCCCACCTCCCCAGTGATGTAGAAGAAGAGCATGAAGAGAGGAAAGAAGGTCTCAACAAAGCTTCCTAGAGCGCAAAGTTAAGTACACATTCTTTATTTGGTTTGGCTTGTGGGATGTTCCTGAACATACCTGTGATTTTTTGTTTGTTTGTTTGTTTGTCTTGTCTTCCTTGTGATTCCTCGGTAATTTGACCACCTCCTATGAGGAAAACAAAGGTCTTGACAGAGCTTCTCAGGGCACAAAGCTAAGTACATGCTCTTTATTTGGTTTGGTTTGAATTTGATTTGTGAGTGTGACTCTACAAGCATAACCAGGACCCTGCATTCCAGCCCCCTGGAGAGCTGGGGTTCCTGTTAGTGGACCCACAGCCACCCCTAGCAGCAACAGCAAAGTGGTCAGGGAGAGCCAGGGGAACACTAGTGTTCATCTGACCTGACACACAATCTTTGCCCCATGCAGATAGGATAACATATGTGAATGTTTTGATCTGTTGCTGTTACTCAATTTATTGTCACAGGTGGATATGGTGCTTTTGACCCATCCCTGGGCCTACCCCCATGTCCACCCACAAATTGTGTACCCGCCTCTCCCCCCCCCAGACTCAGGAGGCACCAGTTGCCCATGGCTACTGTACTGGTGTGTGATCAAAAGATAGGGACCCTAACCCTTGAAGTAAAATCTAGAAACAGTTTTGTACACAGGAAATTAGTGGTAACTTAGAAAGCTAAAAAGGATCAAGTGCCTGGAGCCTTTTCAGTCATTCCATTCATATTCGTACTAACTGAAGCAGCAAATGTATCATGTTGTATTTTGAGGTAATGCAAGTCTGTAAAACTGTTAACTTTTATCAGCACATGCACAGCAATTTGTCAGACAGCTCTCACAAAAAAGGAAGCGACTTGAATCTGTTAGAGTGGAACATCCATAGACCTTAATATAACGATTATTTGTCCTTTTGTTTTCACTGCTTCAAAAGAAAGAAAACAATAAAGGAAAGAAAGATATTAGTAGGGCACTGTGACTGACCCTTAAAATGGCTGTGCTTGTTATTGTAGTTAGCTCTTTCCCTTGTGTGCCATATGTCTGGCATAGTTACCTAGACATCTACTAGTTCATTCTTGTAAGACTCTCAGAACCATAAATCACCCATAAAAACTCAACCAGACATTTGAATTAATAATTATGATTGTATGTATATAGTTCCATTCCTAGAAAGATTCCTTAACCTTAGAGAAGACAAATAATCAGTAACTGATGAAAACTTTGTGTGAATTTTAATGCAAGTCTCTCAAAGATAAAAATTGTACAAAAGTTTTCTAAAGTTCAAAATCTTATGACATTGTTGTAGGAAGTTTATGTTGAAGGGCAGATAGTGCATGAAAATTATTACTACTTTCTCACTCACTCTCACTGTATTTCAGACAGTTATTCCTAAATTAACTCTAGATCATTTTGCATTGTTTCTGTCCTCAGCTTGCTTCCATCCTAAACACATTTTAAAGATGTTAAATAAATCATGACTAATATCAATTTCTGTGGCATGATCATGTGTACTTCCTCTCCACCCTACCATTGCCATTTATCATGACTTTTTAAATTAACTCTCTTTCAGCCTATTTTTAGTTTGACTAATCCAGGCAATAAATTCACCCATTTAAGAAACTGATATTGTGAGAGAAAAATAGTTACACAGACTATTAAAAAAACATGCATACACACAATAAATATGTTTAAAGAACTTCTTTGATTAGATACAGGTAGGACATGTCTTTCTTCTAAGGTTTTCAGGCTACTGAGGCTTTTAAATATCATCACTGCCACTCTGAACTCCATCCAGGGGTGAAGAGAGATCTCTAGATACAATATATCTGTTGTTCTCCCTTTGTTCCTAGTTTTTTAAATCAAGGAAGGTGATTGCATTTGTCTGGTAAGATTAGTTTTTTTATAATATTATGCTGATTACTGTTCTCCACTATGTACCCCTCAAAGCTTTTTTTTAGTATTTGGGAGTTTTTTTCCTTCTCTACAGATTAAGTTTGCCTGACAGGATGGAACACAGTAGGTTTTTCCTCCCTTCTTGCAAATCAGTGCAACTTTGGCTTTTCATATACCCTGTGGTATTTTCACACTTCATGATTTTTCATAATAAATTGCCAGTGGTTTCCCAAATTGAATAGCCAATTCATTTTTTCAGCTAAAGAGATTATAAACACATGCAGAGAGTCACTGCATTATATCATTTCATTTTTTAAAGTTTCATCTTGCTTACCTTGCTTTAATCCAAGTCATCCTTATACAGTTTCTGTTATTCCCTAAAGCCAAGAATGCAGTCCCAACCACACCCCAGCACAGGGGAATAAAGAGACATCGGGAACCCTCTTTAACCTCTGAACAATCTGTCAGTATTTCAGGTCATATTGTAGGGGTTGGGCAGCTATCAATTGAGCTGCCTTTCCTGATGCTACACTGGCCCCAAGCTGCTAATCCAGTCCTAATATCCATATGACTTCTCTGTATTTACCTTCTTAAAAAAATCCTTTTTTCAGAAGTAGAAGCCACTTAGAATCTTTAATAAATTAATCTCTCGAGATTAAATTAATGATTAATCTCTCCTAATTTCTTAATAAACTTACTCTCTCCCAAGAATTTAATTTTCCCCTCTCATTTCATTTCATTTGATATGTACAACATCTCAGTAACATCTGTTTATAAGTAGGGTGAGTGTCTGTCCAAAATGGAAGTATTGAACAGCCATGATTTGAGAAAAGGTGCTGATGATAACAGGTGCTGTGTCTGTAGACCCATCAGCTAGGGCTGTGTGAAACAGCACTGTTTTGCTTTGACTTCTGTTTCACCATTTCAATGCAATAGTGTTTCATTTTGAGTTTCATTTAATTTAGAAAGCACTGTTCCTTTTCATTTCATCAAAACTGTTTCACTGTTTCGATTCTGTTTCTATGTTTTGCCCAGAGGCTATAATGGGGAATCATAACACTGCCTATAACTTTGTCATTTTTGGCATATTTGGATGAAAACAGCAGGGATGGTAGATACCTCTGAGGGCATGAAGCCTGCCAAGTTTCAAGGAGATAGATGTAGGGGCTTCTGGAAAACTGTGCCTTAAAGTCTTGAAAGCAAAATTCTTGTGACTTGTAAGTGTGAAGGCATGGGGGTGAGGGTGAGAACAGCAGGCATGGTGTCCCTGCTAAGACCATAAAGTATGCCAAGTTTCAAGGAGATAGGTGCAGGGATTTCTGGAAAACTGCAACTCAGGCACCTGACAAGCAAAACTTGTGATGTGTTTGATTCTGTGTGTGTTCTAAGGCACATTCGCACTGGTGCTGGGGCCTCTACATGACATGGTAGTGTGCCCCAATGAGGCGTCCTCCTCCCCTACTGCTTCAGCTTGGTCTACCACTTTAAATGACAACAGGTAATAACTTAGTAAGCAGCACAGTAGCACCATCGGTATCTCTGGTAGCCAAACAGTCACAGTCAATATCAGTGCAGTCCTTCCCCTCCTCTTCCCCCTCCCCCTCCTTACTTTCTGTTTCCCTGCAGGCAAGCCCAGTTTCAGCTTTGAAACTCAAAATGTTTCAAAACTTTTAAAATGTTTTGACTGCTCTCATTTCATTTTGAGGCTGTTTTGAAGCCCTTTGTTTCATTTTGATTTTGCTGTTTCAAGCTCAAAACAAGTTGAAACAGCATCAAAACAAAACAGCCGGTGAAATTTTGCACAGCTCTACTGTTAGTGGCATATGACAGTTGGCCGCTGAAATCTGTTTGCTGAAGTCTATGACACAACACATGACTACCACCTGGTGCAGCTCATCTGATCTCTTCTGCAGAACAGACTTTTTTATGTACAACTGTGCAAGAAATGGATCCGCTGGAGATAATGAAATGGCCTTCCACAAATATAAGAATGATCAACTCATACAGAGTAATGTGAGAAGCTTCATAAATATGATGATCTATGCATCATTTCACAAGAAAAAGTATCATGCAGAAACCCCCATGCAGTGTGGGGCGGTGGGTGGCAGTAGGGATCACCTCCCCCAGCAGCACCCGGTGAGTTGTGGGGGGTTCAAAGTGCAAGCTGGGAGCTAGAGTGGGCAGGGCAGCCATTGCTGGGGCTGTGAGAGTGGGCAGGGGATGGGCCTGGGTGATTTGGAGATTTGGCAGCAGCTGAATCTCCGAATCAGATTTGATCAAATTGATTTGGGACAGTGATTCGAATCACTGAATCAAATCACTGTCCCCCAAACTGGCTGAATCCAAATCCAAAGTGAATAATAGCTGCTTTCCATAGGTCTAATGTTCAGGCTGAAGAGCTCTGCAGCTACCAGCATGTCATGCAGCAGGAACCATTTATCCTGGATGGTTCTACCAAGAGCGTAATAGCTGTTCATGGGCCACAACACAGGCAATGACTGTTTTGAGCCAATTGGCTAGGTCCTTGGTCAGGATTTTGTAAATGGTACACAGAAGTGATACTTGTTGCCAGTTCTTAATGTCAGTAATTGCCACCAGATGACTACTAGGTTCTTATCCTCACAGCTCTCTTGGAAGATAAGCAGGAGGTCTGGGCCAAAGAGAGTCAGAAGAGATGGCAGAATTTGATAGATTTAATATCAAGCCCAACACCTTCTCTGATAACTCCTGTTTGAGCTCTTCAGTGTCTGATGTAGAGAGTTTGGGGTGTTATGGAGGTGTTGAATGGCCTTTGGCAGACAACCTCAGCTCCAAACAGCTCTGTGTAGAAACCATGATCTTTGATTTCAACAGGGTTCATGACTGCCCAGCCAAAGTGGATTCTTAAGTTGACCAATGATCTTTTGTTCTGTGTGCTTTTTCTCTAGGCTGAAAAAAGCCTGGTAGGGGCATCACCCTTTGTAAGTTCTTTACAAGTGGGCTCAAGTTTGTGGTCCCTGAGCCATTCCCTCCACCAGTTCTCTCAAACTCTTATTCTGGAGTTTGAGGCTCTTGCAGAAACCTTGTGTCATTACCAGCATCACTTAAGGAAGCCTTAAGCTCCACGATGTCTACCTCAAGCTCCTAAGCCCTACAGCAGTGGTCTTGGGTTACGTGCTATATGTGTCTTTCCTTACCTCTCCATGGATTTCAGGAAGGGGAGCTGCTTCTTAAAGCCACTGAGCATTGCCACAGGTATGTAAAGTAATCATGGAAACAGGTGTTCTGTAGGAGGCTGATGCTGAGGCACCAGTAGGATGCATGGATGCAAATGAATTCAAGATAACCTAATTCACACCAGATCATGCTGTGGGCTTAGAGTCCTGATGGAACAATATAGCTGTAGCAAAGCAGGGACAGATGTTGTTCATTAATATAAATCATGTACTGAAGTTTCAGGAAGCTAAATAATACCACCATTGCTCTCACATCACCATAGAGATTTCAGTACTATCACTAACAGAAGAATCTCACTGGAGTTTAAAATATGCTGTTTCTAGGAACTAAGTAATAATTTGCACAATATTCTACTTTTGAAGTATATTCTTACAGCCTAGAGTATTTGGGGGATGGAACCTACATCCTTACTCAAAATTAGGTTAATTTGCTTGCTCGTTCTTTCTTTCTTAGAAAATCTAGCTATTGACCTGGAAGACAAGAGATTCTGGGTTTTGGCTGAGTCCTTTGCTCCTAGTGAGACAGGAACTTCCCCCTTCATTGCCTTCCATCCCTTTTTATCAATTACAGCATTAGAGCTCAGCTTCAAAAAGAGCCCTAGAAAAAGGTGAAAATAATGGGTGGTGATTAATAATGTGCTTCTCTGGGAAGTGAGGGAAACTCTACTTACCCCCTCTAGGTAAAGGAAGTAGGGCTAGAAATCAGGACCTCCAGCTTCCCAGATGAATGCCCTAGTCACTGAACTATGGTAGGCAAAAAAGGGACATGCACACATGGCCCATTTCACTTCCTGAGGCTAAGTCTGATAATCGTGAGTTTTGGCCAATTCCATTTTCAGACATCTAAGATCATTGTACATCCACAAGTGCCTATGTGTTATGGCTGTCTCACTACTCATACATGGCACACGCAGTCTTTCATGTGTGCAAGGCTAGGCATGCAGGAATAGAATTTCTCTAGGCATATAAGCATGAAAAATGCCCTGTAGATAACCAACAAAAAAAAAGGAGGGACAGGCAGTTAAACAACCAGGAAAAAATAAAATCTTATCATAGGTCTGAAGTTATACTGCTAGTATTTCTAGGACTATATGTCAAAGCCCTTTGAGCTAATGTATACTGGGACAGTGGCTGTTCTCCTACAGCACCAGGCTGAGCATATTTCACCCACATCTCATCCACTCAATTCTGCTAGGCCACTTAGAAGCCAGAATTTTTTTCCATTAAGCTGTTCTAGGCCTCCCCAGTGCCTGCTCTTGAGCTCCTGGTCCCCAGTGGGTTTGAAAATGAGTACCAGGGATTAATGTAGACCATGTATGCTGGTTACATGCTGCTGTGAGTGCAGATTCTTCATATACACTCTGATGCTTCTTATATGTACAGCTGGAGTAGTAGTGTCACATAGAGCATAAGTATACCACAGTAGCAGCATATCCCAGCCAGGACAGTTCTGAATATGCCCTTTACATTTGTTCCTTGTTGCATACTTCAAACCCAAACATATATGAATAAAGCCACTCCACACTGTTTCTCATTGTCTGCTCTTGAGGCTTCAGTCTCCAGAATGCTTGACAGCAGTCACTGGGAACAACACTGAAGCAACCTTACCACTGCACTTCCTAGTTCTGAGCATGTGGGGTGCTGGGAGGGGCAGCAGTGATACTTGGGAACATCCCAGCCTATGTGTGTAGCCACTATAGCAGGGGTGGGCAATTATTTCAGATGGAAAGCTGCTTACCGAGTTTAGGCAAGCCATTGAGGGCCACATGGGTAGCCCTGCCCCTTGGCATGTGTCCCACCCCCTAGTGGCCATCTTGGGACCAGAAAACCCACCCCCTAACCCCTGAATTTGCCACCAGAAGTCCCTCCTCTTGCCCCCCAGAAGTAATCCTTTTAGCAAGGGGTTTGGCCATCTCTAAACCAGAAAAATACTAAATTATATTCTAAAAATAAAACGTACTACAATATTCATTACTTTCATTTAAAAAAATATTGTGTCTTGATTTTCATTTGTTTTTGCAGTGTACATAGAGGTGATCACACAATAGCTTAAAATGAAGTCTTCGTCTTGTACATTGTGGGAGGGTGTTGGTGGGAGGATAGGTATGGATTTGTGGGTGTGTGGAATGTGGGGGAGGGTGTGTGTGTGGGGATTTTTTTCGGGGGTGGAGAGGTGTGGGGGTGTATGTGGGTGTGTGGGGTGTGGGTGAATATGGGTTTTGGGTGGGGCTGTGTGTGGGGGGAAGGTGGCTGGGGAGGGTTGTGGATTGGTGGGGGAGGGGTTGTCCACAGCCTGCCCCCATGACAGGCAGAGCCACCAGTGCTCTTTCAAGCCCATGCTTCTGCCATTCCTAGCCCTGGAGAACTGGTGCGGGCCTCATGCTCCCATTCACGGCCACTTGCCTCCTGTCTGCCACTGCTGCCCTTCTCCTGCTGCTTCCCCATCCACCCCCCCACCCCATCACTCCAGCACCACGTCCCAGCTGCTCCTGTGGTCCTGGTGCTGCAGCTAGGAACCATGTGGTGATGCAACGTATCAGCTGAGGGGGGGAGGGAGCAGAGAAATGGCTGCAGCAGCTGGGGGGAAGGGGCAATGAGTGGGTGCATGGAGCACAGCGACAGGTGGGTGGGAGCATGGGGCCCTTGATGGTGCACTAGGGCCAGCACCAGCAAGGCCCAGAGTGGGATTGCAGGAGCAAGGGGTCTGTGCTGCCAGGTACTCTGTGAAGCTGGGCTGCACTGCTCAAGCAGAGAGAGGAGGGAGCCAGCCTGGTTCCATAGAGCTCCTGGCAGCCCAGCCCCACATTCCTGCCATTCTGCTCTGGGCCCTGCTGGCTCTGACTCTGGTGCACCAGCGTGAGCTCCGTGCTCCCACCTGGCTGTCACTGCACTCCACGTGCCTGCTTGCTGTCCCCTTCCCCCATGTGCTGCAGCCATTTCCCCACTCCCTCCCACCTGCCATGCTCCAGCACCATGTGGTTCGCAGCTGAAGCATCAGGACCACAGGACCTGGCCCAGCCAGCCCTGCAGCCTGGGGTGATCGCCCACGGTCCTCCCCTGCCTCCCTCCCTCCTTCCTTCTTATCTGTATTTCCCTTGGCGCAGGAAAGCAGGAACAGCCCCAGGCCAAAAGCCTCCAGAAGCCCCTGCTAGGCAGAGGCTTCCAGCTGGGGCTCTGGGTGGGGGGCCTGGAGGGGGAGCAGGCTGTGCCAGAGTTGCTGCAGCACCTGTTTAGTTCTGCCACTGGGTCTCCCTGGGTCCTACTGCCTCTGGCTTCTGTCATCTTTGACAGACAGCCAGGAACAAGTATATATTCATTTTCTAAATTTTTTAGGGGCTCCGTGGGCCAGATAGAATGGCCTGGCAGGCCACGTCCAGCCCACAGGCCATATTTTGCCTGCCCCTTCACAAAATCAAAGTCATCCAGGGATGTGATAATAATGAGGAATCCTGGTTTTCTCTAATTAAAACAAATCCCCAATTTTTGGATTAAAAAAGTAACCCCAAATCCATATTTGTCTGTGATTAAAACAAATGTGTCCACCTGTATGTGTGTGTCTGTGCTCATAGCAGGAAGAATGTGTTTGTGTCTGTGTGTCCATGTTCAGAGAACAAGTGAACGTAGGGTGCACGCCTGTGTCTGTGTGCGCCTGTGTGTGTGTGTATACATTTGGCCGTGGCAAGGGAGGCAGGTGGAGAATGGGAACAAGAAGCAGGTGTATGGTCTCTCACTTCCAGACTGGCAGGGTCTATCCAGCCTCCCCCGCCAGCACCAGGAGGGGAAGGGCCCCTCTCCCCACCCTGCAGCCCAGCTCCCATGGGGGAAAGGGACCTCTAATTTTGCATTTGCCTAGGACCCCAATACACCTTAATCCACCTCTGACAGTTCTCAGTGGTGGCAGATGACAGAACAGGGAGCAATGGTCTCAAGTTGCAGGAAGGGAAGTTTAGGTTAGATATTAGGAAGAATTTTCTCACTAGGAGGGTAATAAAACACTGGAACAGGTTACCCAGACAAGTTGTGGAATCTCCATCCTTGGAAGTTTTTAAGACCTGACTAAACAAAGCTTTGGCTGGCATGATCTAGTTAGAGATATTCCTGCTTTGACCAGGGGGTTGGACTGCATGACCTCCTGAGGTCCCTCAAGAGTTAATCACATCATAAATGTAACACCTGTCAGAGGCCCAAGTCTCAGTCAAGTATACGGGTATATTCAAAAATTCTAAAGTAGGTTGTACTCACAAGGTGCATGATACTAAGGATGTAGACAGAAGTGAGGCTCCCAGCTGTAACTCAGAACAATTTCTTCAAAGCATTCTGAGTTACAACATTACCCCAGACCAAACAGAAGTTCACTGTTGGTTCCGGGGGGGGGGAGGGGAATCTAGCTGCCATCTCGGAGGCTGCAGCTAGGTTCCCATAGCAATGGCCAGAGCTTTCTGCCAGTGCTTGCTGTTTTCAGAACAGGAGGAAGGAAAGGCAGTGGAGGGATTCATAGATTAATAGATTGCAAGACTGGAAGGGACCTCAGGAGATCATTGGGTCCAGCTCACCTACACCAGGCAGGAAAGACAACCGGAAGTTAGGTGACCCCAGCAAGGTAACTGTCCAGTCTCCTCTTGAAGATTTCCGGGGTAGTGATTGCTGGGGAGCTTTCTCTTCAGCCTCCCCAGCCTATGCTAAAGGAAGTTGTGAGTGAATTGGAGTCTCCCATCTCAATGGGCTCCAATATACCCATTCTACCCTTTAGGTGGGGCTTAAATAGTTTCATAGTTTCTAGGGTCAGAAGGAACTTAAACAGATCATCAAGTCTGATCCCCTGCCCTGGGCAGAAATGAGTGCTGGAATCATAATACCCCAGCCAGATATCTATCCAACCTCCTCTTGAAGAGCCCTAAGGTAGGGGAGAGCACCACCTCCCTTGGGAGACCATTCCAGAGCCTGATACCCCTAACCATAAAAGTAATGCCTCCTGATATCAAGCCTGAACCTACTCTCAATCAATATGTGGCCATTATTCTTTATTATCCCAGGTGGTACCCGGGGGAACAGAGCCTCACTTATTTTCTGCTGGTCCCCCCCGGTGAGTTTATAGATGGCCACCAGATCTCCTTTCAGTCTTATCTTGTGGAGGCTGAATAGACTCAGGCCCTTTAATCTATCTTCATAAGGCCTGGCCTGCTGCCCCCTGACCATGTGAGCAGCCCTCCTCTGGACCCTCTCAAAGTTAGCCACATCCCTCTTGAAGTGCAACACCCAGAACTGGATGTAGTACTCCAACTACAGCCTGACCAGCGCTGTATAGAGGGGAAGGATCACCTCCATGGACCTGCTTGTTATGCATCTGTAGATGCATGACAAGGTGCGGTTAGCCTTACTAACCACTTCCTCGTGTTGGCGGCTCATATCCACCATGGAGTCAACAATGACTGTGTTATTGAGAAGGGCATTCCCCAGCTTATAGGTATGTTGCAGGTTCCTTCTCCCTAGATGCAGCACCTTGCACTTGTCTGCATTGAATTCCATTCTATTCTCATCTGCCCACCTCTGTAACCTGTCTAGATCTAGTTGAATTCTCTCCCTCCCCTCCAGTGTGCTCACTTCTCCCCACATCTTTGTGTCATCAGCAAATTTGGACAGCGTGCTTTCCACACCCACCTCCAAGTCACCAATAAAGATGTTGAATAGCACAAGCCCAAGGACCGAGCCCTGGGGAACTCCACTGCCTACATCACTCCAGGTTGAAAATGACCTGCCCACCAGGTGTGACGATCGAGCTAATTTGCCACCCATCTGACTGTGTAGGCATCAGTGCCACAGACTGAACTCCCAGACTGAACTCCCTCCTCTCCCTTCTCCCCCCCCATTCTGAAAACAGTGACAGGCTGGAACACAGTGCAGACACAAGTTACAGAAGATGCTACATTTTAAAATATCTTTATCTGAGACCTCATGCAATGATGGGTCAGATTTTCACCTGATCAGCCATTTTTGAAGCTGTCATGCACTTGTGTTTGGCCATGAACATAGACTGCTTTTTGTGGCCAGATCAGGTAAAAATTGTCACTTCTGTCTGCACCCTAGGCCCATGTCCAGACAAGGCCATCTGTGTGCTATGTGGTGCCACAGACATGTCTGCAGTGCCACAAGCTGCACATTCAGGTGTTCTTCATGCTACAAGATAGCAACATGGGGGAAGGGGGTGACCCTGGGAGATCCTGGGGTCAAAAAAAAGTATGCAAAAAAGAAGTGAGGCAGCACCTGCGGGGACAGCATGTGCTGCCCAAAACAAGAGCCGTGCTCTGGCTGCTGGGCGGAATTTGAGCGGCAGGATCGCCACTGCCGCAGCCCCAGGAGGCCCCCAGAACCCCAGGTAAAGCTGCTGGTGCCCTCCCAGAACTGCTGCCCAGCTGTCCCATGCATACACGCAGATACAGAGGGCCAGTGTGGGCTGGGCTGGGAGTACTGTGCCATGTCTCTGCAGGTGGGTGGCAGCACTGGGAGCAGGGTGGCTGCAGGAGGCTAAGTGAAATTTTGGGGGACTATAGCCCCCAAGGCCTTCTCAGTGCTGCCACCCACAAATGCACAGCATGGCACAGTGCGGTACAGCACTCCTGGCCCAGCCCCAACCCCCCGCTCCAGGTGCAGCATGGCTCTCTCAGCCCAGCTCAGCACCCTCCCTACCAGATGCAGTGCCACCCAGCCTGCCTCCTCCCCCAAGTGTGGCACAGCTCTCCTGGCCCAACCCCAGGCCTGTGCCCTCCTCCTCCAAGCCCCATGTGGTGGAGGGGCCCCGCTTCCAGCTCTCAGGGAAGTAAATGTAAAAGCCACAGTTTTAAACTTGGCACCAAAAATAGATGCTGAGTTCAAAAATGTGGCTTTCCCTTCCCTGAGGAGGATGCCAGGGCAGCCGCCTCACCCCATGCACAAATTGGGGGCATGTGCCCCCTAGGCCTCCTCCAGGGTGTGTGCAGCAGTGGGAGCCTCCCCACGTACCTGGACAAGCTGCTCAGGTTCTGACCCTCCCCCAGCTTGGCCTGGCTGGGGCCCCACTCACCTGGTGGCAAGGGGAATGGAAAGGGATCATCCCCCTCCCTCAGCCCAGCCCCAGTGGCAGGGGGCATGGCTCAGCCCAGTCATGTGCATCCCCCTGCTTCCCTTCTGGATCCTGCTGCTCCTGATCACAGAGACTCTGGCAGCCGATCTCAGTCTGGGAGGGCTGAGCCCCCCTATACTGAGATTAACTGTCAGAGGCTCCCTGATCAACCAGTCAATTGTGATCAACTGGTTGGTGACTACTGCTATAGATTCAAATAATTAACAGTGTTAAATTGTTGGTTAAAAGAGCTAGGGGCCCATCATTGACTGATTTTAACATAATTTCAGAGAATAGAGGTCTTAAGTCTTAATATACTGAAGATTTTTAATTCAAACTGTGAATTGAGAACAGGGAATGCTTTAACATTCCCTAATATTTTCTTGTAAAGGTAAAGGTGACTATTTTTTAGGCTAATCCTGAATTTTCTAAGGTTTGCTACTTCATGGGCTTGATAATAAAATACTAACATTTAAAAGATAACATTTCATCATTCAAAATAAAAGAAGAGCAAAAAATGCCCTTTGCATTGTGACACAAACCCATCCATGGAGAATCCCTGGAGCCCCAAGTTTCTCCCCATTGAACTGGCACTCAACCCAAGTGTCGCTGGTAGGTGCTGTACAGCTATGGGGACATCTTTGTCGGTGTCCTGCCACCCAGCGACTTCAGGGTGAAACTCTATTCTAGTGCCCCCTAGATGGTCTGGGCGCTGCCCATTTTCTTTCCTGACACATCTGCAGTGTTGTTGTTGGGGATTAAACCTGCCCCATCCAGGGTCAAACTGTAACTGAAGAACTCAACTGAATATGACCGGCTTCTACGGGCAGGCTCTCGAGATTCCCTATCTCTGGGCTCTCAGTTCCTTGGGGAAGACTTGTCTGTCCCCTTTATCTTACTAGCCGTGTGTACTGGCAACCACCCTGTGTTCAGCTCTTGCTAGCTCTTCTGGTGTCACCTCCCTGGGGCCCGGCTGATCTGTGGTCCTGTCGCTCTGGTCCCTCCAGCCGGCGCCATCTACTACCTGCTCCTGGGGGCTTGTGATTCTCCATCCTCTGCCTGCTGTAAGGCTGCCTGGGGATGCCTGCGAGCCTGAGGAGCCGTCCCCAGCACTGGCATCTGAGCTCCTGGTCAGAGCCCCTCTGCTTCCTGGCAGCATTCCTTGAGGCTGCTGCCTCTCAAAGGATCTCCCTTGCCCCCATCGGCCCCCAGGGCTGCCCTCTGCCTCACCCACCTGGGTCCTCCAGCAGCCTCCCAGCTCCACAGCTGGCATCTTTCAGCTGGCATTCTGCTCCTCCCTCCATGACACCGCCTCAGCTGGATTCCCAGCTGCTTTTTGAGCAGCCCATGCTGCTCAGGAGCCACACCCCCAGCTCTCGCTGATACACAGGCTCAAGCATCTGCGAAACTGCTGAGCCTGCTTTTGTGTTGACATCAGAGTTCGGGTCTCTCTCCAGCTGCTGCCCATCTCTGTTTCTGGGGTAAGTATCAAGGTGCACTGATCAGGGTCCGGGGCACACTGGGGGGGACTCCTGCCTCCCCTCTCACACCAAGGAATGGACCAAGGTTGCCCAGAACTCAGGAGCTAAATCAGCACCTCAGAACCTTTTACCTCAGACCTGGACTCTGCAGCTGCAGTGAGGGATCTCTGACAGTCCCAAATAGCACTCACATTTGGATTATGAAAGAAAAAATTATAGGACCCCATCTCCATAGAGAGCATTAGCCTGTAATATCACCAGGGATCCTGGTTTTCTCTGATAAAAAAAAGACCCCAATTTTTGGATTTAAAAAAAAGTATGCATATTAGTGGTGTTTCATTTTAATCATTGAAAAATGTGGATTTTGGGTTACATTTTTTTAAATCTGAAAATTGGGGATTTTTTTTATCAGAGAAAACCAGGATCCCTGAATATCATCCATCCAGAAGCCACTCATTCCACAGGCAATCAGCAAGGAGACAAACAACAAAATTATTTATTATAAAAACAAAACAAGCATAAGAAACCAGTAACCATATGCTGAGATACAGACAGAGATGTAAGAGTAAATGAACAAAAGAAAATACCCAAACATTGACAGGTCCTTACTGTGGCGGGTGCAGAGATTCCACCTCAGTAAAACATCCGGGTATTCGTATCCCACCGGTGTTTCCACCATGTGAGGCGAGCCAGTAGGGGGCACTCCTGCATTGAGACGCCCACCTCCCTGTGCCCGACCACCTTCCAGGCTCCGAGTGCCTCCCTAGGAGCGCCTTATGTTCGGCCAACCCCTCTCCTGGAGCACACTCGCTAGTCTGGGCGTAACGTGCTGCCACCACCCCAAGACGGGACTGTCTCGGTCCTGTTTCCTCGGGGAAACACAGGCCTAAGAGTCCTACGGGTACTTGACCCAGTACAGGCACTTGGGGCACTTCCCCAAGACAAGGGGCAAAAAGTAAAGTCTCCCTTAGTCCACAGACCTAAGGGGTCTCTTAGGCATAATTTAGACCCACCCCTCAATAAGTCTCCCACACCAGTCAAAAAAGGAGAACTTTATCGATTACAGGGGCAGGGTAAACTGGGGTACAGGATTGAGCAATATCCTAGAAATCCTAAAGAGCAAACAGTCTGGCTGAGGTAGCCTTTTGATCACGCATCTGAGTTACTGCCAGCTAGAGATCTAATCAGATCTTGAGTAGCTTACTCACAAGCATCTTCCAAAGGCTGGTGAAGTTTGCCTTTGGAGGCAGGTGGTTTCTAGCTCGTGAGTTTGGGGGAGAGAGCCAATTTTAGATGGCCATGCTCCTCTGTGTCCCCTGCTTGGCTGCTGCCTCACCTCATGGCCAAAAAGAGACCGCCTCCTAGCCCGTCCTAACTTATATAGCCCCTGTGACCTCATTCACCTGGCCCAGTGGAGGCCAGCTCCAGTTGGCTCTCCGCCAACCAGTTTGAAATACATCACCAGTTGCCAGGCAGATTCCAGCTCCCCAGGTAGAAACCCCCCACCCAGGAAATTGATGCAAGTCATGTAGGCAGAGGGAGCAGGTTTCCCCCCTCCCTCAGGAATGCAGCCAGCTCAAGTTACCTAAATAGATAGGCTGAGGGTGCGGTCCCCTGTGTGCAGGGCCCACCCTAATCAAATGGTTGCAGCTCAGAGATTTTAGTCACAGTGTCACAGGGCAGAGATTTTGGGGAGAAACCAAGGTGGCTTTC
Source organism: Crocodylus porosus (assembly GCF_001723895.1). NCBI lineage: Eukaryota > Metazoa > Chordata > Crocodylia > Crocodylidae > Crocodylus > Crocodylus porosus. The sequence continues at coordinate 112,099,128 of NW_017728906.1, read as the reverse complement.
TGCCACACTTACTCTATACCTTAAATCCAGATGTAGTACTTAGCCAGCTTCAAGGATTTAAATGCAGCCCCTGGCTATGTCCCTGTCCATTAGGGCCTTCTGCATTTCCAATCATTTTAGTTTACCAAGCCTGCTTGGCTGGGGGTTCAGCATCACCCTTAAACCTGGAAAGACTGAAGACCAAAGCTATACTTTCTAGACAGGCTTAAGTTTTTCATAGTTTTCATAGACTTTAGGGCTGGGAGGGACCTCATAAAATTATCAGGTCCAGCCCCCTGCCAAAGGGGCAGGAAGTCAGCTAGAGTAAAAGGATCCCAGCAAGATAAGCATCCAAATGTTTCTTAAAAGTGTCCAGAGTAGGTCATTGCACTACCTCAGGGGGGAGTCTTTCCAGGACTTGAGGGCTTGGACAGTAAAGAATTTTTTCCTTATGTCCAGTCTAAAACAGTCTTGCAGAAGTTTGTGACCTTCAGACCTTGTCATCCCTTGGGGCACTCTGGTGAACAGGCATTCCCCCAGATCCTAATGCATACCCCTTATGTACTTATAGGCTGCTGCCAAGTCACCCCTGAGCCTGCACTTTTCCAGGCTGAAGATTTCCATAGCTCATAGCTTCTTTTCATAAGGCCTGTTCTCCTGCCCTCTGATCATTCACATGGCTCCACATCCTTCCTGAATTTTGGAGCCCAAAATTGGATGCATTACTCCAGCTGTGGCCTCACCAAGGCTGAGTACAGTGAGAGGATGACATCCTGGGTTTTGCTCACGATGCATCAGTAGATGGCAAGCCACAGTTTTGTTTGCTTTGTCAGCTGTGGTATTGCATTGGTAGCTCGTGTTCATTTTGTGGTCAATCATGTCTCAAGTCTCTTTTTCCTTTTTTCTACAAACCTTACAGTTGAAGATGATTGTCCTATCTGTGGGTGTGATGATAGCTGCTGAGGCTAATCCAGGATCGACAGACTCTGTTGCAACTTGGGCGTGTGTCTCCATGTTGGGTGGGTGGCTCCAGACTCTTGATTTGGTCCACGACATGCTGTTTCTGCTGCTCCCAGTTTTCCATTTCCTGTTGTTACCATAAGGTGTTCAAATACTGAAGTCCTTGAAATAGACTCTTCCTCCATTTGGGGTAGTCCTGTGTGATAGTCTCTCACGAGTTGATACTGATGTTACATTTTTTTTCAAGTTGGCCTTGAAGATGTCCTTGAAATGCTTTCTCTACCTTCCTCTTGAGTGTATGTTTTGATTAAGCTGGGACAATAAAACTTGTTTCGGGAGTACAGAGTCAGATATCCAGATGACATGACAACCCAGTGAAGCTGATGTCCAGTTATCACCTTGATATTCATGGTGATTGCTTGAAAAAGGATGCTAATGTTGGTGCATCTTGTCTTCTCACTGAATTCGAAGGATCTTCCACAGGCAGTGTTGATAGTACTCCTTCAATACTTTGAAGTTTCTCCTTTATGTTGTTCATGTCTTGGTTTATCAAGCAGTTGTGATCCTCACCTACTATACATAGCTATGAGCTTGGTTTCAGATCTGATGTCACAATGTTCGAACACCCATTTCCTCAGGAGCATCTGACAGCTGCACTTGCACATTTAAGGTGATGTTGGATTTCTTCATCATTATCATTATGAGATATGGCTTCCAAGATATGGGGAATACTCAACAGTCTCCAGAGTCTCACTATAGAACTGAATTATTAGATCTGGGCACTGCTCTTTAAGAGCTTGTTGTTGATGGAATTCCAGAGTGTCAAAGCAGACTCAATTAATTGAGTGTGCTGGACCATGGTAATTGCCATGTTAAATCAGACTCCTGAGTTCCATGTATCAGTGTCCCAATGCTTAAAATGGTGGTGAGGGTGCTTGAACTAAACCTTGTTGACCAAGCTTTAGCTCAAGCACCCCCACCACCATTTTAAGTGCTGGGACACTGATACATGAAATGTGGTGGCGCTTTAATTAAAGCAACTCTTGGACCTGCTCTAATTGAAGTACTGCCACCCACCCATGGAGCACATGTAAAAGTGCCCCTGAATGTAAAACATCAGTTCCACTTTCTTGTATGCCTCAGTAATGACAATGATGATTGCCTGAAGGTCTGCTTCCAGGTAAGCACAGACTACAGCATCATCATTGTACTGCAGCTCAATGACTGAGGTAAGGGTGGTCCCAGTTTTGGCTTAGAACTGGCTGAGATTAAACAGTTTACTATCCATTTGGTACATTAGCTCCCCTTCTACTGGAAGCTTGTTGGTGGTCATATGTAGCATCATGGAAAAGAATATTGAGAAGAATGTTGGAGTGATGATTCAGCCTTGTTTAACTCCTGCTGTAACTTCAAAGGGATCTGTGATAGATCTGTTACTGAGCACCACTGCTTACATACCATCATGGAGCAGGCAAAGAATGGTGATGATTTTTGGTGGGCATCTATACTTCAGAAGAATACTTCTCAGAGCTTCTTGGTTGCCAGTCTATGACTTTTGTAAGATCAAAAAAGCCCATATAGAGAGGTTTATGTTGTTCCTGGCATTTTTCCTGCATCTGCTGAGCTGAGAAGTTCATGTCATTTGTGACTCTTGATGCCCTAAACCTACACTGAGATTCTGGGAGGAGCTCTTTAGCAAGTGGAAGGAGACAGTTCAGGAGGGTTTTTGCGATGATCTTTTCTGTGGTAGACAGCAAAACTATTGCTCTGTAATTTCCACAGTCAGACCTGTCTCCTTGCTTGAAGACTGTCACAATCACAGTATCCCTGATCTCATCCTGGATTTCCTCATCATTCCAAATCCTTAAGATGAGGGCATGGAGCTGTGATGTGAGCTCCTCTCCCCATCTTTGAAGATTTTGGTCTCAAATGAGACTGTTGTTGAAGAAACTGTTCTTAACTCCATCCCACAATACCCAGTCAGAGATTATCTCAGAATCCCTCCAACCCTTGATGAAGGTGAGGAAAACCATCAAGCAGATGAAGAATGACAAGGCACCTGGAGCTGTTGGAATCACCTTTGTCAGACTGGCTAATAACATTTCTAGGGGGGCTCACACTATGCCAGTAACTTCCTAACTAGATATTTTCACAGACCTTCATTTTGCATTTTGGCTTCTATTCCATCCAGGAGAATACAAAACACTAGCAGACTCTCCCTATGCCTGAAGAACCTGAGATCCTGCCTTTGTTCAAGGTAATTTGCATCATCATGCAGCCTCATCACAGAGCTCAAAGGCACCTTACCAAATAAGAAATGCCTATCCAAAACAGCATTCCATCTCTTTAGTCCTTTGTGAAATATGAAATACTATAACCAGAAGGAAATATAACTAATCCTGCTTACCACCAAACAACTTTGAAATAAACAGGCTATTCCAATTTTCCTTTGAGCCTAATCTGCAAATAAAATGAACTATTCCAAACAGGAGATTTTACCACATCTTCAACTCTCCTATGAAATATGAACTTTAATTTCTACCCTAGGGAACTTTTACAATCTTTTCTCCTATGCCTGAAAAAGGGTGTTTGTGCCTGAAGGCCTGCAATTAAAGAATTTTTTGTTGCAAAAATCTAGTTGGTCTAATAAAATATATCATCTCTACCAGGAGTCCTGATTCCTATTTACCAGATTACATTATTGCATCCTTTTAAACATGCAGATTTGTTTGACCAGCTAGGTGTTAGGCATCTTTTAAAATATAAATATATCATTGACCCAGGCCAGAGGCACATCCACAAGGAAACACAAACCAAGCTGAATGATGATTCTCAGCTATTAACTCATTTAAGTGTGAACAGTTGTGGGCAGTTACATTTATATCAAATACTATAACATATACAGCTAGGACAGCAACAGAACTGAACACAGCTTTCAACAGCTTCTATTACAGACCAAACACACCAAAAGTATATCTAACTTGGGAAAATATCCATGCATGCCACACAGTGAACCCCACAAGTAACTTTGTCTTGTGGTACCTCCTGACACATTCAAATAATGGTATGTTTCCTCAGTTGTATAAATTATATGTCTTACAGAAGCCTTCATAATTCACTGTGATTTTGAATAAGCTGCTATTTGCTGCAAACCTAAGCAAGTTTTAAATGTCAGCCAGAAGAAATTCTGACATCAGTTCTCATTTCACACACAACAGCTTTTTATATCTTACCTCCACCTGTTTTTTTCAGAAAAATATTTCGTATTTGTAAACAAGGTTAGGAATTTTTAAAGGAAATTTAAATCTTACTGAATGCTTTTTTTATTAGCTATTCCAATTGTCTCATGGGAAAGAACTATATTAGATAAAAGTCCAGATATTTATCAAATATTTGTATCTGTTAAAAAAATTAAAAGTGAAAAACTGTGATGTTAATCCATTTCTTACATGATGAGTGTTCATAGCTCAGCTGTTCTCATCACAATTATCATAATTATTGATCGCCTCAGAAAAGAAACAAAAGAATCAAGGTTCTACTCTTATTTTCTTTTAAATGCCAAGTGAAAAAACTTTTTCCAAACTACACTATGTGAAGCATAGCATACAAAATATGCCAAAGGAAATACTATACTTTTTTCCAGGAAAAAAGAATATCGGATATACTGGGGGCCTAATCCTATTGCACCTGTTAGGTGCCTGAATTTGAAGCTCACATTTCATAATTGTAATTTTCAGATCATGCATTCACTCACTTCAAATGTAGTTTTAAGTATATGACCTAAGTTAAGATTGACTCATCTTTTTTTAAAAAGAAAACAAACAGTTTATGCTATCTCTAGATAGGTAGGCAACCCTGGGACAATCCTCTAGATCATGGTGCATCTCTAGTCAATGGTTTTGAAAATAATGTGATTTTTATTTTAGTCAATGGTTTTGAAAATAATGTGACTTTTATTTTTAACTACTATGGACCCGTTTCTCTGCTGAAGAAGTTTTCCTTTCAGTGATTTGTTGCACAGAATATTATAAAAAGAAAGCAAAAAGAAATAATTGTCATGATCATATTAAATTCCTTCTCCCTTTTGGCAAAATCCATTAACACAAAGCTTAAACAGACACCACATTTCTATTTACACTTCATTTTTTTCCTATGATCCAATTTTGCAAAAGAATCATTAATAACTATTTGCTATCCATGCACTCCCAACTACAATAATATCTAGAATCTTCAGCTTTGCATGCGTCAAAAAGAGTGCATTCCTGTTGCTTCACATGTGGCAGGACTGGCTTGTTACTATAGGCCCCATCCCCTAGGGCAAAACAAAATGAAAAACCCAAACATTAATGTGGGTGTTGAACAGTTCTTCTGAATGAGCTTCCCTGAAACATACAAGCTATTACCATCAGTAATATTATGTAAAAAAGTTCCATTTCATAATTTTCACAGTTTTTTTAACAATAAGATTATTGGCCGATACAATTAAATAAAGGATATAAACCTCACATCATTACTAACAAATCCTGTCATAACTCATCTTGATGGAAATGTTTCAATTACTCCTATGTATCAAGCAAAAAAATTCTTGCTTACTCAAAGAATTCCATGTTCAGCACAAAATCTCGAGAACAAAAGAACTGAAAAAACACCCCAACAGTTCAAAAGATGCAAAAGAAACCCTTGGTGATTCTGCAATATTACAAGGGTGTTTTTACCAATCCACATGAAGTGTTAAAGGTATAGTCCAAGGACTGACAGGGAAGCTTAGTGAAATACTACCACGAAGACTACCACAAAGACATGCAAAACACCAAGACATTGTTATTATTAAAACAATCACTCTTTAATATGCATACAACTTCATTTCAAAAGAAGGTATTTAAATTGCAGCTAGAAAATATCATTTCCTGAAAGAGCTTCTACATTTTTAAAAATAAATAATACAATATGTTAGATTAGAATAATAATAGGATTTGAGTAATGTGGTCAAGTGAATGAAGTGCTAGACTAAAAAATCTGGAAAGCTGTTTTTTCCTGGCTCTGCCACCAAATGTGTAAGACTTTGAACAACTAATTTCACTACCTAGTACTTCTTTTACCATTCCTACTGTCCTTTTTATTTAAGTGATAAACTCCCTATGACAAGGATATGCTCTCAGTATTTTCCCTTCATATTGTCAGGCATAGTAAATCCCAGGAGGAAATCCTAACCCTGCTGTGGCAAAATTCTCAATGCCTTGAGCACCATATGGATTTCCCCACAAAAATCTCAGATGGAGCCACTACATGCTTAACAACCTTCATTATTGTTATTTAAGATTACCCAATATTAAAAAGAAGTCCAACCTGTACCTTAAAGCAAACATAATTTGTTTGATGGAATTTTGCTGTGTACTTTAGAGAATAAGATAGAACTCTAGTGTGGTTTAGAAATAGTTTCAGTAAATGCAATAAATAAATAAATAAATAATAAATAAAGTCTTTCAATTCTCACTCAGGTCCTGAATCAGCAAAACACTTCAGTAACTGGGCATTCCACTTTTTCATACTGAAAGTTAAGAATATGTTTCATACCCTGACCAATAGCAAAGCAATATCCTGGCTCAGTGTAAGTATGACGCTCATCCAGTGCACCCTCACCATAAAGCAAAGAAACAAAGGCAGTATAAAGAACTATACTCCACTACTCTACCTTCATCACTGGTCTAAAATAAGTTATTCATAAAAAAGGAAAAAATAATTGATAACATACGTTACTCATTTATGTAACATAACACCAACTAGTGAGTGTCTTATATCATGATCATGAAGATTATCAGCCGTGGGTTTTGCCCCCCTCCCTCCCTCCCTCCTCCAAGTCCAACCACTGTAAGAACAGATTGATTCTTATACATTCAACTACTTAATTTTAATTCTTTCTCAGCTATTTCCAGCAGCTGTGACTTTCACAGATTAATTATAAGGCATGTTTCTTAAAAAGTTCATTTTCTTAGATTTAAAACTCTTCACATTTGCCAGCTTCTTGCAGTGGAAAAAAAGGCTGAAAGGAGGGAAACTTAATTGAAATATTTGAATAACTCAATTTGTGTCAATGGGTTTAATTCAGATTTAATCCAGAAAATCTGGTCTGTCATTTCACTAAGAATGGAAGAGTTTAATAGGCTCCACTTCTCAGCTATACTAAGTAAGAGTTCTGATCTTTGTATTTTTTTCACCACACTGCAGAGTTAAAGGTAATTTTCTATAACACTGAATTGTTTACAAAGAGTATAAAATGCAACATCTGATTGCAGTGGTTCTTCCATATGGATTGGAATAAGAAGGGTAGTTAGCAATAATCATAGATCTCTCTCTCACACACACTCTCTCTCTTACATTACAAAAAAAGTGAAGAAAATCCAATCTAGTATTAACTGTTTTTTCAGCTTTTGATTTCCACTTAAATTAGGTGTTAGCTTTGAAAAAGATGGTTCATAAAAGAACATAAAAATAAACAAAAGTCAATTATAATAAAAAGATTAAATGTAAAGACAATTTGCTTGTTCTTTTTTACCCATATTCTATACAGGGAAAGAATTATAGATTCATCTCCCTAACATAAGTGTAAAGAAGCTAAAATGCATGCAAATGCAAACCTATTTGCACTAATTCAGATAAACATTCATGATAATCGACATCTGAAAACACACTGAAAAAGCATAAGAAAACTAGCAAAAGCGTGCCAAATAATCTCTCATGTGTTATATTAGCTCAAGAAGTGCTGTGAAACCTTGTATTACATATGTATAATACTATGAGTGAGTTAAGGGTTCAGCTTTATCTTTAATTTATAGTGTGTGTGTGTGTGTGTGTGTGTATGTGTGTAGTTTAAGGTTCTCCATACAACCCAATGCTAATGTTACCAGTTTCTTTAAATATCTGATTCTTGAGAGAGCTACTTCTGAGATACCCATACTTTTTTTAGCCTAAAAGTTGTAGAGTAGTCTACTGTTTATCACGCAGAGCACATTCAACGGAACTGTATATATTAGAAAGAACTACATGGCAGAATGTCTTGTTTGTTCAGTGGTTCAGCTGTTTTTAATTTAGGTCATTGTGCCTAATGGAATTGAGAGTGTGGAAGAAAATTCGGAGCAGAACAGGGAGAGGAGCATGACATGAGGAGGAAATCCATTTTCCTCCAATCCTGACCTGGTATCAATCAGCATAGTTCCAATTACTTGATTGATATGAGCTAAGAATATGAGACACTTATTTGATTTTACAAGTTTTTATATATATTATTACAAGGAAAGATTTAACTATTGTTCACACATGCAAAACAAGAAATTACTTTTGCAGTATACCCTGTGATTAATTATATTTGGGCGGAAGGTTTGAGGAGATTACAGAAATGGCATTCTGTGTGGAATTATATTGAAAATGTGAAATTGTGGTCGTACTTATTTTAATAGACCCAGGATTTCACCCAGAATTCTTAAAACTTTCATTCCTAGAGGAAACTAGCATGTGCTCTTGGGGAAAATTTTGCTCTGTTTAATAGTGCTTTGTTCATTCAGCTGAGTTTTCATTTTGATTCACAGGTTTGGCATATATAATTATCCATCTACAGGATCAAATATCTCTGTTCATTGTCCACTAAAGACATCTGAATTCTAATATTACAAAAGCCTAAGTCTGTCTGTCTGTAATGCTTTATTTGCACTCTGACTGGCTGACAGAAACAGCCAATCAGAGTGCTCCAAGCGTAGGGGAACACCACCAAGATTTTGGACAGAGGGTGGGGGAGCCAAGGCCAGCAGCACTGCAAGAGGAAGACCAGTGACAGCATGAGGCGTTAGGTGGCAGCACTCCATCCCAGGCCCTCCCCTCGCCCCCCCCCATCATTCTTGATGGGCAATTGGCTAGTTATATAGATAAAAACCAAGGGAAAATCTTGCATTCAAATTTTGCTACTGAGGAGGAGAACCAAGCTAGAAAAAAAGTTTAGTTTGACTTTCAAATCCTAGCTTGAGTTCACCGTACTGACAGGAAATCTTTTTCTCATAGATTGAGCAATTTGACTTACAAGTGATTGAGAAAGATCAGGCAAACATTCTAATTAGACCATATTCAGAGTCATTACACAAAATAGAATCACACTTTAAAAATCATCACCAGCTCTCTGAATTTCATGTAGAAAAAACACCTTTTAATTATAACTTTGTAAATCCACTGAAGAAACCATCAAACTTGTGTGGCAAGCTTTAGACTACAATTAAACACAGCAATTTAGCATGTACTGATCCAAGCATATATTGAAGTACTTCAGGCAAGATCCAAATCAACCCTTCAAGCATTTCCATTTAGGCCCAGATACGCCTAAAATTTAGAGTCCTCACCCTAGGCAGATAATCCAAATCATAGAATGAGGTGCCCAGAACCTGTAAACTGTAGATGAGGAGACCAAGATTAAAATCCAAGAATGATCCAGAGCACCTAGTTATTGAGCAGGAAGGTGCCTAAACCTAGAAAATAGTAAATGGTTGGCACAAGAGTGCATGTAAAGTCTTACTCCTACTATGAAATAACCATCTGCGTCATTCTGGGATCCAGAACAGCCACAGGGGCACATCTAGATGAATGTACTTGTGTGGTATGTGGTGCTGCAAACACGTTTTCAGCACCACATGCCATACAGCCCGGTGTTCTCTGCAGTGCAAGGGCGCACTGCCTGAGCGTGCACTGCACTGGGGTTTTTTCCCTGGGTTTTTTTGATCCCTGGATATCCAGAAGTTAAAAAAAAAGATGAAAAAAAAAGAGCAACGCATGCTCAGCCAGCATGCCTTGCTGAAAAGCAGAGCCAGCTCTCCCAGAGCCATGCTCTGCTGCCAGGCAGGATCTGTGCAGCACAATTGCCATGGCTGCAGCTCCGGAAGGCCTCCAGGACCCCAGGTAAGGCTCCTGGGGCCAGCATTACTCCCAGCTGTGGTAACTTGCCATGCACCAATATGCGCATGGCATGGGTGTTCCCTGGGGACAAGAAGCGGTGGCACAAGGTGTGCCGTTGCTAGTTGTTGCTGGAGAACCAAATGTCTATGCATGTCTGGATTAGCCCAGGAAGTTTAACTGACAACAGCATAAAGTTCAATATAAGTCACAGGACCCCTAAAAACTTTGAGGCAAAAATAGCAGTAATAGTACTGCCAATCTTTCACCTAGCAGGCTACTGGCTAGAAAATTCATCCAGGAAACAAGATAGCTAGATTTTATACCAATTTCAGTCTGAAGTGGAACTCTAATCCATATCTTTTGAATTCCACTTGTGCCTGTAACCAGCAGGAATAGCCTTGTCTGGGAAAGGGCCACTTATACTCCTTTGCTTGAAGCTGGGTTTCTGCACATCCAAGAATGAAAGGAGAGAACAAGGAACCTGCCCCTGTATCCAACTGAGGAGGGAGTCATGAGTGTTAAGCCTTGCTGCCAAGTTTTTCTTTTTTTCAACTGACGACTGCTTCATGTAAAATACATTAGCAATCCTGCCAGCATAGACCTGAACCCAGGACTCCTTACTCTCAGAGAAATGCCCTTGTCAAAGGATCATCAAGCCAAGCTGTCATGTGTATTCTTTTTCTTACCTCATGGATATTGTATTCTTGAGTACCCAGTAGCCCAGCTTCAAAACCTTCATGGTTTTACCATGTTCAGTCTACTCTATAACCTGGTGGTTAGAGTACTCTCCAGGTAGTTAAGACAAGACTTTGAGTCCCCTCAATTTGAGGAGGGCCTGGACCAAGGTCTCTCACTTCCTCAGTGAATATCCTAACCACTAGGTAATTGTGTAAAATATGGGTGTCACAACCATCATCAATTTAAACTTGTAGTATCAATCACATTAGGTGTGTGTAACTGCTGAGAGTCCCCAAGGAGTGGCATCCCCTAGTGGCATCCCCTAGTGGTCATACTAAGGTGGTATTTGTACTCTGGTACCTTTAAATTGACCTTGCTAATATATATATAAGGAGGCTGCCTTCATAAACCAGAGTTAGGCTTTCGGTGCCTGCTTTGCCCTGATCAGCATCAGACTGCCAGTCTGCCCTGATCCTTGCACCCTCACCAAAGCAGGACTCAGGTCCTCTTACACAGTTCTTCGGGCTGCAGACACTTATGCACATCTCCATTCCTAATTCATTGGCGGCACCTCCCAAGGATCCCTCTGTGGCCCCTTTCCACCCTACAGCCACAATTCCAGTGTTACACAGCAACATAAATAAATATACAAAACAAATGACTTATCTCTAGCAGGATCACTGCCAGCCTTCTGGCAGCCTCTGCAGTCTACAGCTCTTTCCCTTAGATGACAAAGACCAGACTGAGGGCTCACCAGAGGAGGAAGGTGGCCAATTTCACAGCTACCATTTGTGTGGACTAATCACGCCCCCCCCAATACCTCTGATTGATTGAGGGGCCCTGGTGGCCCTACCCCACATCACTGATTGGCCAAGAGAACTGCCTATCATGCTGACTGATGGAGAGGGAGGGGCCATATGACTAGCAGCCCTCTCAGCCAACCAGTAGCGAGGGGTGGGGGTGGCAGCCATCTTGGACTTCCCCTTCATGTCAGCAATCTCCTGGGCTGCACAGGCAGACCACAGTGGCCATGAGGAATGCAGGCTCCCACTGGGGAGCCAGAATTTTATTTTCAGTAAGTTTGGGTTTTTTTTTCTGATTTCACAGGCATTGCCCAATTTTGCAGGCAATGTCAGATTTCATATTTTCCAGAAAATCACAATTTGAGTAAGTCCTTATCTACAAGGCCCTTAACTACATCAAAAAAGATATCACAAAAATTTCTTGACTTTCTAAATATTTATAGAAATTCTGAAATGCCCAAATAGCCTTAACAAAAAGAGTATTATTACTTTTAAAAACAGGCTACATATCAGGGGTGTCATCTCATGCCCCAAACCAGACCACAGCGTTCCTTGTAGGGCAGATCTGGCAGTAACTAGATGAGTGGTAGCAGTATGGCAAACAGTGGCAGCATGAGCTATGGCAGGGTGAGGGGCACTGCATTGGCAAAGCCACTGCTTGCTCCCTCACTGCCATAGGCCATCCACAACAAGACCCTGTAGGCCAAAATTCTGCAGCATGCCCCACTTCTGCTCACTCCATTCCTGAATTCCCAGCCTTTAGGGAGCCCCAGGAAATGGCTCTCTGGCCTGCAGCACTTATGTTTGATACCCCTGATATATAGTGATTGTTTGCTTCCTGAAAATGGATGAGAAATACAACTGGGAAATATTACTTGTATTAAAAATCCATATTCTTCATTTTGTTTGGGTTATATTCAGTAAGTTATAAATTATAAAAAAAAAAAAAATAGCCCTATCTTTTTCTCATCTCAGTTATGTTTTAAAAAATAATAGTACTCTTTTTGTTAAGAAGGAGATTTGGGGCATTTCAGAATTCCTATAAATATTTAGAGCCAGGAATTTTTTTGGATGTCTTTTTTTGATCAACTGAAGAGTTGGGAGAGTTGTTGGACAAGCTTTATAGTCAATATATCATATACCAGTTGGAATTAAAAAGTGAAAATATACACTTGCAAGAATTGTATGCTTCTCCCTTTAGGTTATAATTGACTAATTCAGGGGTCAGTTAAATAAAAGAAGCTCAATTAAAAGCTGCACTTAAAGCACCAAAAACACACCTTTACCAATTGTAAATTCTCACAATAGTATCATGTTGCATTCAATATGTTGTGTCCTTTTAAAATCTTTTGTTTACGGAATCAGGTGAGAATTGCATACTTCATTTAAAATGCAATTTCACAGAAAAGTTTGAAAGGTAAACAGAGCATAACCTAAAGCTTCAGAGGTGAAAATCACATTGCTTTTCTGAATGCTTGGGGTTGAAAATGCTGATGACACTTTGGATGATTTAAGAATAGATCAACCAGTTTTTCTAGGAGTGGAATGGACTAGATGATCAAAGGATCAGCTAGCCACAACAGTTTTCTGATTTGAATGCAATAGGCTGCCTGTAACATACCTGCTGTTACACAATTTTCTGTTCTGTTAATAAATTATTCAAGATAATAAAACAACTTTAAGTCAAGTTAAATCAATTTCTAGAATGAAGTATTATGCACATCTGATGCTAAACGTGAGAGCTTTGTGTCATTGTGCTGAGCCTTACCTTTGTAACTTTAGTTACCAAATATCAGAAGCTAGTTATTCTGGTTTTAAAATAATATTTCTAAAGACAGCATTCCCTGAAGTGTTAAACAAAAGCCAATCAAAGCGCTCTTGAGTACCACATCAAATATTGCATAGGAAATGAAATTGGCCAAGAGATGAGAAAGAATATTGATGCACATCCACTACAATGTCACTGATGAGCTCCTAACATTAAAGGCCATGCCAAGTTTTTGTAAGATAACACCTGCCCATCAAGTGTCATCATATTGTTTGCTTGTATTCAAAATTAAAGATATAAGGATAAAGGGTATCTGACAATCAAGAAATATCTTTAAAAAGAATAGGGAAAAGAATAGTGTCAAATTAAAAAAAAAAATGCTTCAAGAATAAATGAAACTCAAAGGCAGGAACCTAAGTTATTGACAATGGGATATGAATTACAATAATTTCACTGTAATAGGCAGAGCACAATTATCTAGCTGTTCAAATGGATCTATAAAGCTTTAACCACTACATTATCAATATTTTAGATTCCACTGACACTTTCATTTTTTAGTTTCCCATTGTTATCAACTTTGCTTGAAGCCATTTAAGTAATAGCTCCTATCACTATGTGCTTTACTGTAGAATAATAGACCTCTGAAATGGGACTTGCACATACTAGGCAAGGAAAAGAGTGCATTACATGAAGGCCAATTACCTGCCCATGGAGCCAGCCTGAAATGGCAATGGTGTTCTTAGACTGTATTTGTTCACTAAAGCTATGGACTGTAAACAGTAAGTACAGATATTTAATAGGAAAAGGGGGGAAAGGCTAATAAGCACTACTAAGGAATTATTTCAGACGTCAGTTCACAATGGTTTGAAGAAAGAAAACACTCTTTCTTTGCCTGTCATTTGCAGTCACTGAATTTTGCTTAAAGTTTTGGGTATAACTGAACGTAGTATTTTGTAGAGAAAACTGACAAGTCTGGTTAAGCTATATGTATCAACCGCCGATGGAAACATAAGTAGCCATCTTGAAAAATACTTAAGGGTATATATATTTGAGAGATATAGGCAGAGAGAAAATATATGTATAGATTCCTATACTTATAGATTAAGAATTATAGAATTTGATTAAGTGAGCTCTAGTTTACAAAAGTGTATGCTATATATATATATATATATAGGCAGGTAGATTTATACCCTATAGACTAACTATATTAGATAGATAGATAGATAGATAGATAGATAGATAGATAGTCTATAGTGTGCAAATCTACCCTGGTTCCTGCTAAGAAACAGTTCATATGGTAAATGTTGTTTTAAAGAAGTGTAAAAATATTTGGCTTTTCAAACTCTTTATTTGATTTGTCACTTCCCACAAAATTAATAGCCTATAATCTTCTGAAATAATTTCCCACTGGCCAACTCAACAGCCAGAGCTGGGAGCAAAATCAGTTGCTCTTTTAGGGTACAGATGTCTGGGGAGGTTAAGGGGAGGTTAGATCAGGTTAAAAATGGCCACCTGATCTAAGGTAAGTCAGGACAGGGGGCTAGCAGGGAGGTTTTGGTAATTGTAGGCGGGGGGGAGTGAGGTCCATATGGACCCTTGGTAAAATTTGGGTGCAGGGGCTTAGATGGATTGGGGGGATAGCAGGGTCTGAAGAGAACTTGGGAGAATTGGGGGGTTACCAGGTTTGGGAGAATAGCGGGATCCACAGAGGGGCTTGAGGGGGCTAGCAGGGTCATGGATTGTGGGGAGGCTGACAGGATCTGATGAGGCTAGCATGATCCAAGTAGGGACCTGGGCGGGGGGGGTTGGTGACATCAAGGAGGCTCTCGAATCCCACCAGTCCCCCTCAGACCACCCACCTCTATGCCACTGAACTGCCCCCAATCCCACAAACTGCTCCCAGGACCAGTTTTACTGAACCAGTCCCAGGACCCTGAACTAAGTAAATTAGGGTGGAGGGAGGGGCAGGCAGATTGGTGGGGTGGTGGCTTTATATGGAGGGGGGCTTGGTGTGTTGAGGAGGGCTCCTTCCCACCCATAGTCCAGGGGATTTTAGGCCCCCAATCTCCCCCAACCACCAGAGAAACAGTATTCCCCAGTGAACCAACCCCCCCAATCCTGCCCACCCTCCCCCCATCCTGACTTACTTCCATCAGCTCCCAGCATCAGCAAACATCAGTAATCCTGCACTAAAAGGAGCTTGTGGAATTAGTATTGGGAGGCTTGAAGGTTGGGAGAGGGGAACTGGATGGTCCATGGGGGTGGGTTGTCCATCTGAGGTGGAAGGAGGGACCAAGGGATAAAAATAGCTTGGTGCCATTGGGGTGGAGGTGGGGGGAGTAAGAGAAGATCAGCTCCGGGGTTAAGGCCAACAGCTGTGCTGGGTAAGTGTACTGATATTTTTGGTTAGATTGGTCCAACTGTACACAATCTAAGTTAGACTACCTCCAGGGTACACTTAAATTAGATCAAGTTATTTTTGACCAATCTAACCTTCTTCAAATTTCTGTAGAGTTTGCACTAGATCAAGCTAACTAAGGATCTAAGTGTAAGGTGCACTCCTAGGAAAATTAAGTTACATCGGATGGCCATTTTTAACATATTCTAACCTCCCTGAATGTCTGTACATAGCCTTAAAGGCAGCTCTGTTGCAGAACACAGAATATATGGTGAATGATTCTAGCAGATGTTTCCAGTTTCTAGGAATCATGAAACTTTATGCTAATGTCTTACATTATTGACAAAAGCTACAGTTGCTCCACCTTCAACAGAGTCTGTTGTCAGTAGGGCAGCAGAACATTATCAAAATATTATAGCTGGAAATCACAAACAAGTGAACTATGAACTGTACCAAACTTTGGAAACATGACACTTCAATTCCTATTTAATTTGACACTTTTACAGTAGTACACTTTTACACAGCAATTTGGAGTGGCATTTTATATAACATCAATATGAAAAAAATGAAAAAAACATATACCAGGGTTTTGCATTGTTGAACAAGAAATGAAACTGAGTTACTGAGAAACTGAGAACAGTATGACTAAAATGAGAAAATATTTTTAACAAAACTCTCAAAAATTCAAAATATGAAATCTTGTCAGGACAGAATTTTTAAATAAACCAAGCTAATAAAATTAGATTCCTCCCCTCCAAAGTAAATCTATTTAGTTTAAAGAAAAGTTTTATACTGGATATACAAGAAATATAAAAAGTAGAATTGTAAGTATATTAACATAAAAGCTATATAAAACAGTTGATTATAAGGTAGGATCTAGTGCTTCAAAGATCCTGCAATTCAGTCTGACCAAGCAATGAAGAAATTGTATTCTTCTCATTATAGAGCGGTTCCTATCCAATTTCCTTGTAACTAGGGTCAACTTTTTGATTCTAGGTTCATTTTCAATATTTTAAAATTCATGGGGGAGGAGTAAGGTGAGGGTTTGGGACCAGGAAAGTATAAGAAGTGCTAAAAGAAATAGTTTTCTACAGTACGGTTTTCTTAGGCAACAAAAAACTGTCACTTTCTAAAAGGGCGGCTGATACTAACCATTTCTCATATCAGCCAAGTGATCACTCCTTGAGTAAGGAAGAACATAGATTTTATAATATGTGTAATCATGGAATTTTTAAAAAATAAAAATGGCCCTGTTTATGGTTAGAGAATACATAAAAACTTTTTTTCCCCATGGCATTTTTCCTTCTCAGGGTTACTTTATTAATCAAACCAAAAGCTTTTCAATGAATAACCTTATGTAAGTTGAGGGCATCAGGTTTATATTACCACCTTTGGAATGTGGATCAGCAGTTCAATAATTCACTGTTTGGCAGGAACAGAACATTAGGCAAATAGTGCTTCCTTTCCCAGCATGTCTAAGGAGTCTCTAGAGAAACTACAACATGGAGATCTGAGCATTTCAGTTTATTTTCTTTTATAAAAAAAACTATACCTGAGAATCCTAAACATGTACAAAAGTCTTATTGCCTCTTTTCTTAAATGATCTTAAAGTAAGAGTACAGAAGGGAGAAACCATGTAAAAGATGGTGAATAAACAAAAGAAAGTGAAGAACATAAATGCATTAAGGTTAAAACTATGCACAAAATACAATATTAAAATTTCATAGATTTCATAGACATTAGGGCTGGAAGGGACCTCGGGAGATCATCGAGTCCAGCCCCCAAAGTCAGCTGGGGTCATAGGATTCTAACATTTTTTAAAAATGTATCTTATTTAGCTCATACTTGAGAGATGGAAAATAAAGAGGTTTTAAATGTTTTGGGACTTCCAGGTGAGGGAGATCCCCTGCCCTCCATCAATGCTGATCTCATAAAGAAACACCTTGACAGGCTGGATACTTTCAAGTCAGCTGGCCCTGACAATCTACACCCCAGGATACTCAAGGAGCTGGCGAGCATCATAGCCCAGCCCCTGGCACGGATCTTTGAGGACTCCTGGCGCTCTGGTGTAGTGCCCGAAGACTGGAAGAAGGCCAATTTGGTGCCTATCTTCAAGAAAGGGAGGAGAGTGGATCCGGCAAACTATAGGCCCATCAGCCTGACTTCCATCCCAGGGAAGATCTTAGAAAGTTTATTAAAGAGGCCATCCTTAATGGACTGGCTGACACCAACATCCTGAGAAATAGCTAGCATGAGTTTGTTGTGGGTAGGTCTTGTTTGACCAATCTCATTTCCTTCTATGACCAGGTGACCTATCATCTGGACAAGGGAGAAGAGATTGATGTCATATATCTTGACTTCAAAAAAGCTTTCTATCTGGTATCCCATGATCACCTCTTGGTGAAACTGGCCAATTGTGGCCTTGGGTCCACCATGATCCAATGGCTGGGAAATTGGCTCCGTGGTTAGACCCAGGAGTAGCAATTGATGGAAATCAATTGTCATGGTGCCCTATGGCCAGTGGGGTCCCCCAAGGCTCTGTCCTTGGACCCATATTGTTCAACATCTTCATTAATAATGTGGACAGTCAGAAGTGGACTGGCCAAACTTTGGGGCAAAGCATCCAAACCAGAAGACAGGAGGGTGATCCAGGCTGACCTAGACAGGCTCAACAAATGGTCGGAAGAGAACCTGATGGTGTTTAGCACCAAAAAATGCAAAGAAAAACCTGCAGCACTTATAGGCTTGGCAGTGCTACGCTGGCTAGCGCTATGGAAGAAAGAGACTTGGGGGTCATCATTGACCACAAGATGAACATAAGCCTGCAATGTGATGCTGCAGCTAGTAAAGAGACCAAAATGGTGGCTTTCATCCATAGATGCTTCTCAAGCAAATCCCGGGACGTCATTCTCCCCTTGCACTCGGCCTTGGTGAGGCCGCAGCTGGAGTACTGCATCCAGTTTTGGGCTCCATAATTCAAAAAGGATGTGGAGAAGCTTGAGAGAGTCCAGAGAAGAGCCACAAACATGATCAGAGGTCAGGAATACAGCCCTTATGACGACAGGCTGAGAGCCACGGGGCTCTTTAGCCTGGAAAAGCACAGGCCTAGGGGTGACCTGATGGCCACCTATAAGTTTATCATGGGTGACCACCAGTATCTGGGGGAATGTTTGTTCAACGAGTGCCCCAAGGGATGACGAGGTCGAACGGTCATAAACTACCGCAAGACCTTTTCAGGCTGGACATAAGGAAAAATTTCTTAACTGTCCAAGTCCCCAAGGTTTGGAACAGCCTGTCATTGGAGGTGGTTCAAGCACCTACATTGAACATCTTCAAGAGTAAACTGGATGCTTATCTTGCTGGGATCCTATGACTCCAGCTGGCTTCCTCCCTTTGGGCGGGAGGCTGGACTCGATCTTCCAAGGTCCCTTCCAGCCCTAATGTCTATGAAATCTATGAAATCCTAATTTTAGAGTTAGATTCCTAATTTCAGCAAGAACCTCTGCTTCAGGCTGTAAACATTTCTGCATTTCTTCATGGAGAAAACCTTTTTTTCTGGAGATCCTACAGACATCCACGCCCATTGTCCTGCTCAAATATCTGTGAGGTATGCAGGATGAATGCAGGATAGCCCATCTCCGCCTGCTTTCCCTCACCCCCTAACTAAGACATCATTATGTGCCTCTCTAAATTAACTGAAGATATTTAAATGCAGTTCATTCCAGAGGTAAGCCTGTCAGATGGTGTGCTCCTGGCAACCTCTGGCAGAGGAGCTGTAATGCATCTTGGAAGGCCTTCCTGTGTAAATGCTTGTGCAGCTCCTGTTTCTATCCACATCAAAACTGGCAACAATCAGTACCAGGTCAAATGAGATGTCTGTTTACAATGTTGGAGAAATGAGTGGACTTATAAACAGTTGGTCCAGTTCTAACCATCCATTGACAAAATTCTCACTAATTTTAGTTGAAATGATGTAAGGCCTCTGGCAATTGCTATTCTGAAATACAACTTAGAAAGGAAAGAATTGGGTCAGGATCTGGCTGAAATGAATGGATAGGTGGTCAAAAAATTAACATTACTAAGAAATACAAAGAATACATAAACAAGAAGAAAACTTCTGAAAGATGCAGAATTTGATCTATAATCTTAGCAATAGAAAGACTTACATTGTCTTCAAGGGCTTTAGGGAAGGATCAGAACCATTTTTTTCACTATGTTTCTGCAAGTACCTAAGCATTAGTTTTACATAGAAAACAATAAGCTACTATTGCAAATGTAGCTATAACAGCCTCTGCACACTTAAAAAATACTCTCATTAACAATAGCAGGATGACTGTGAAACCGAAAAAGAGGAACATATTTCTTTTTTTAAACTTCTCATTTGTTTTACAAAAGAAGCCATTAAAAGTCAACATGAACTAACCATTGTCAGATTTTAAATTGAAACTGTAATAAACACTGCACATTCTTGTTTGAGTGGGATTAACACCCTGTGATGAGGGACTGGCTAAAAGGGAGATTGGGGAAAGGAAAATAGGGATCGTACCAGAAGAATGCCTCTTCCGGAGCATCTGTTCTTTGAAGTTAAAAGTAGGGGGTGTAACTCAGCACAGCATGCCAGAGAAGAGAGATTAGAACATAGGTCCAGAGGAAGAGGATTTGCAGACCGTGGATGGAGAAGGTGAAATTCTGGGAGCTGGCTGTGCTTGGAGGTGTGGAGCTTAGCCGGAGGGGAAGAGCTGGGATCCAGGAAGACGTATTGAATCTGAAGCTGCCTGAAAAGGAGAAAAATGAAGGTGGAAGCTGCAAGAAGGAAGGAGTGGCAGATCTTCATTGGAGTCAGTTAAGATCAAGTTTGGTCTTATCCCATCATGTTTTCTCAGTTTTGTGGAACCTTAAGTAAGGACAATTGTGCTCGGCGATCCAAGGGAAGGAAAAGAAGATAGAAACTGAAAGAAGTATTTCAGAATACAGAAAACAGAAAAGAAAAAAAAAGGATTTTCATTTACAGTCCTGAAAGTTGATTTGTATGGTTTATGCATGTTGTTTTGGTGTTAAATAATTGCTGCAAAGTGTTTGGAAATAAATACATAAATGTAAAGAAA
This sequence comes from Crocodylus porosus, assembly GCF_001723895.1. Taxonomy (NCBI): domain Eukaryota; kingdom Metazoa; phylum Chordata; order Crocodylia; family Crocodylidae; genus Crocodylus; species Crocodylus porosus. Next base: position 112,078,506 of record NW_017728906.1, on the reverse strand, counting down.
GCAGTTGGAAAGGCTCCCCAACTGTATGAGAGTAATCTGAAAGCAACTGAAAGAAAGAAAAACAAAAAGATACACAATCGCATTTGTGATAAAGAGAAGTGATCAACTGCATACAAAATTGATGATAAAAATATGGGGTGTGTTCAAAGGAGTTGGAGGCTGGGGTAACGTGGCGAGATAAACTTCCATCACTATTGCCCATGTTCTGCATCAGCAACACCTCCCAACTGATAATATATTAGATCAAGACATGGTGGGTGAGAGTTGGATTACAATGTGGAAGTACTGAAGCAATCTGAGAGGTCTTCCAACTTTGTTTAAATAACAAAACTATTGTTTGAAATCAAATGAGATTTTGCTGCAATTATCAGAACAAAAAAAATTCTCAATGCAGTAGTGGATTTATATTATACTGTCATGAAAGAAAATGCTTAACAAATGCTTTGATAAACTTTTCAAACAGATGAATTTATAGTTCTTAAAAGAGCAGCTGCAGATAGTACTAGATATTCATATAAACTTAAGTGATGGATTTTCCTTCACCTATGTTTTTCTTATAATTTATTTCCAGATGTTCTCTCTATTTTCTGATCCAGAAGGGACAGGACATTCAAAGTGCCAAAGAGTCTAAGCAATAGTCTCAGCCAAATACAACAGTAGTAACTCTTGCTTACAGATATAAAACCTGAGAGTAGTCATTTCTTATTTGCACAGACTAGAAAAATACCCAACAGAATTACAGCTGAAACAATATCTTCCATTCAAACTATAAATTAATAGTGAGTTCCAGAATTGAATAATGAAATTGTAAATATGACTAAGAAGCATAAGTGATGGAGAAAAAGAGTAAGGTGTGCAAGTAATCAGGAAAATCTAGGTTTTGAGGAGAGTTTATTAAATCTCATGGCCAGATACAGGAAGACTGTTAGATAAAACAATTACGTGGAAGGGAAATCTCTCACTCCCACAAGAGCAAATTTTCATGAGTAAACAGAGAAGGCTGTGAGGACTAAACTATGAGATTTCTCAAACATTTTTAAAGAATGGTGGAGGAAACCCACATCCCAAAGTATGGGCTATCTCATACAGGCCCCCTCTACATGTTACACTTAAGGTATGATTAACCAATTAATCGCACCTTAAGTTGTGACCCAGCTACGGGTTCAACCAATTAATGGTGTGATAAAGCAAGCAATAAGCTACAAAGCCCCCACTGTGTGCTTTGTCAGCTATGGGGCACAAAACAAGCCCCTACTGCGAGCCACATCAGCTATGAGGCTTGCAGCCATGGAAGCCAGTGCAGAGGGAGCCTGGGATTGTGATTTTATGTGGCCTTGCATGATTTTGTGTGGGATTGAGCAGTGGCGATAAGGCGCGATGTGATCTAATGGATTGTCTCACAACCGTGCCTCCCACCATGCACGTGTGGCATGGCAGTAGGCATGACTGTGTGGATCATGTGTCAGATCCCATTGCACCTTTACCTGTACATGTAGAGGGGGCTAACAGAAACAATGAAAAATACATTTTCAGACTACTGTTCACTTTTAAACAATTGTTTGACATGTGTTAATTACAAATGCTATAATGGTAAATGCAGCTGATTGTTGATAGATTACATAAATTAATCTTGAAGAAAAAGCAAGTATATCCTAAATATATTTCCATCCAAAGAATTAAAAACAGGCAAACCTTATTTGTGACATAAATGAATGAATAAGAAAAGATAATGTAAGACAGAAAATAAAGAGAGTCAACTCTTGCCCAGAAAAAATTGAGCCTAATTATTCTATTCATATACCTCTGCATTTCTTATTGTACCTTAAATTTCTAAAAATAGGCAACAGAATCTCATAGGCCATATATTAGCAGAACTCTATTGTAATTAGCTGCACTTATAGAGCACTCACAAAGGAGTTTGAGGCGGGGCAACAGGCACCTGCGGGATTGAAAAAATGTTCCCTGCGCTGCAAGAAAATTAAACCCCTGGATATCCAGGGATCTAAAAAAACCGCTCCGCAATAGAGCAGAGCAAGGCATGGTTGAATGCCCGGAGCCAGTCCTCCAAAAGCGATGCTCTGGTTTTGGCCAGAGCCTCTCTTTTGTGTCCCTGCTGCCCCTGGCACTGTCCAAGGTAAGTTGGGGTGGGGGAGGGAGTTCATGGGTGTTGGGGGATGAAGGGTGGCAGGGGGATGTGGGGAGGGGTTTGGAGAGTGGGGGGGCAGATGTCGCTGGAGCTGCGGAGGGGGAGAGGAAGGGGGGTGAGGACCTGGCCCAGATCCCTCAGGCTCACTAGTTTGGCTTTGCACTGGAGTGCACAGGAGCTGCACCTCCTGGAGCCCTGTGACCCACATTGGTGCAAGGCCCAGTTAGCAAGCCATATGGGACTGGGCCAAGTCCTCCCCCCTCGCCCCCCGCAGGTACAGGGGGAAGAGGCAGGAGCCGGCCCCAGGGCCAGCAGGACACGGCTTGGCTCTGTGTGGTCGCCGCACATCAGGCCAGGTGCTGCAGCTATAGGAAGGGTCCAGCCAGGCAGCAGGACCCAGCGTGGCACACAGGAACTGCATGCCACGCCAGCTCCTGTCATCATGGACCAGGCCCCAGGGCCAGCTCCTGACTCTTCCCCCTGTGCCTGTAGGGGGGTGAGGACCTGGCCCAGCCCCATATTGCTCACTAGTCTGGACTTGCACCAGAGCAGGTCACAGGGCTCTGGGAGGTGCAGCTCCTGTCCGTGCCTCCCAGAGCCATGTGACCTGCTCCAGTGCAAAGCCAGACTAGCGAGCCTCAGGGATCTGGGCCCATGTCACCATGGGCCCAGCCCAGCTAGGTTGCAGAGGGGGCCCAGGACCTGGGTGGGCCTGACACGCAGTCCCCACATGCCACACCAGGTCCTTATGTCACAAGACCAGCCCAGCTGGGTGGCAAGAGCAGCCCCAGGGCCAGCAGAATCAAGCTAGGCTTGGCACATGGTCCCCCCACTGCTGCTGTTAAAGGTTAGGTATGGGCCCTGGGCAGGGGGGCTGGGGCCCTGTGGGAGATAGGTGCTGTGACCTTCCAGGGTGGAGCTGGGACCCTGGGCAGGGGGGGCATTCTATGTACTGTGGGGGGGCTGCACCCTGTGGGGGCCAGGGGACCCACCCCTCCTAAGCAGCCCCCACACAAGGTCCCCCCACCCACAGTGCCCCCAGCAATTTCCCCATTCCTACACAGACCAACCCACATCCCTCCACATCTCCCCACCCACCTTTCCCTACAACCTTTATCACCCCCTTTCTACAAACACCACATCCCCCCATCACACACCCATTATGTATGAAGAAAACCACAGATCAACACATATAGGTATTTAGAACTTATTTTTTCAAGATGATAGAGATACTGGTAGGCTTCCAAACTGCTTTAACATTGTAAATATACAATAAAGCATTACCCAACTTATCACTCTCTCTCTCTCTCTAGATATGTGTTTGTGTGTGTTTGTAGAGTGGTTTTTTGTTTTAAATGTTGAAAACATGGATTTGGGGGTATTTTAAAAATTGGGTTTGGGATGCTGCTGCAGCAGTCCAGCTGGCACAAGGGGTAGTGTCCCCAGGTACCAATTGGCTGGGCCCCAGAAGCTCCAGAGAGCGAGTAGCTCTGAGCTGCTTGCCAGGGCAGCTTTTTGTATGGATGGGGCCAGGACAGGGCAGCTTTTCATACTGTTGGGGACAGCACAGGTGCTGGGCCAAGCTCTAGCTCCCCCTGGCTGCATATCCAGAAGGAGCCAGGCAGGGTTATTTTGCCCCAAGTGGCACAATTTGCTCCACACCAAAGTGCATGTCCAAGCATGTGCACCGAGGCAAAGACCCCTGGCTCAAATTTGCACTGCTTTTATTTGAGCTGCTGCAACCGCACATTTTTGCATGTGTGGACATGCCCATAAAGGTCACAGCAGCTATAGCCCTCCCTCCATTATCTCAAATATATAAAGTCCTTTATGGATGAGGATTCAGAAGAGCGGGAACAGAAGACACAGTCACAACTACATCCATACTGACAAAGGCATACAATACCATAATGTAGTAAATCATTTTTCTTTCTTTGAGAATGTCCAAATATGCCTCACTGTAGGTTATTGTTAAGCAATATTCTCCTATAGCTGGTGGATTCTTGAGATATGTTGGCTGTATCAATTGACCGGTGATTAAAGTACCACTCTCCCAAATTTGGCATCTGACCTGGTAGCTAAGGCAGGACATAACATTTAACAAAGGAGAGTGGTGCTGCTTTATGTTGCTGCTTTACAAATTTATAACTCTGGCACACTTCTGATCCAGATGGAAGGTTGCATTTAAGCTTTGGTGAAGTAAATCTTGGCATCCAATGGGAGCAGTGACCTAGCTCAGCAATAACTCCACAACATATATTGTATAATCCATATACACATGACTTGCAGGACTAAAGAAGTAATGGAATTCCACTGAATATTTATTCCATTCCTATGTCCTTAGCCAGATAGATTCCATAAGCAGGCTATAATCATGTCTTAATCTGGTTTAAGGAAGCCTAGCTATTTAAGTGCCACTTGAATTATATGAAGTTAAAGAAGGAAGTTTTACATATTAAGACTTTGTGGTTTTTATTCCCTCCCTTCCAAGGACTTTCCAAGGACTAACTATATAGATACTGACTGGATCCCTAAAAAATATTGACTTTTGAATAATACAGCATTTAATGTAGAAGAACCCCCTGACTAACATGATGACAGGCCATGGTTAATTTTTAGGAAACTATTCCAACCATCTCCAACAAATGTACATACTCATACATACACAGACACATTCTAATGAAAAACTGAAAAAAAAGGTGGAGTTGAAGATATCCCTTCATCAACACAAAGGTGAAAATAATGAATTTCTTCCCCTTCATTTCTTGGGAAATTTAACAAACATGAGTGTTGTTAGTTGTATGTAATATGGAACTAAGTGGTCAAGGTTTTAATGCATGAGGATCTCTCATCAGTAGGGATTCTTGTTTTCTCTGATAACAAAAAAATCTCCAATTTTTGGATTAAAAAAATAACCCCAAATCTACATTTTTCCCTGAATAAAATGAAACAGCACTAATATATAGATATCCCATTCTCATAAGGCATATATCAGCAGAACTTTATTGTAATTAGCTGCACTCATAAAGGTCACAGCAGCTGTATCCCTCTCTCCATTATCTTATAACATAAAGTCCTTAATGGCTGAGGATTCAGAAGAGCAGGAATAGGTATGTATATATTAGTGCGGTTTCATTTTAATCAAGGGAAAATGTGGATTTGGGGTTACTTTTTTAAATCAAAAAATTGGGTATTTTTTTTTACCAAAGAAAACCAGGATCCCTGATGAGAGATCCTCTTGTATTAAAAGCCCTGACTAAACTTTGACTCTGGCAATAGATAGATAGATAGATAGAAATATCTATAGAGATATCTAGATAAATCTATGTCTGTCTGTTTGTCATAGTGTTTCATTTTGTGCATGGAAAAATGTGGAGTTTGGGTTACTTTTTTTAAGCCAGAAAGTGGAGATTTTTTTTTTATCAGAGAAAACCAGGATCCTGGCTCATCGGTCTCATTAAATTGGCTTCATTGATGACTCACCTTATTTATCTCTTCTTCCTCCGGATAGCCCCTCCAGGGAAGAAAGGGACAAATAGCTTTCAATACTGTTACTAGCACAAGAAAGCAAGATGACTGATTTTCTTCTGCTTGGTTTTGCTTTCATGGAGGTTAAGAATTTGTCAAAGAAATTCTGAGAAATGTGTGGTCAACATGGTCTACTCCTTTTGCAATGGAAACTGCTTAGGCTTTAGTTCCTAGCAAAATTACACCACTAAACTACTCTTGCTTTTGCCAGGACACCTTATCTCAACCAAAGATGAGATTTAATTTCCTTGCTAGAAATATAAAACAGGATGTAGTAATACAGAAAGTGGATCTCAACTTCTAGCTAAGACCAACCTATCAGAAGCAAAACCCATCTTCTATTAAATGAATTACTTGATTAACAGTTTAGTAATGAATACATTATTCTTATAGTTATTCCAGTGGCGTCACTATTTCTTTAAATATTGTGGACTTTTCATGACAAAAAATTGGGGATTAAAAGTTAGAGAAAATATAAACTGATCGTTTGTTCTAATAGTCTGACCTAAAATAAAAGCTGGTTATACATCTCATAGCTGAACCATTAAAACTGTGCCAGGGTCAGATCTGGGATCACATTTCACAGATAAATGGCATGTGCCAAAGTACATCATAACTGAACCAAATAAAATGTGGCCTGTTTAAAATGCAGTGAGTATTTGAGAATCTTTTGTATCAAATCCAGCACCAAGTCACACCTATACTGAGCTAGTCACAGAGGGAAGGTTTGTTTTTTTTTCATTTGGACCAGAAGGACCTGCACTTTAATAATTTATTTCTCTGTATTAGAGAATTTGTATTTGAAGGGAACAATCTCTGCCCATGATTCTTAATCAGCAAAAAAACATGCTATCAAGTGCAGTGGCATGATGTGTGGAATGTGGTGTTGCAAAATTACATCTAGCCAGTCTAGCTGTATTGATCACTGAATGAGTCCTCTTGCAATACACATAGACAGTTCATCAACTAAAACTTGCATGTTGGTTCTCTTGTTTAAATCAGTAACTTTTTGTAGATAAAATAATCAGTGTAATGGCTTACAAGAGCCTAGGATAGTTTGGTAATGATCACTGACTGATGATCACTGATTAGTTTGGCAATGATCACTGAATAGCTAATAGATGATGAAGTACTACAGTGGCTATGCCTGAATGTTAACTGATGGCTTGCTCAGGGAATATTTGAACTTGTTGCTCACTCCTGGCAAGTGAAGTTACCAGTTATTCCTGTCAGTGAAACCAAGTCCAAATCTTGATAACTTACAGAGACTTTTCTTGCTTGTTTACTTAATGTCACAGATATGTTGTCTCTCTAGTTGTTTCTGAAGAGATGGGATATGGTTTAAACAGAGGGAAACACAGACTGTAGTCTCAAATTACACTGTAGTGATGCAGACTGTGAGGGGAAGAGAGCAGGGCAAGAGAAAAGCCCCAAGAAATGTGAGCAAGAAGTACCTACCTCAGGTGCCGAGTGGAGCCAGGAGGGAGCCTAGCAGGAAGCGTGTTGTCATATTTTCACAATATGTGCTTCCTTCAGATTGGTGGAAGGAGCATGAGGACAGCTATTTCAAGCTACAGAAAGGGGTAGCCAGAAGAGAACTGCAATTGGTGGAGCAGAGAGATGCCAGAGGTCTTCTCTGCTGACAGCATCCCGTGGACAACCATGGGAGAAGCAAGCCAGCACACTGGCTAAGGTGGTTGGAGGACCACTGAAAGATCATGCCACACTGAGGAATGACTCCAGGACAGCCAGGCAGAGACTGAAGCAGTAGCAACAAGGATTGGAAGTTGGTAGAAGGAAGGGAGAGTGGGAGAGCAGCCAGTGCATATAAGTCCATGAGTTTAAAGGGGTAATCCTCCTTTGATGTTCACTTTCTTTCTTTCTTTTCATTTTGGGGAGGGGTCATGTTCCCCTTTTGACATGCTGGGAAGGTGGCAGGAGGGAAAGCCACTCTCCCTGCGAAGGCATCATGGGAAGTTAAAGCAGGGTAGAAATCCCAGTAAAATTGATTTTGGGCTGACTGAATCCAAACCAGGGAGGAATTAATTTCATTTGGTTGCCTCATGAGCACTTGAAGGACTGAGGTAACTTCATTGACACTGGAACCAGGAAGAAATTCATTTCAAGTTTTTGTTCTTGTTGTTCTGATGAATCGATGGACTCTGTGCACAGCTGATTTAATTTGATTAAAACAGGAATCTGGGAGAACTGATCCCAATGGATTGTCTAATAGACCCCTAATAAACCTATTGGGATTGATTAGCCCAGGAACCAGGGATGAATAGATATAACGCAGATGCCCAACAGACTCTAAAGGGCCTTATTAATTGATGTGCCTGGGAAGCTGCAAGGAATTGATTCAAGAATAGATTAAGAAATCCTGAATGATGGATCCTAGCTCCTAAACCTTATTCAGTGAACAGCAAGTAATGGCCAGTGGCATCCTTAGCTTGCACAAGATCCAGGGCCTAATGTGTGCCATTCTGGATGTGGTCAGGGTGGTGTATAAGGGGAGGAGGAGCCCCTCTGGGAGACCTAGCAGAGTCATCACCCAGCCTCTATCCAACCCTGAAGATTTCAAATAAAGAAATCCAAACATCAAGATGTGGCAGATAAGAGAAGGACTTCAGAGGTTGGTAGTGAGAATGTTACTTAAATTGTCAATTGCTCAAATCACAAGCAAGACTCTGAAAAGGGGGATAAGGCAGAATGCCATGTTTATTGATTACATGAGTTAGACATAGAGATTTGGACACACCATTTATACAAACACACAAAAATCATCATACACATCATTACACACAGGCATACATATACACAAAACAACCATTCTATCCACACATAAACCAGATATAGTTACCAGCAATAGTTGCTCAATATCAGCCCAGGGTGGCCAACCTGGGCTTATTGAGTAGATGATGATGATTTGAAGATAGCAGACTTGAAGATAATAGCTGGAGTGGGGGGAACAGATGCATCTGTGCTCCGATTAAACATCAGTAGACAAAGAGAGTCACCCAACTTGGCATTTTCAAAGTGTTCTCTTACAGGGATTGGCATCCTTTTTCAGTGCTTTGGGGTTTTTCCGTACCTAACTTCTGCTTTTGCAGTTGTTCTTCTTTTGTCTTCAGCTTATCTCACCCTGGGAGTGTTCTTGCTGCCTGTCTGGCAAGATGGGTGTATTCCTTCTCTTTGTTACCTTCTTTGTGCCCTAGGCCTAAGAGGGATTCTTCAGCCATTCATTAATTAGTTTACTGACTGGCAACTTACATTTGGTGCCTTTTTGCTTACATAAACAGTTAAATCTTCTTCTCCTGCCCCTATGCCATTCTGTCACCATTCATCCTTTTATGCACACTCATACAGAGTTCATTCACTTATGTCAAGCAGAAGGATACAAAATGGAGTTTTCAAGTTGCTTACAGGACAAGACTAACATGGTTATATCTTACTATTGTTACACTCTATGTTAACATCAGCTACATTAGTTCAGTTCATGCTACAAGAAGACCACCTGGTTTTCCCCATGGCTTACTCTAGTAAAGCATTGGGTAGGCGGGGACCACAACCTTATACCACCTACCCTGACATAGAAACACTGAAGCTGATCCAAGTAAGTAGTTTTCTTTATTGTAGCTTGCTTTATTGTCATGGCGGACAGGAATTAGACATACCTATGCACTGCAGGAAGACTACAATTCCCACAGAAACTAATTGGAAATGGGAATTTACAATAAATTTGCATCCACATGTCACATTTCCCAAGCTTTGAAACTTCTGACAGCAATTCACTATCTTCCAGCAGTTTTAGAGGCAGTAGCTATCCTCAGAGGTTAGCCATTAACTCTGTGGTTCCATCTGCAAAGTATGGGACTGCAGGTTGGGGCTGCTTTGAAAAGCAGAAAAAAGATAACTTTGACTTTGTCTTTAACAAGAGTGATATGTTTTTAACTTAACGATGCCTGCACAAATCAGATTTTTATGAGTCTTTTGTCCTATTTGTCTCAGTGTATCTAGGAAAAATAGACACATAGCAATCACAGTAAAAATATACTGAGGTAGCTTATGTATTTATTCAGTCTCTTTTAGTCTAGGACAGCATTTTTTCTTCCAAATAAGGAAACTCATTCTAGAACTAGAATGTGCTTCCCTTGTGCTTTAGCGATACCTCCTCTTCCAAGCAACAAGACCACCTCTGTTTGAAACAGTCTCAAGAAAAATGGCAGAGTCTTCATTACTTGAAGTTTTTTAATTAAGATAAAGTACCTTTCTTTAAGTATGACTGACATGATCTCCCTCCCCAGTCTGTTTTTGAAGTGTCACTAGAATATATTTAATCTACGGCTCATCTCACCATAGTACATGATTGCTTCTTACAACGTGTACAGAGAATACTCTTCTTTTTTATCATCATCTGAAACTTCACATCTGGCACCACCAAAAAGCTCTTATTCTGCTAATCAAAGTAGTCTGACTTAGGTAGATGATAATACATTATTATGATAATCATTAGACTGTTCCAAAAGCAATTGTAAATACAATTTTCCATCACACCTTGAATCCCAAAGAATTGACAAAGCAATATAAGACAAAATAATCACTTCTAACACAAAAATAATTACATATACAAATGTCACTATAGCATTTACTGCAGAAAAGAGATATGAATATAACAATGAGATAGCATACTAATTAAAGTAAATGTGAGAGTAGCTCAGGAATCTTAAAAGTATTAAATTGTATGGTATGAAAATCGAATTTTAAACATTTCTGAAACTTTAACAGAAGGAAGTTGTGATAACAGGTTATTTTACAAGAAATAAGCAGAAAGATTATTCTCACATTTCTTTATGATATATAAGAATTGTCTCATGGTTGTGGTTGTTTCTAAATTCTTTCTGAAATGTTCTTGTTTCACTAGTGATAGCAAACAGACCTTCTATAAGCTTGTCAAAATAGGGATTTGGAAGGCATTTCAAAATGAGAACTATGAGTATGAGAGTTCAAAGCACAGGGATAAGGGCAAAACCAAAAAAAAACTTTGACTTTGTTTCAAAAGAAGGAAATAGGCCCCATTAAAAATAAAGACTATAGGAGCAAAAGGGCAAAAGATGTTATAGGAGTGTCATCTATAAAAATCCATATTGGATAACAATTTTGTTCCTATTTTTTATTTAAATGGTGAAATAATTCTGTAGCAATTAAATCTGTTGAATTAGGTAGCAGACAAGTAGTTCAATCATTTAACATTCTACAATCATATTCATCTCTATTAAGATTAGGTATTACTCATCTAATACCTCTGTTAATAGCTATGAAGTTTTAAAAAGTCCTAGTATCTCTTAAACCTTTCAACATTGACAACTAGTCAAGCAGCTATCTACCTAGCATTTCTGCTATAACACTGTCTAACTTAAATTGTGACAGAATCCCTAATGACAGGTGTTGTCAGAGTCTTACAGAACTAGACAAGAGATTACTTTGATAGTGATTACTTTGAATAGATGACAACATATCTGTTCAGTGTCTCAAGATATAAAAGAAAAAATAAAACCATTTTGAGTCATTGCTCTTTCTGCATGTAGCATTGACATATACTCGTAAGTGAGGACTTAGTAACCAATTACACACATTTTATTAATGCTTGTTTGATTTTAATCTCTTCCCCAACTAAGGAGAAGCAGATTATTTGCTATTCACCTCTTTACTCCTGGCAAATCACTCACTTGTTTTAGCAGCAGATATTTTTTCTTACAGCTTATATTAATATTTCACATGAAAACAGTCCTTACAAAAGACTCTAGATTGAGATCCCTTGTGTTTTCTTTATCCAAATATACATCCGAGAATCAGCAGTGAAAATGTTGTTATCCTCTTCCTCCAAGATAGTTCAGTTTTTATCTAAGTATATTGTAACCATTAGTGACAGGGTTTTTTCAGTCTCTTTGATCATTCAGTTTTTGCTGCATAAGTAGAGGGCTTTGTGTGCAAGTCTATTGGTACATAAACACCAGTCCCTGGGAACTGGGCTTGTGATCCAACTATTCTCACTGGGCACATTTACACATGCACTTACTCCAGCCTGGATTTACTCTGGTGTATTATAAAAGAGTAAGGGTTTTTGGGCAGGCATCTACACATGTGGGATTAGAGAGAAGATTTACACTCAGTTCCCTGCATTCCTGCAGTGGGCCCCTGCAGCCACCTTGGGGGAGCTCTAGGCTCTGGCTGCAGCTGCCAGCACCTAGAGCCAGCCCCACTTACTGCTCTCTGGTCAGCCTCTTCCTTGCCCAGAAGCAGCATGCCAAGTGCAGAGATAGCACACAGCAGCTTTCTCTTTGGCCACTCTGCCTCCCCATGCTGTCTGGTCCAGCTCCTGACCCTAGAAGCAATGACTTCTGGGCTTCTGCTGGCCACCATGATCACCCTGCTGACCCACCGTACTGACCACCACCTCACACACAGATGTCTCACCCTGCCCAGATCCCACGACCAACAACCACCTGCCTGGCCACTGCCACTGCCACACAGCTGCTGCCACAGGATACTGTCAAGGGGCTACACCATGCCACCTCCAGGGCTGCTGTTGCCTCCAGCCCACAACCTCAGGGCCTGCTGGGCCAGCCAGGACTGGTGGCAGCACATCATCCAGCATACCTGGGACAATAAGCAGTGGCTGGATGGCTTCCGCATGACTTGAGGTCACCTTTTGGGACCTGCTCCAGCAGCTCTGGCTCCATCTGGAGGTGCAGAACATAGCATGTGCATGCCACTCCATGCAGACACCCAGTTGTCTTTTACTGTGCTGAAGCTGGCCACACCCACCAATCTCCGGCACGTCAGACATCTGTTTGGTGTGGGCAAGGCCACCACTGGAGAAGCCATCCTGGAGGCATGCAGAGCCCTTCAAGACATGCTAGGGCACACCGTGCTCCACATCCACAACCCCCTGGCATTAGCGGTGGGGTTGCATGCTCTTGGATTCCCCCAGTGTATTGGGGTCCTGGACAGGACCCACAACCCTGTCCCCTGCCTGATCCATGGAGACCAGTCCTACTACGGCCACAAGGGATTTCACTCTGTGGTCCTGCAGGCCACTGTGGACCACCATGACACATTCACCCATGTCAGTGAGGGCTAGGTAAGCAGCATGCACAACATCCATGTGTTTTGCAACTCTGGCCTGGTGGGTCTGGTGAAGAATGGATGCTTTGTACTGGAGGTGCTGGACCTGCAACCAGGCGCCTTTTTGGTCCCTCCCCTGCTCATTAGGAACACTGCCTAGCCGCTCCTGCCCTGGCTGATGCAGGCCTACACCAGCCACCTGGACCCCTGCAAGGCCCACTTTAACTACTGCCTGGTGAAGTTTGCCTTGGGTGGAGGAGGCAAAGTCCACAGAGGATGCCTGATGGCAGAAGCACTACTTGCAGCAGCAGTGACAACACTGGACCCCAGTAGAGCCACACATCTGCCAGCAGTGGCCAGGGCATTGGGTATAGGAGGCTATAGCTGACCACCTCTTCCTGCACTCCCTGCTCTAGCTCACCTGCCCTACCACCCATGGACAACCCCCCTATCCACCCATCCCTGGTACCACACTCATGACAGACACGTGTCAAAAGAACAAGTCTTAATTCCCCTCACATCATAGGCCCCAACACAGAGACCCTCCACCACCCAACCCATGCACCAATAATAAAAAAATCTCCTCCCTGTGCAAGCTATTTACAAAGTGATTTTTGTGGTGTCCTGGAGTGGGGGGCTGTCAGGTAGGGGCACCTAGGGGGCAGAGCCTGGGGGAAGACAGCCAGTACCCCAGCCTCCAGTCATTCCTATGCTGGTCTGGATACCGTGGCATGTGGGGCAGGTGGGGTTTGCCCAGAGGTGACAGCAGTCAGTGCTCCTTCAGTGCATCCAGCTCCCTCTCTGACTGCCAGAGTCCAAGACCAGCAGGGCTGGTGTGTGGTCCTGGATCCAGTCCAAGCATCTCTGTTTCCATGCCTATGTGGAGCTGGGGTGAGTGGTGGGCCCAGACGCAGGAGGAGGGGTCTGGGTGGTGGGGCACCTGGTGTGGGGTTCGGGCCAAAGTGTTCTTGGCAGCTGGAAGTGGCAAAGGACCTCCTCCTAGGCTGAGGCAGGGGCCTGCTGTGGGGTGGTTGGTGGCTGCCAGGGCTAGGGATGGAGACCAGGCAGTGGGCAGCATGAAGGCAACCACCAGGGCCAGAACTGTGTCCAGCACCCAACAGTTATCATCCATGGCCTGCATGGCCTAGCCCAGGATGGCATTCTGCTCTTGCAGCACCTACAGCCATGCATACTCCAGGTCCAGGAACTTGGCCCGGAACTCCCAGTCCATCCAGTTCTGCATCTCCTCAAGAGCAACATCCACTGCCTGCCAGACCTGTGTTTCTCTATGACCACTACCAGCTGCTGGAAGAGGAGAGTACAGTCTATTGTGCACATCTGGTGGATCTGATGCATCTAAAGGGGCACAGTGGTGGGTGGTGGTGATCCTGAACTGGCATCCCCGCTGCCATGTGTGGTCTTGCCCCCATTTCCAGATACAGAGCTGTGAGACAGAAGCTTTTTGTGAAAGTTTGCAACATTTCAGAGATAAGATGCTATTAACCAGGGACTGTGCACTGCCCAGCCTCAGACCAGGGGTCAAGTATGCATAGATGCCCAGGGACCATGGTATGTTGGGCAGGCAGGCCTGTGCCCAGGTGGCCACTGGCTGCACCCCACATCCCTGTGTGCTCCCCTGGGGCCGAGAGGCCACTGGGTGCTGGCCACAGGCAGCCTGGCTTCCCAGACCCATTCTCAGTGTGGGACAAGCACTTGCTACCACTGCTCCAGATCCTGCTACCACACCTCTCCTCCTGAAGGCCTGCCACTCTGCTGCACTGCCACTCAGCCCATGGCACCTGGGCTCAGGGGGCACGTGGATCCCAGGTGACTGGGATGAGGAGCTGCCCATACCCACACCCACCCCAATGGGGGCCTCTCCAGAGAGGCACCCCAGGGCCTGCAACCTGCTGTGCTGCTGTTGGGCCCTGAGTTTGCTCCTGTTGCATATGACCCAGGCATACAGAATAAGCTGTGCACGCAAGCTGAGGGGTGCCTGACCTATGGGTGCATCCATGCACCTGGTACAGGACTGTGAGTTACAATGGCATGGGGGCCAAGCCCAGGCTGCCCCACAACCTCCGTGGCTGCACTACACATTTCTGCCTCCCACAACTGAGGAGGATATCACTGTCAGCACTGAAGCATTCCTCGGCATGTGAGAGACATGTAGCTACCTAGCTGTGGGGGCATGGGCTGCTCAATAAAGTTCTGCACTGTGCCCCACTTCTCTGCCTGCTGTGGGGGGTGGGGGCAGAGGTAGGAATCTCAGAGTATGGGCAGGCCCAGTGGAGAGAGGGGCCAGGGGCCAGGGTCAGGGGTGGAGGCAGGGGTGGTGGGGTTGGGAGGGCCCTCCCCCCAGTGCGGGCCTTACTGTGTGGCTGGGGCTGGTGAATCTGGTGGCTGTGCAGTCCTCGCTGTCAGCAATGGCATGCAGCTGTGCCCAGTGTCCTAGGCCTGCAAGGCATAGCATGCAGGTGCCCTGCTCGGGGATCCTCCCAGGGAGGAGCTGGTGCTGCTGGTGGCCAGCTGTGTCATGGCTGGCTGTGCCTTGTGGCTTGCCCAGGGGCTGTGGAGCATGCCAGGCAGGAACTGACCAGGGATCCCTGAAATCCTGGTGGAAACTGCAGGTGGGGAGCTGGGAAGAGTGGGACGCTGGGAATCTGCAAGGTCCATGCCCAGAGATGTGTCACCGGGGGTGCCAGGCCAGGGCTGAGGTTCGGGAAGACTGACTGTGCTGCACCGGAATGGTTGTCAGTTGTCACATAAAGGGCATGGTCTTGTGGGCAAAGCCAGAGTGACAATTGGGGGTCAGTCACAGTGACTCACTGTACCCACAAGGCCTTGACCTTTATGTGGAACTGCTGTGCTGACTGGCTATGCCCTCACTTTCACATGTGGCTTGACAATGCCTCATAAACAGCAGAAGCCCCACTCAAAGTGCTGCAGCACTTCTGCCTCACTCCAGAGCACTACAAGGTTCCCAGCTTCCTCCTTGTTCTATTTGGGGCCCTGGGCAGAGGGCATAGGCATAGGCACAGCTACAGACAGGAAGGAGGCCATAGTGGATCCTGCACCAGCTCTCTGCACCCCCATGCAGCTGGTCCTGAGCTGCTGGGCCTGGACATCTGTGAGCAGTTCCCAGCACAGGGCCACAGCATGGGACAACCAGCTGTGCAGCAGAGCTATGCCACATAGGACATGCAGGCATGAGGCAGGCTGCTGTGCGTGTGCAGCAGGCAGGTGGCACTGGCCCTGCTGCCCAGAGGCTGCCTGCAGGTGGCCCTTGGACCTAACAGGCCTGGCCAAAGGCTGCACCAGCCTACAGCACCCTGCTGGCCCTGATGGCACTGGGTGATGTCAAGCAGCATTGCAGGATTGCAAGCAGTCAAGCCCAGCTCAGATGTGACCTGCCAAGGGGGCTTACATAGGGCCTGCCCAGGGCATTCACATGGGGCTGGCAGTACACTCAGGCTCCCTAGTGAGTGCACCAGGGCACAAAATGTCTGCAAGCATTTACAGCCTGCAGATGGGGCTGCCATAGAGGCAGCCCAACTCTGGAGCAGGAGAGGCTCCTAGCCTGCAGCCCTAGGGTTGGCCTCAGGCCAGACCCCTAATGGCTGGGCAGACTGGGGAGTAAACTTACTCCCAAGTCACATCTACATGTCCACTGCTACGCAGTAACTAATCCCACTTAAATTTGCTACTTGTATTTGCAAGTAACAAATTTAAGTAGGATTAAGGGTTTTTACTGCACAGTAAGCATGCACATGTGCATGCTAAGCATGCATAGTAAACTGTGCTAATAAGCAGTAACACATCTATGTAAATGTGCCCACTATGTATTATATTTCAAATGCCCACATTAATTGTGAATTAATATCTGACAAAGTAGGGTGTCTCCTACAAAAGTGTATACATTTCTGAATAAGTTCATCTCTAAGGTGCCAGTCTAAGGTGCCTTTTTTTCCTTCCTTAAATACAATAATGTGCAGGATCTGTTGCTCTAGATACATGTGCAGTGGAAAAATAAGGTGCTTTTTTTTCTCTTCCATTTTTTGTATGTCTTAGTTTCTTTATACCGTGCTTGTTCCATGATATGTAAGCAATTTAACTATGCTCTTATAGTTTACTAGCATTTATAAATATTAATTTTTGTATTTAATTTTTTTATTCCCTTTTATTTAGTACTCCTGCTTTCTGCAACTACATTCCCAGCATTTGACAAAGTGGGCTATCACTTAAGAAAGCTTATGCATTTCTGAATGAGCTTGCCTGCTTGACTTCAGACTCCTGCCTGACATGGTTAACTACCTTTCTCTATTATTGTATGTAAGTATTTGCCAGAATTACCTAGTGTGTTCAGATACATGATTTTCATTGTTTTATAAATGTTAAGAAGTTAATTAGCACTCCATGAGGAATTTTAAAAATCTCAAAAATGAATACACAATTTTTCAATTTAATATTCTTGCTTAATTTAGAGATGGGGAACAACATGTCATTAAGTCTCTTGTCTTGATTTTTAAATAAAACATAGAATTTTATTCTACCCTGGTCAGTTCCAAGTGTGCAACGAAGTTCACTGTAAAAAGGAAAGACAAGATGTGAGAAAAGAAACACTGTCTCCTATGCATGCTAGATTCCAGGAAATTCACTATGCTTTAGTAGGTCAGAAGGAAAATTCCATGAGTGAGGTAAAACCAAAATACCTGCCCATTTTTTTGGGGGGGGGGGTGTTAGTTTGGGGAGGAGGGGTGTCACCACACTGGCAGGGTGATACAACTTTCATAGAAATAGCTTCAGTTCCAGCTCTGTCCATGGAAGCAATTGCGAAGTAACTCTTCTACTACATAATTCTTCAGAGATGCTTGAATTCCAATAAGCATAGTTATTTTTAAAGGGAATGTGGTCTTCAAGAACTTTCTTTTAGAAGTTTCAAACACACACACACGACTGTGAATGTGTATATGTATATATGTATGTATATTCACACATGCACAGATGTGTGTGAGTCTATATATACTAAAATTACAATGTAATTTTTTCAGTGCTGAAAATTGTTGGTAAAAACATTATCAACTGCTAATGAAGCTCTCTTAACTCTGACATCTAGTTCATTGTGCATTAAGTAGAAGTTATTATTTAAACATTTTATGACTCCCTTTTGTATAGGCAACACTGCTAAAATCTGTTGAAAATATGAAAATCAATGCATATGATGCGTTTTACTTGAGCAATGGATTGCCATATGCAGTAATGTACACCCTTAATACTAAGCTTACAGTTAACCAGCACTGCAAGCTTTCCATGCTTTCTAAACACATTCTGCAAGGTATAGGAATATTAAACAATAGACAAAGAAGATACTTTGGTATCAGTTTTATAGTCTACTGCTCAACAGGAAAATTAAAACTGTTACATTCTGGTCAACAATCTACTCAGTAAGTCTAATATGTGACGGAGGCAAAATGAAAAATCAGCATGACAGACAGGAACCTAATCTAATACACACTTTCGTCCAACTGTTCATCAGATGCAACTCCTGATCAAAAATCCCACATATAAACTATGTCCTTTACATAGCATGAAGGGGAGGAAAAGCACCGTTCAATACAATTCTTACATAACAAAGGGCCTGGTCCATCTGCCTATCTGTCTGTAATGTTCTTGGAGCACTCTGATCGGTTAGTGAAACAACCAATCAGAGTGCAAAGTTCTGCCATGACAGCAGGGATGGAGGACAGGGAGCAGGGGAGCAAGGCCAGTGGCACTGGCCTTGCTCACTCACTCCATCCCTGAAGTTGTGGTGATGCTCCACCAACTCCAAGGAGCAAGGCTGGGGGCAGGGGGTGAGCCCAGTAGCACTGGAGGCAGTGGCAGCAGCATGGGGTGCTGGCAGAGGGGGACAGAGGGAATGGTGGGGCAAGCTTCCCACCCCCCCCCCACTCCTGAGAGGTGGTGATGGTGTGGGGTGGTGGGTGGCAGCACTCTGTGCCCACCCACCCTCCCCCCACATCATTCTTGATGGGCAATTCTCTAGTATTAAAATATAACTTTAAGTTGCTTGCTGGTGTTCCAATGTGTGTTACAAAGAAAATGCAAAATGAAAATGCTGATGATTGAACTTTCCCAGAATTGTTGTTATTATGTATAAAATGTAGTAGCATTTTACATGCTGAAGTAGATAGTCCTACAGGCTTGGCGTCAAAGTGGTTTCCAGAACAGCTATTCATCTTTGCTCTATAAAGAAACCATGGACAAGGACTTCTCACCATTTTATTTCCACTTAATATTTAAAATACATAATTAGGAGGATAGGTTGAATTTTACTTCTAGAGAATTACTACTTTCTAGGCTGTAATTCTATACAACTGCAACTCAAGGCAGCAGGTATTTGAATTCTAAGCTGAACTCATAAGAGAGCAAAGTACAGGTTTAATAGGTAAAAAACCAAAAAAAGAAACTATACATGACCAAACAATTCTCACTTGACTCAGTTTTAGAGAAATTTAAGAATTTGAGGCCATGGCTAAATGGCTGAAAACAGAGGGACAGCATTGGACAGCATTGTACAGTGAAGGTATGAATCACTCTTAAGCAAAAAGGAATGTAAAATGAAGCTATAGCATTACTATCTAACATCAAAACAGACTATGCATATGGGACACGGATAATGAACTGAAGAACAGATTCATTTAGCGGATAATTAGAAGTGCATTTGTGGAAACAAATCAAAGCATGAATTTAGATATCAACTGGCAAACTAATTTATTAAAATTTTTTTGCCATTGTGCAACATCCGTGGCCCTCTGACATAATAAACTGAAAAGTCATGCTATGGCAGATTTACTTTAGACAAAAGAATTTCAGGAATTCATAGTAATGGCTGAATGACCCACGGTGAACAACTAGTATATTGCAAAATAGCAAATAAGCAAATAAAATAAGGATAATACAGCACAAATTATACTTGGATCAACTATTTGATAGGAGTGGTGTAACTTTAATTGTTTATATTAATAATAAGGCTCAGTAAAACTTCTATAATAGACTTCGTAAAAGTAGATAAGTCCTAGCAGCATAATGCCTCGTACAGCATTTCACTATTACAATTTCACTGAAAAGTAGGAAGAAACCTTTTTTTTTCAAGTTAAAATTATGGGATGTATCCTTTTGATGTCAATAACATTTGAAATCCTCAAGTTATTCCTCATCAGACTTTAGTAGCATTAAAGTGGATACATTTTGGTTCTAAATTTCTACATATCCTTTAAAAGATGTCTATTAACATGGTGAAAATAATTTAGCTGATTATTTCCAATTTTTCAAGAGGTATAATTTAGTCTTATCTTGACACTAAAATTCCCCAATTAGCATATAGAAAACATTACTGACATTTAATTAAATTGATATAAAATTAAAATTGTTTTTTCAGTGTAGTTCTTGGAAGTCTGTTATTAAAAATAATAAAAATCCTTCCATTTAGAGTACCAGAAATGGCATCAGTGTTCTTTTCTCATTTCATAACAGACTAGTTTCAGACTTCTCTTATATTATCAGAACCAAGGGTATTTATGGAATATTTAACTTACTAATAAAACACAATTATTTTGACTTACATTATTTTACTACATTTGTTCCTAAAATACTTTCTCCCATCTTAAAACACATAAAAAATGGTAGAGTAGGAGTGAGATAGCTGTCAAGGTCTGGAAAATATGAAAGAGGCAAAGATTTCTGTGGGTGATATGTTTTATTGGATCAATTGCACGTCTGGGATAGATTTAGAGAAGCTGCTGAATGCAGTGACTGCATTTTTCCTTAGGTGACCTAAAGAAGGCAGGTTACCTGAGGAAGAATGCACTGCATTTGAAAGCTTGTCTGTCTACGCCAACTATGCAGTTGGTTCAAAAAAATACATCACTTGCAAAAATCCTTTCCACTTGTGTAAGATAACTTTGTGCATTCCCTGAGTTTTGCTAGTAGGTACCAGCAAATGAGAACCTGGTTACATAGCTATATATAGCAGTAAATTATGCCTGTGTGAAGTGGCAAGTATTTGATTCAGATTCAGATTCAGCTAATTCTGAGTTACAAATTCAAACAAATATTACCTCCTAAAGAAAGAACACTACAAAATCAACATTCAAGGGAAAACTGTATTATTATATATTTCTCTGTCTTTGCATTCTTGATTTTTATCAACATTTATATTATTATTTTGCATTTAATTTACTCCAAAATGTCCTTACCACATTTACTCACATAGCACATAAATCCTTTCCCCAAAAATCAACCCTCCAAAATTGGGGTGCATATCTGAAATGGCATAGCTGATTTTTCTCCACTGAAACAGAAGCACTATAATGCTGTGCCACCAGCTACTTTAGCCCTGCCAGCAAGCAGAAGGGACGCGGTTCCATGTTACCCCTTTCACAGCCACTCTCAAATTGGCAACTGTTTTTGGCTGAGCAGCTTAAAAACTTGACAATTTGAGAGAACCCTGTAAGGGTTAATTCTGGACTTCTCCTGACTGCTGTCCCAACTAGAAGCTGCCAGTCATCTTGAAGCACTGCCTAGCTTCAAGCCTACTCCAGACCAACAGTTCCCAAACTCTGACAAATTGAGCACCATCTATTTAAAATGACACAACCTTAAGTACCATCAACAACATTTTCAGTTTAACCTTAAGCGCCACCAGAAAATTTTTGTCATAATTATAATAAATCCGTAAATGCATACCACTGACAGGTTGTCTGCGTACCACCAATGGTACCCATACCACAGCTAGAAAACCGCTGCTCTAAACTATGACTCTGGGAAAAAACCCTTTGAGAGAGAGAGAGAGAGAGAGAGAGAGAGAGAGAGAGGTTTCATTGTAATGACAGAAAAATGTGGGTTTTGGTTACTTTTTTAATCTGAAAATTCGGGATTTTTTTTATCAAAGAAAACCAGGAATCCTCTTGATAAGTGTTTCTATATAAAATATTTCAGGAATTCACATTACACTTTAATGTGAAGTATTTTTTTTTTGCATAGATAGCAGTTATGTGCCATTAGGCTGGGTATATCAATTGCCCTTGTTAACGAGCCATCTCAGAGCAAATATAATCCTGCATTCTTTTTAAAATGTTTATTAAATATAACATAAAATTTTAGGGCTTAAGCAAAAACAATAAAATGAATATTTAGGGCTAAATTCTATTTTATCTCCAATCCTTTACATAGTATTTATGTAGATACATAACTGCATTTTTTGGTACTTACACTAAATTTGGATTCCATATAGCTGCATTTCCCTTGTAAGCATGCTCAGTCAGCTAGACCATGGTTGCATAGTTGCCTAAATAAAATAAAATCAAGGTAGGGGTGAGGAGGAAACAAGACCCTCTCATCTCTTAGCCCAGTGACCAGGGTACTCCCCCAGGGAACAGAAGGTTTAAGTTCTAGGCTCTCCGCAGGAAGGATTTGGAAACAATTTCCTAACAAAATGCTATAACTGTTAGGTCACAGAACAAGAATGTCCCTGAAGGCTTCCTTTTGAAGTTGGGCACCAGGGCAGCCAGGAGGGGAAGATGTGTGGGACCTAAATGAGACCAATACCGAGAGAGGTTGTCTTAGTGAAACAGATGCTTCTCCGGAAGTGGTATGGGATTCATGTCTCCATTAGTACAGAGAATACTACCACTTTCTACCTAATGAATGCAGAGTGCATGGTGCAGTGAGCAAACTTCAAGAGTAAATCTGAAGAATGCCCTAGGAAATGTGTAGCCCAGGGCCTCCTTGTTACATCAATTTATTGGGAAGTGGGCGATGCCAGTTCAAACACCTTCTGGGTAAAAGAGGCCTAGAACTTGTACCTCTAACTCCCCGGATAAGTACTGTAGCCCCTAAAGCAGGGGTGGGCAAAATATGGCCCAAGGGCTGGATCTGGCCTGCCAAGGGATTCTATCTGGACTGCAGTGGGTCCATCAGCTCCACCTAGCCCAGTTGCAGGGGACAGCCTGGGCCATGGTACATAGAGATGGTCTTGCCACCTCTAGGCATGCAGTGGGGCTGGGACTGCGCAGAGGCCAGACTCAGGTTCCTAGAAGCAGCAGTGATGGCACCTGCTGCCACTTCTAGTATCACTGCCACTGGGGGACTGGCTCCATTGCCCAGGCACCCTAGCCCATCCACCCCACATCCACTGCTGGGGTCACTGAACAGAGCAGGCAAGCAGGATCTCCATAGAGTCAGGCGCATGGAGCTGAGATCACTGGGTGGTGACAGCTTGGAGCCAAGGCCCAAGACAGACCAGTGATTTACTCCCTGCATGCCCCTGCCCATGGAACTGGCATCCATCTCAGAGGTATGCAAGGTGTAGTTTGCTCTTCTGTCACAGACTCCATTCCTGTGCTGTCACTCCCCAGTAATTCTGGCCCCAGCCCTGCCTGCCCGTCCCACTCCTAGACACCACTTCCCACCTGCCTTTGGCTTCATGCCATCTGCCCAGCTGAGCCCACCCTGCCCATGGGCGTCCCAGGCTGGTCTCCATGAAGACTCCACCTGCCCATTCCATCCAGCACCCCCAGCAGTGGGCACAGGACAGATGGGCCTGGGCCAGATAGGATATATTGACTCCCCCCCCACCATACCAGACCATTCCCCTACTTGCCTTATGCCAGGTCAGCACCACACCCCCACTGTACCAGGCCAAGTCATTACGCACCCCTCCCCTAACCCTCTCCCCCCTGGCCAACAACAATTCAACAAAATTCCCCAAGTGGCCCATCCACAAATTGCCCATCCCTGCCCTAAAGGTTAGATGGACATTTCTCCCCTCTATCTCACTTCCAGCCTGAAACAAGCACAGAGTGATACTATTTTGCCACAGCCGGAAATAGAATCCAAACTATGCATAAATGCCAAAAATTACCATTATGTTGCTACATAAGTGGCACTTAGGTCCCCTCTGCACATAACAGGTATTGTGCAATTAACTGGTTAACTGCAAAATTACATGGAGTAACTACACATGCAAAGTAGGTATCACACAGTAAAAAGCTCCAACCAGCTATAAAGTTAGACCTTGAAAACATCTACTAACTTAATTGTTGGTTGTTATCAAGCTTTAAACTGCACATGGGTCTCCCCAGCAGCTAGGAGCCATATCAGTTGATGGGGCTCCCAGGCTCAGTGGTGCGCCATGTCCAGCATAAAGCCCCCAAGCTCTAGGGATCACAGCAGCTGCGATCCCCAGGGTCCAGGAGTTTCATGCAGCTCTGAGCCCTAAGAATAGTGGTAACTGAAATCCCCAGGGTCCAGATGGTTTCAGACAAACCTGTGGACTCTGGGGATTGCAGTTGCCATGTTCCCTAGGGCTCTGGGGTGCATGAAACCCCAGGACCCTGGGGATCACATCTGCCATAATCCCTAGGGCTCCAGAGAGTCAGAAAACCCTGGGGCTAGAGGATCACTGCAAAGGTAATCCCCTGCTCCTCCCTCCCCCAGCCCTGGGAGTGCAGGAAATCCCTGTGTCTGAAGGCTCAAGAAGATCCTCCCATCCCAGGAGTTTCCTACACTCCTGGGGCAGGGGGAACACACTGCAATGATCCAAAGAAAAAGGATTGCTAGGAAGAGACAGGATGCACCTGACAAAGAGAGGGATGAATATCTTTGCCAACAGGATCACTAACCTAGTGAGGAAGACTTTAAAGTAGATTCAGCAGGGATGGAGAACAAAGTCCTGAGGTAAGTGGGGAAGTGGGGATATAGAGGAAGCAGAAGTAGGAGGAGGCAGCAGAAGAGGCCTCATTCTTCCTGACAAAGTAGAGCAATTGGCTAGTCACCTCAGGTGTCTGTACAGGAATGCACAGTGCTTGGGAAACAAGGAGGAAGAATTGTATGGAGGGCTATAAGGCGGATATAAAACTGGCTGGATTGTCAGGTTCGTTGGGTAGTGCTCAATGGCTCAATGTCTAGCTGGCAGCTGGTATCAAGTGGAGTGCCTGCAAGGCATGGTCCTGGGGCAAGTTTTGTTCAATATCTTCAGTAACAATCTGAAAGACAGGATGGATTGCACCCTTAGCAAGTTTGCAAATGACACCAAGCTAGGAGTCGTAGTAGATATGCAGGATGGTAAAGCTAAAATTCAGAGTGACCTAGACAAATTGGAGGACTGGGCCAAATGAAATCTTATGACGTTCAGCGAGGACTAGTGAAAAGTCCTGTACTTAGGATGGAAGAAACCCATGTACCGCTAAAGCCTGGGGACTGACTGGCTAAGCAGCGGCTCTGCAGAAAAGGACCTGAGGATTACAGTGGACAATAAGATGGATATGAGTCAGCAGTGTGCACTTGTAGCCGAGAAGGCTAACAGCACAGTGAGCTACATTAGTAAAAGTGCTGCCAGCATATCAAGGGAAGTAACTATTTTGCTCTGTTCTGCACTAGTGAGGCCACATCTGGAGTACTGTGTCCTGTTTCAGGCCAATATAGACAGGATGTGGACAAGTTGAAGAGTCCAGTGGAGAGCAATGAAAATGGTTCAGGGGCTGGGGAACATGACTTATAAGAAGAGGCTGAGGAACTGGGTTTATTTAGTATGTAAAAGAGAAGACAGAGAGGGGATTTGCTAGAAGCCTTTAACTACCTGAAAGGTGGTTCCAAAGAGGATGGAGCTAACTGTTCTCAGTGGTGACAGATGACAGAATAAGAAGCAATGGTCTGAAGTTGCAGCAAGAGAGGTTTAAGTTGGACATTAGGATAAACCTTCTCACTAGGAAGGTGGCGAAGCAGTGGAACAGGTTACCTATAGAGGTGGTGGAACCTTCATTCGTGAAAGTTTATAAGGCCTGGCTTGATAAAGCCTTTTTCTGAACCTGAATATCCTTTAACTGTCTGATAAATATTGGAATACCATTCCAGTAGAAGGCAAGAATATTTAGAATATGAGCAGAAATTGAGGCAAAGAACTCTGTTGTGTTTCTATGAGCCATTCCCTAAACCAAAAATGAACTTTTAAGTCCAGTGACATGCATTCCCTCATAAATTGTCAGTCACCTTTTGATGTGACCTTAATAGACAATGAAATGTCTGGTTTATTTTCTTTTAACAATAAAGGTCCCATGGTAAGAGCTTACTCTGTGTCCTCAGCTAAAAAGTCATCTCTCTTAATGTTGACTGAAGTAATATATACCAGTTTACTACTGCCTTCAGTCTTAAGGGTGACTATTTTAAAGCATATCAGCCACCTGTGATATAATGAGACTTATCCTGCCAATTCTAAATGGAAAATCTAATACAGTGGTGTTTTAATCCTTTCTTCTACAGCATAAATCAGATTTCAGCATCTTAACAAAATCTAGAGTCTAGACCAATCATCCTACCCAATTTTCCTCCCAGCTCTTGGTTCCATGTCTCAAACACTCCTTTTGATATTAGCATCTGCAGCTGTAACTATCTCTTCCACTTTTCATAAAAAGACTTTTTCCAAAAATAAGAATGATTCCTACTGTGGAAATAAATCACAGACCTTTAAATATTCAATCCTTGTGTTAAGATGCATACTCATTGCAGTTATTAATGATCAAAAGGAAAAGAACTCCATTTTAACATATTAATTCAGTTAATACATACTTGTCCACTAAGGGACTGAATTTCCTAACTCAGGTAAGTATGGGGTAATGACCAGAAACTGTATATTGGACAGTAAGTGACCTTTGTCGCATTATCTACTGACATTAGCTGTGTCCTAGTATATTACTTAGATTATTTTTCCCTGTTTTGCCTTAATCATTAACTGTTCTTTGAGTTTTCAATCTACTGATGAATGTGATAAGCCCTCACAAATAGCAAAACTTTATCATTTTTGCATTTCTGGCACGTATAATATTTCAGCAGTGAATTCCAAAAGAAGCCTAATTTATTAACATATATTCATTAACCTCTGTGAAGACAAATGGACTAGGACTGAACATTTTAAAGATTTTCCCCAGATCTTCAAGACAAACTCTCTTTCTCTTTCACACACACATACATACATGTGCAAATGCCATGTATTATATGATCTTTACAAAACCATTATTCCTTATATAAATGGGATTTATAGAAGTGCAAGCAATTATATTACTGGATATAACCCAAAAAAACTTAAAAGCCACTTAAGAGTAAGTACATATCAGTAATATCAATAAGCTTATGACCAGATTTGTTTCTAAACCATTTTTCATTTGACAAATGAATATGGAAGATTTGGAAACCCAGAAGGAAATGCCTATCAGAATGTTTTACAGAGAAATGTAAACTCATTATACAATATCCTCCTTGGGGGTTTATGCTGTCAGAAAAGAAACTGATCTAGCAAGGGTGCAACAAAAGAGAAAAGATCAACTTTCCCTGAAGGAGCTGCAATAACTTTGTGAATTAACACAGAAAAGACATTAACTCTTTCCCCTCATAGCAAAAGGTTTCCTAATTTTTCATGCTGCTTGCATAAATGCTTTTTATCCAAACAGCTGAAAGGAATAGGAATGATAGCTAAAAGTGAAGGTTAAATTCTTATTTCAGATGGAAGTTAAGTTGTGTGTGGGTGAGAATGAGCATGAAGACACATACAGTGTATTCTTCAGAGGAAAATTTACAAGATTCCAAGAAAAGCAGCTCCCAGCAATATGTGACCCTGAAAAACTAACAGATGTACAAGTGTTCTAATGGAAGGGAACAGCTTCCAGCCACAACTGAATCAGAATTCAACATACCAGGCAGGATGAGGGAAAGTGTCAAAGACCCAGCAAGGTACAAACATTAAGGAAAGTTTTTGAAGAAACACAGACTCATTATTTCAGCTTTTTGTAAGGCCTACAAGGAGTAAACTACTTTTAAATCAATAAAATGTAAAAGATAGTAGGAAATGACCAGCCAGGATAATCAGTAGCAAATATTAGACTAGCTAAAAAGGGCATGGAGGTCACAAATAAGAAAACAAACAAACAAAAAAATAGTTATAAACTGTTGATCTAGCAATTTCCCAAGAGTTATATGATAGACTATGGTTCATTAAACAAGAGACAGCTATACAGCAAGGGCAAGTTATGCACAGAGCATAACTCAACTTGTCTGGCAACTGAAAGCCCGGTCACATACGATGATCATTGTTGCCAAAAGATAAGCCTGTGTAATAAATAGCTGTTAGTTACAATATTAGCAAATCTAAATAAGCTGCAGTAGTTGAGCAACACTATAAAAGTATGTTAGAAATACTGAACACACTGAAAGTATAGATAAGGGGCCATTCTGCTCTGTTACATTTGTGTACAATTGAATTATATAAAAGATGAGAGCAATATTTACAAATTAACAAAGAGTAGTTCTTACTACATCCATTAAATAAATATTTTTGAATTCAGTGGTCAGAACAGGAAATGGAATTATAAATGAATCATAGAATCATAGAAAAAAAGACCTGGAAGAAACCTCCAGAGGTCATTTAGGACCCCCCTCTGCAAAGCAGGATCATTCCTATCCAAACCTTCCTATACAAGTCTTTATCTAACCCAAAAATGAGCAATTATTTCGGGTGGAGGCCCACTTAATAAGTTTTGGTGAGCTGTTGAGGGCTGCAAGGATAGCCTTGCCCCTTGACAGGAGGCCTGCCCCCTGGTCACCACCTTGGGACCAGAAGTCCTGGCCCCTAACCCTTGACCTTTTAGGGGGGTATAGGTGGAGGGGTATAGGGTTTTTGGGTGTGTTTATGGGGATGTGTGGGTGTGTGTGGGTGGGTATGGGATTTGTGAGGTGCGGTGGGGTATATGGAGGGAGAGGGTGGCTAGGGGTGTCTGTGTGGGGTGGTGGGTATGGGGTGTGCATGGGGGGAGTGTGGATGCATGTGTGTGGTGGGGTGTGTGTGCGTAGCAGTGAGCAGGGTTCCCCCAGAGGTGCACAGGTGTGTGAGGGGGTGTAGGGAGGGGAGGGGGCTGTAGGGATAAAGAGTGTGGGTGGGTGCGGTGTTTGTGGGGTGTGTGATTGTATGTAGGGGAGACTGTGGTTGTGGGGTCTATGAGGGAGGGTTTCTGGGTATGGTGGGGTGTGCATCAGAGCCCTTGCACATTCCCCCCATAGACAGTTAGCAATAGCCTCTGCTCTGCAACAGCCTGGAGAATGCATGTCCTGTGGTGCCTCCCCACCATTGCCAACAGTGCGCAGCCCCAGCCCCACCCCACGTCCACTCTGGACTCAACCCCACCAGAGCAGTTCAACTGGAAGCCTGGCAGCCGTGGCCCAGCCCACTCCACACCTCCCCCACACTGCCCTCCCGTGGCATGTCCTGCCACCCCCGGGCATGCAGCAGGCCTTGGATGGCTTCACAGCTGGACTGCATTTCTAGGCAGTCCAGGTATCAGCACTTCCTTTCAACTGCTGCCACTGCTGGCCCCAACCCCATTGTACCTGTGGGGACCTACACTGATTAGCCCGGACCACGTGCATCCTGTGCCTGCTCTGGGCTTACCCACCTAGGTTTAGCATTGGTGGCACAGGACAAAAGCTGTTGCTCAGCATGGGGGAAAAGTAGACCCTCTCTCTTCCCACTGCCAGCCATTCTTGCTGTAGCTGCCTAGACCCCATTCCAGGCTACCCTGTGTCTACGCCACTATTACTGCCACCCCCAGGCTGCCCAGGAGGCCACAGGACAGTGTGTGTGTGTGTGTGCGCGCACGCGCGCGTGTGTGTGCGCGCACTGTTCCTACCAAATCTAGGTTATCTACTCATGACCAGCCTTTCCTCCTTTGGATGCTTGCAAATGGATATCCTTATGGTATGTGCCAGTAACTGCCTGGTGCATACAATATGATATTGAGGTCAGACTAACTGGTAATTCTGTGGGTCCTCCTTTTTGCCTTTCTTAAATAGGGGTACTATGTTTGTCCTTTTCCCAGGTCTCTGGTACCATGGCTTTCCTTCAAAAAATGGTAAATATTATTTATTATTATCAAAGATCTGCAAGATCTCCTCTGCCAATTCAGTGAGTGGGTCACTGGAGGAGAGTGAGTCTTGCTTGCAGAGGTATGGAACCTTTCATTGGCAACTGGTGCCTCCCAAGTCTGGGGGGTACCAGCGGGGCATGATGGGGGGGTGTCCCTCAGTGCCTGCCAGAGGAGCCTATGTCAGGGGGGCACTAGTGTTCTCCATGCCCCCCTACCAGCCAGAGCGCTGTCGCGGGGGCACCCCCGCCACGTCGCCTATGGACTTTTCACAGCCAAGTTTCTTATGCCTCTTTCACAGGCAGTCTGCTTATTACATAGTCCTTCAAATTTCCTACTCAGTCTCTGCTGAGTTCTTCCCAGAGCCAGCCTTTCCAGTATGGTCTTTCTAATAAGCTTGCCTCATATTTGCCTTTTTCCAGTCTACTTGGTCTTAAGCTGGTTCTTCTACTCCAGCCTACCTCCTGGCCTACTCAAAGAAACTACAGAATCCCTGCTCTCCTTTGCAAAGGCTTGTGGCTTTGGGGGTCTCTGGTGTCCCTCTTAAAGGAACATTTTTCTCTTTTTCACTTGTAATGGGGATCAAAGTGGTCCCTGTTTCAAGGTCATAGTCTGTAAAATGTGATAATGGCTCAGGAAAAAGAGTATGGTCACCTATCCATGCTGAGCATTCCAACAGCAGAGGATGAACTGTACTTACCTAGGCGCAAATGAAGGAAAAGCTAAAGGACAACACCAAGTTGTCTCTAGAGGAGACACTTGAAGTGCAGCAGCCTAATAACATTGCACAGTAACTTGTGCAGCATGTTAATATGCTACTGCTACAGAATTATTAGGCTACTGCACAGTAGCATCACTAAAAAGACATTCACTGGCTATTGCACAGTAACTCTATTTACTGTGAGTAAATAGAGTTACTACTCTAACTCTACTACTTAATTAAGCAAGTACTAAATTCAATATGAAGTAACTACTACACATTAATGAACATGTAGATGCACCCTTAAGCACCTAATTCCCCTTAAACACCTACAAGGTAGAATAGAATCCTGTCTTAATTGTCCAGATAGGCCCATGCCCTACTAACATAGGGCATTGGCTCAAAACTGGCTCTGAAAGATTAACTCAATAATCATTATTAATCATTTCCCATCATACCAGGACTTTACAAAAACATCACCCATATAAGGGAAAAATAACCCTGTAAAGGTTTGACTTTGCTTACTTGCAAAACATATCAAAACATAAGAGATTAACAAATCTTTAGCTATTAGTAAATGGCATGCTGTGAATGACTAACCATTCAGAGAGGAAAAGCTGAAATTTGTGTCCTTTTTCCTGTTACATTAATGCCATGTCATAATGCTACGCTCTAATCTTACTTCTTTCACATACTGATATTTCCATTCATTCAGGATTGACTTATTTCTTGTATTATATAGAATTTTAGCACAGTAAGAATATACTCTGTATATTTTAAACTATTCCATACATAATCAATGGATTGAAGTATAGGAGTCAGGTGAATTTCCTCAATAACAAATTAATTTCCCTGTGTTATACTGAAGACTAATAAGGGTAGTGCAATTTTTTACAGAAGACTCTTAAATGAATATTCTCAGTATTCCAACATATTTTGAATGTTTTCATCCCATGTAGAGAAGCACTGGATAACCTCATTTGAAGACAGATTCTTAGAATTTTTATAACCACCAATTAAATGATTATAAGTAGAAGTATTTGAGCCGTAGTATTCTATTCTTATATAGGTATTGATACCATGCTCTTCATAGTTTCTGAGCAACTTCCAGTAATGGAATAAGTAAAATTACTTTGGAATAGCAGAGTGGAACAGAATTGCACTTAGAAACCTAATTCCACTTAGACACCTATAAATGGAATAGAATTTGGCCCCTAGGCACCTGACTTACAGATGTAAGCATGATTTGAGTTTACCTTACTCAGCTCCGTGAAAAAACCATTAACACATACACTTTTGTAACACATTCATTTTGCCCTTGAGAATAAATTTGTGTTGTTAACATGTCCCCTCAGAGTAGCCATACTGAACATGCAATATCAGCAAATAAAGTAATTCTGACCTTATCTAAATGAGATATTTATGGGGATCTATCTGCAGAGGACCAGTGCTTCTTTCTGCTTCAGGACTTAGGCTTTTCAGTCCTACTCAAGTCTTTGGCAGTCTTTGTAA
This sequence comes from Crocodylus porosus, assembly GCF_001723895.1. Taxonomy (NCBI): domain Eukaryota; kingdom Metazoa; phylum Chordata; order Crocodylia; family Crocodylidae; genus Crocodylus; species Crocodylus porosus. Next base: position 112,046,531 of record NW_017728906.1, on the reverse strand, counting down.
ATAGATCCTGGTAACTAACAGTCTGGTTCTAACACTGGTATTCTGGACAGAGGCATAAGATACTTAGAAGGGTCTGGCTTCTAAGATATGGCTCATGAAGCAGGCTAATATAAAAAATCTTCAAAGTTGCCCCTGTTGACCAGAGCCTTTAGGTGCTTTTAGAAAAAAAAGATTTACATACCACATACTCAACAGGAAAACATACTTCCCTTAATTCCATCACTGGAACTGCTGTCATGAAGTTAAATTCAGGAGCTTTAGATATAAAGATTTAGTAAACTTCCAGTCAAAGACGAAACAAAATACAATTAAAACAAAAACATTATTTTATTCTTTTTGTAAAATTTTAAGTCTACCATTGCTTGCCATTAAACAAGGAGGGTTTCAAGAAAAAAAAAACAGTTTGCAAAAAGAAATTAAGCCTTTAGGTCGTTTCACCCTTGGTGAAGAGTGAATGCTGTGCAGCAAGGGTGATATGACCTAAAGGCTACTTGGAGCTAAATTCTGTTTCATTTTATGTACTCAAGTGGCCTGTCTGAAGCCACTAAACTTCAGTTTTTAGCACTTAAACAAATTGGACTCTGTATCTTCTGGGTAGAAATCTGTGCAGGGTACATCATTAGTGCGCCATAATTACAGTACATTATGTTAGTACCTGCTATTATAGGTTATGAAAGTTATTACAGGTACTAACTGAATGTCCCATAATCAAACCTATTACTCATTAGTATGCATGAATGCTTTTTGTGTGACGCCTAACGTGCATTGGACTAAACATACTGCACATTAGCTCATTAGCATGATTTCTGCCAGTCACGCTAATACACAGTAGAATTAGAAGCTGTCTAGCTGGAGCCCCTCCCTACTGAGTATGGTCAGTAGGCCAAGCATGAGAAACACTGAATTACCAACTGTGTGTAAATACCAAAAACTGCAGTTATATGGCTATGAACATGACATTAGGTGCATAAAGCTAAATAGGATTTAACCCTTAAAGCATATGGACAGCAACAGCGTACTCTGCTGGCTAAAATGATTCTGAATGCATGGGGCATGCAAGTCTCAAGGGTGGACAACATAGGGCCTTCTTACACTGTAATTTTGGGCAGCTCCTGGAGCTGTTAACATCTGAATTGTCCACACATTACCACCTAAAACTAGCTTTAAGCGTTCTCTAGGCAGCTTAAATATCCACCACTCCAGGGCAGGATTCTCTCTGACCTGTGTTACCCAACTCATGTTATACTAAGACATAGCTACTCTAGGCTACACTTTACTGTAAACACCCTACCCAGCCCCTCTCCCACACTGGCCCAGATTAGGCTCACTGCCCCCCTTCCCCCCATCCTCCCAAGCACCCGAGATCTCTGCTCACTGCCCCCCTGCCTCCCCTCCTTATTTGGGGGTGCCCACACTGTCTGTCCCAGGAGAGCAGGTAGGGAAGGGTTAATTTGCCTGCTTGGCCACCACTACCACTGCTGCTGCTCTCTTGGCAGGCTCAGCCTGAGAAAGAGCAGCAGACCAGCACCAGTGGGAGTGGTGGCCGGGCAGGCAATTTAACCTTTCCCTGCCTGCTCCCCCAGGACAGACAGCATGGGCAGCCACAAGTAAAGAGAGGAGGCAGGGTGATAAAGGGGAACCCCAAGGGGCGGGGAGGAAGGATTTCTACCTTTCAGTCCTCCAAGCTCCTACTGACCTGACTGTGTGACTGCTCCAGACATGAGCTAGCACTAACAGTGCTCAACATTTGAGCAGCTCAAAGTATAAGATGTGAAAAGGCCCACAGATATCTTACTTAACGAAAGGTATCTTTAAGTAAGATGTCATCAATGAACTTGGAGTGCAATAGAAAGAAACAAAGTAAACTGGCTCGTTCCAAGGCTCGCTTTCTTTTATTACACCTCGCATTGGATTCTTAGATAGGGAATTAACTATGATTGACGTTATTTAGATTGGTTTTGCATAAGTCAACTTTTTATAATGAGGTTTTAAACATAAAATATCATAAACAACTCTTAAATTGTTGGATTATGCTTAATATTTTCCTTTCTTAACCTTCCATGATTTAAACTGGGTCTACGACTCACAATCACCATACTACAATGGCAGTGTGCTAGTTTATGTCAAACTCTTTGGTTTACATTAAGTTAGAACAGACAATCAGAGGTCACAGTCCTGTGACTGTTTTCCAACACACAAATCTGGACATAAAATTTATTTTTAACTCCCAAATTCTCTATGTGATGTGTGTTTAATCTTGAAGCTGTATGTTCTTAGTGGCAGCATGAGACACTGGGTCCTACTAAATATGTTTTAAATTACAGAGAAGTCAAACCTTTCTTCACTGCAACGTAGCCTTAATGAACCTTCAGCGAAATTTCAGAGTGCAATTCAGAAATCTACAGGAGCCCATTATTCGTGGATCACTCAATTTTATTGCAGGAATTATTGGGTGAATAAACTATAATAATTTATCTAAAGCTTTTACTGTCTATTGTCTTGATAGGAGTTTACATATTTAATTAATACAGTTTCATCTATACATTATGGTATTGTGTGTAATAAATATGCAAACTGACCCTCGTAAAATAGTGAGACTACTGTTCCTGCAGATTTTTTTAATTTACTTTCATTTTATTATAAACATTCAAAAGGCATGAATCCATATCATAGAAAAAAATACCTTCATCTTTTCAATAAAAGCTATTTTAGAATTAATTAAATAAAACATTTGAAATAGCAAGACTTAGCCACTTCTCACCTTCAGTGAATGTAAATCAATTCAACAAATGCACAGTAATTCAAAATTAGTAAATAGTTATTTTTTTGAAATAAGGCCTATATAGACAAATATAGCGTGTTATTGTTGAGGCCTTCCATACTTGGAGTTACATATTTATTAATAAGTAATGCAAAGTTACTTTACCTCATCTGAAGAGCACTAAGGTTCAATATAAGTGGCTTCTGGAGCCAATGGAAAAAAAACCCTGCAAGTCAAACTAGGTATACATCTATCTGTTTTTCATAGGTACTTATATGGTCCCTCATTAATTTAGTGTTTCATAACCATTTTGTATGTATTTTATCATAGAATCATATCGAAAAATAGGGCTGAAAGGGACCTCAAGGGGTCATCTAATCCAACCCCCTGCCTAAACCATCCCATACAAAACATAATCTAAACTCTACATTAGACTACCATGAATCCTGAGCCAACATAGACCTAACACCCTAACCTGCCACACCACTGGTAAAGCAGGGGAACCATGGCAGCCAGAGTCCATGCTTCTATAAAATGTTGTCAATATATGCTCAAGAGATCCTGGGTAGAAGGCCATGCCCCTCACTACAGAGGAAGGCAAAATTCCTTGCAGTCCATACCTGTCTGACCATGGGGTAAACTTCCTTCCTGACCCCAAATATAGCAATCAGTGTGACCCTGAGCAGAGGGTCAAGACCCTCTAGCCAGGAATCTTTGGTTTTGCTCCCGGTAGGAGCATTGGCACACCCCAGTCAAAGTCCCCAGCTTTGGCTGTCGCCAATACCCAATGCCTCTAGGAAGGCTTAAAAATACTCTGACACTTATCCTCACATCATCCTAAGTACCTATGAGGTATATAATAAGTACTTTACAGCTTTCTTACTGATATGGAAACTTAAATACAAAAGGCTAAATTTAAAGAGACATAAATTTCTAATATTGCCATTAGGTATTCAGGTTGTAATTAATTTTAATTTTTAATATAAAATTTAAAATGTAATTTAATTAAAAATTTAAATTGTAATGTTTAATATTGCCATTAGGTATTTATGCCAAATGTATAAACATCCCAAGGATTCTCAAAAAACCTGATCAGTTGCTACCTATCCTTATAAGCAGGGATCCTGATTTTCTCTGATAATAAAAAAAAAAATCCCCAGCTTTTGGTTTTAAAAAAGTACCCAAAAATCCAGTTTTCCATAACTAAAATTAAACACCCCTAATATAGAGATACAGAAAAAGGTGTGTTAACTGGCATTTAAGTAACTGGAACACTCTATTAACTGGAATTTCTATCTGGCCAGCCATGGGGTGGAGGTGGGGGGAAGCTCACACATGGCGGGGAAGGCTCACTGCCACCACCACCCACCATGCTGTGCTGCTGCCATTCCATGTGTGCCCTCTCCCACTCCCCCAGCTCTGCATATGGCCAAAAATCCCCTGCCCTCAGGTAACTGGAACTTTTATATAAAAAATCCCCTTACCCCACTCATGCTGGATAACAAAGCTTTTACTGTAGATCTATAGTGGTGTTTCATTTTAACCATGAAAAAATGTGGATTTTGGGTTACTTTTTTTAAACTGAAAATTGGGGATATATAGAGAAAACCAGAATCTTTGCTTATAAGCACTTAATCTTCTAGTAGTGAATGTAGCTAAAACCACCTAAGCCCTGCCACTGTTCAGTTGCTTGGAGATCTAGATCACAAAGTCCTGATAAGCAAATATAGATGCCTTCTGCTTTTTCTGCCTGATCCAGTCCACATTTACAGAGCATGCTATTTGAGCTAAGCTTTGCACAAAAGACAACCAGAAATTAAACTAGTTCTCCAAGAAGGACTGTGTCTCATTATAACCAAATGGTTTGGGCATTCACTTGTGAGGTGGAACACCTAGATTAAAATTCCTGTTCAAAATGAGCTAGATCCACAATGCATGGCATGAATTAGGGGACTAAGAATAGAATTCACCACAGCTAGCATGCCAAGCGAGGAGCTGCCTTACGTAGCCAATAGGAAATACTGAAGAAAGTGATGTTATCTCAAAATCCTCCTTTCTTAAGGTTTAGCCACTAAACTCCATCCTGCAGGAAGTCACTTAACTCTACTCAGGAGTCACAGACCTGAACTCCCTCCTTGGGTTAAGTATATGCAAGCACAGTTATTCCTTTGTTTCACAATGATGGTAGCAGCACTTGCACTATTTCTCTTTTATACAGGAACCTAGTATCTAGAACACTCAGTAGGTCTCCAAGATCTAGGTTCAGTGCCCTCTTCTGTCTCATGTTATTCAAACTCAAATCTCAGTGTTCTATTAATCAGGCTATAGGTTGTTTGGGGTGCAAGGGTTCCACTACACATAAAAAAAAAAAAATCAAGGTTCATTGAGTTCGAAGCAACATAACTCAATCACCTAGCTGTTCAGGCCAAAACCTGTGAGAGGAGAAACCAGAATTCTGGCCTCTGTTCCAAACACTGTTTATGTAATTTATCTAATGATTGTTTTTAATGCCCTGTCCAATTCAAAACTAGAATTAAATCATTTTACTACTGGACTGGACCTCCAGTGTAGCTATAAGACAGTGGAAAAGCCCGAACAGAGAAGCCTTCTTCATTCTTCTCCAGCAATTTTTTGAATGAAAGTGGTAGCTGCTACTGTGTTTTGATGAACCTCCAGTCCTGCAGGTGTGTTTTAGATGTGTTCTGAACACAAAGCACAGAGATGAGAAACATCTGGTTGCTCAATGACAAAATGGATTAAGTCTGAGATCACAGCTGAATGGCTCAGCTTTAACAAGACTGAAATTCTTCTGGACATCTCAAGAAACAAAACTTTGGAACCCAGGAAACTGGTTTACAAAAACTTAAGTGCTCATAAGGTTAGGTGAGCATGTTTAAACTTTAACAATTCAATTCTTTGTAACTCTGGGCCTACCTGACATAGTCAAGGTCAAGCAGAAAGCTTGGAGAAGAATAAGGAAATAAATCTAGGCTTTTGGACTTCAGGCTACTGCTGTAATTACTGCATCCTATTTTCTCTCCTCCAGATTAGGCATCAGCTAAAGGTGCACCAATACATCAGTCCCATATCCTATCGGCACTGATAAAAGGAAAATTGACATGATTGGCAATCAACTTTTTTTGGCTGATGTGGCCAAAAATGTCACCGATAAATGCTGCATGCATGCACAGCCACAGCACCGTACATAAGCGGCCAAGAGCATAGTCCAACAGTGTGGAGAGTGGCATCTGACTAGTAAGACAGGGAAGGAAGGGGCATGGGGAGGGGAAGATCAAGACCCCCACAGTGAGGGAGGGAGTGGTGCTGGTGCTGGAACTGTGGCAGGAGCAGGCACTGCACAGCTGGGGCAGGGCACAGGATGGAGCTGCAAGCGGTTCATCCAGGGGAAGCAGGGGGGCAGCTTCTGCCACTGCACACACCCTGGGAGGGCATGGAGAGTGTGTGCCCCCGGATCTGCATGTGGGGTGAGGGCAGGTTGTCACTGCAGGATGGGGCTGTGGGCTCTTCCTGGGGCGGGGGCTGGGCCACAGCTGCACTTGGGGTGGGTGGTGGCAGTGCTGGGAGGGTGGCTGCAGCCACCCCAAAATTCAACGTAGCCCCCTTGCAGTGCTGCTACCACCCACGCTGAGCACAGCTCTAGCCCAGCCTTCCCGCCAGGAAGAGCCCAGCACTGCCTCTGGCTCCATGCCTGCAGCAGCAGCCCACTTTTGCCCTGCATGCAGATCCAGAGGGCACACTCTCCTATGCACTCCTGGGGTATGTGCAGTGGTGGGAGCCACCCCCACTTCCTTCTGATGAGCTGCCACTCTGTCCCATGCCCCACCCCACCCTGGCTGTACAGCACCTGCCCCTGCCCCTGCCCTTGACCTTGTCCCAGCCCCAGTACCAGCCCCACTCCCTCCCTCACTGCAGGGGCCTCAGTCTGTCCCCCCATGCCCCTTCCCTCCCCCCTAACCCCTTCTATCACAGCACACTTACCAACCAGATGCTGTTTTCCAAGCTGCCAGGCTGCATATCAGCAATTGGATTGGTATCAGCCAATATGTCTTGTTAAAAATTATCCATTGGTATCAGCCCAAAAAATCTCTATCAGTGTATCCCTAGCACCACCCAAACCATTTTGTTCTTTATCTTCTCTGCCCTTCCTCTTAAACAATGCCCTTTGTAACATTTTGCAGAAAATAATTTTATTCTTACAAATATCACAATTGCTTCAGCTCTTGTAAATGTAAAGACTTGCCCTAGCATGAGTTTTATATAACTATAAACAGACAAACTATATACATACATAGGCCATTAATTAAGATCCAGATCCAGCAAAGCCCCTTAGCACATGTGTAGTTTTAAGCAGCTGAGAAGTCTCAGTGACTCAGATTTCTCACTCTTAAAAGTTATGCATAGACTTGAAAGTTTTGCTAGATCATAATGTAAATGTATAACATTTTATTTTCAAAATGTGGGACCTCACTTTGCCTCTTCATCCTCGTAAAGCAGAAAAATCTCTCAAAGTCCCTGAACTGTAGGCTCCTATGTACAACAAAGGCAGAAGTTGTGCTTCTAGTTCTTACTTATGCCTTTGATAGAAAACATGCAGTCCATAAGGAGACTATAAAGATTCAAAATGAAAAAAAAATAAAACCACCAAAATAGCAATCAACAGAATAATACTATAAATGCAAAACTAAAATGTTCACTTTCAACTTTTTCTTTTTACTGACATGAACAATGGGCATAATATTTTGCCCAGTATAATCTGTACACAGCCTGTATATAATTACTTATGGTATATGATTTCCTTCTGCATTTTCTATATTGAGAGAAAACTGACATTTCTTAGGAACTTCTGAGTTACTGCTTTTGGGGATCACAAAGTTACAGTAGGAAAAATGTTTAATTTTAAATTATTCTCACCCTGTTTTTCAAGAAATTTAATGAAAATGCTTTTACCTTTTAAGTATATGCTTCCAAGATGCTTATTTATTTTTGTCAAACAAGAGACATTAGAACAAAAGCATCATTAAAGTCATTAGTTGAAATCTCTGCTGGCTGTTCATGACTATATATATATTTAAGGTTTGTAACCACTTCAGTTTGCATTTTCAAGTGAAAACTTTAATCAAAGGATGTGAAGAGAAGCCCCTGCTAGGGGAACACAGTTCCCTACAATGCTTTCTTTGTGAATAACTACTAGTTGGTGCTTTGGAAAGTAAATCAGTTGTTTAACCTTTGCATTGAAAACAAAGGTATCTTTTGAACATGTAGTTAAACACTCAATTTGTTATTTTTTATCAGTTTAGTTTTGACTGGAATTTTGTCATTGACTAAAAAAAGTGATGTTTATATATATAAAACTTTTAAAGTGCCAAAAACCCGAAAAGAGAAGTGTGCTTTTGTGTTCAATAGCAAGAACTTTTTTTAGGGCAGGATACCGGGAGCAAGCCTGTCATCACCACATCTCTTTTCTCCCAGCTCTAACTAAGTTATGAAACAGAAGGGTAATAAATGACAATGAATATTGTGTGCACAATCACAGAAATGTATTGTTTGATAGCCACATCACTGAGCACATAGGGCCCTCTGATGCTAACCCCATATAACATAAATGTTCCAATTGACATCTCAGGGTGCCGAGAGATGTACAGTGAGGTTGCTCCAATGCACTGTAATTACAGCGCATCAGAACAGATGCAATTAACTGAGTCTGGTGGAGTGTAGTGATGACCATGTTCCAGCAGACTCCAGTGTCACGTGTATCAGAGTCCCCACACATAAAAATGGTGTTGGGGGCATTTTAACTAAATCTCATTGAATGAACTTTAGCTAAAATGCTCTCAACACCATTTTTTCACCACAGGGACACATGCATATGATGCTCTGGGCACTTTAATTAAAGAAGCTCTTGGACCTGCTCTAATTAAAGTGTGTTCCCTTCCTCCCCTCCCCCCTCACTTCCACAGCACGTCTATAAACACCTTCAGGTTCTGATTCTGGTCTGTGATCTATATGGGGGAAGCACTCTATCTGCAGAGAGCTCTGCTGAAGTAAATGAGACAGAATGCAGTAGGATCAAAGGAAATATTAACTGTAAATTTTAGTGGGGTAGGGGTTTGTCCAGGGCCTAACAGAGTTGTTAGATCTAGCAAACAATCTATCTTTCCCATCAATCCATGCTTTAAGATATGAATAATTGCTGAAGGGAATCATTCCAAGCAATTTAGAGCCACATCTTAAGAGAGAGCATCTCACTGATTTCCATGGGATTGGAACTCCCCTACCCAAAAAAATCCTAACTAGTATTAGGAGATAGGACATGAAGGAAAAAGTTGCAAGTTATTCTAATTAAAACAATCAAACAAAAAACCCCAAACCCAACATGTCTGATGTTTATGACAGTCATTTTAGCATTTTACTTAATGATTTTCAAGTTTTTCCTTTCCTTTTTATTTTCATTTCTGCTAATTTTAATACAATGAAGGCAAGCTGTTCGAGAAAATTATGCTGGCACACATCCAGGAGGGGCCAGCAGGGGACTGCACGCTTAGGGGCAACCAACAGGGGTTCATCAGTGGCAGGTCCTGTCAGACCAACCTGGTGGCCTTTTACGATCACATCACCAGATCATTAGACACAGGGGTAGCAGTGGATATAGTCTCCCTGGACTTCTGGAAGGCTTTTGACACTGTCTCTCACCCTGTTCTCATTAAGAAACTGGGGGGGCTGTGGTGTCGCCAAATGCGTCGCCAACTGGCTGGTGGGCCGCACCCAGAGGGTGGTAGTGGATGGGTCCTTCTCAGCCTGGAAGGACGTGGGCAGTGGGGTTCCGCAGGGCTCGGTCCTC
>NW_017728906.1:111992988-112036231 GCF_001723895.1 Crocodylus porosus | reverse complement strand
AGGGCGGCTAGGGTCTGGAACCAACTTCCAAGAGAAGTGGTGCAGGCTCCTACCCTGGGGGTGTTTAAGAGGAGGTTAGATGAACATCTGGTTGGGGTCATTTGACCCCAGTATTCTTTCCTGCCATGGCAGGGGGTCAGACTAGATGATCTGCTCAGGTCCCTTCCGACCCTACAAATTATGAAACTATAAAAGAAATTAAAGGATAAAAAATTGATAAATACTATTACAATACCGGTGGGTTTTTTACTAAAATCTTAGCTGGTAGAAGTGGAGTCCACATAAAACAGACTAGCAATAGCAAAGTCCCTAATGAACTTCATAGAGGCTCAGGTTTTTCTCTTATTCTGGGCTACAGAAAACATCAAAATGGGCTTTTACTATTGTTGCTGTTTGTTCTTTAAAAAAAGAAAAGGTGGGGTAGAGAGGAATCAATATTCCTAATGCTGTTCTGTTTTTTGTCCAAATGGCAGGAAAACTTTGCCAAATTAAAAGGTTTGTTAACATTTCTGAATGGTCTCTACTGCCATTCCACAATATTCCTCCTCCTCCACACTCTGAACTAATATGAAGGCGTATGACTGGCAAAGCCACCACAATAAGCTAGTATAAACCCATATGCAGTGGGTGTATATTTGATATTCTGCTTTGTATGTGGAGCACAGTGATTCTAGAAATGTGGATTTATTGTATTATTATATACTAATATAAGAGCCAAGATAGATAACAGCATGAAAGATCTTGATGGAAGGGGGAAAACATTAGGGAAACTGCAGTCAAGTCCCTTGTACTAAATAATCTATAGAATTAGTTACTATGAAAAAATTCTGTACCATGAATATTCAAGAATATTTCAAGAAATATTGTATTGTAAGACAAGTTCTCATCCCAGACACAGTACCTAATAAAAACACTCAGTTAGTAAGCAAACTACACCTCTGCCCCTCGTATTTTTTAAAAGGGCACACCTGACCCCGGCTTCAGGCTTCTAATTATTACCTGGTTTTGGAAGAGGAGACAAATTTTCCCAATCTCAGGCTGAGTTTGGTGTTGCAATCCACAAGTAGTAGGCTAGGGGCCTGAAGTTTAAAGGCAGCAAAAGTGATAAACAGCAAGCAAACAGCAATTTTAAAAATAATATAATGTATTAACACCAAAATCACTTCAGGAAATACATATCTAGCTTACCAAGTGTTTAGTCATTTTCCATGTTGGGGCTTCAGTAGGAGTAGCTATCTATAATCTATTCTGCAGTTCCCTCTGTCAGTATATCTCAAATCAGAGCTTATCAACTCTCACAGGATGGACCCTTGGAACTCACATCCTTTTGTAGTGATCAAGACACATTTTAATGCTTTATGCCTTTTGATCTCTGGCCTCTCAGCCTGGCAAAACAGCCATGACACTTCCGTTTAGGTGCAGGGGTGGGCAAAATGTGGCCTGGGGGCTGGATGTGGCCCACCAGGCCACTCTATCTGGCCTGCAGGCCCCTAAAAAATTTAGAAAATTAATATTAATCTGGCCTGGGCTGCCTGTTATGTGGCCCTTGATGGCTTGCTGAAACTCAGTAAATGGCCCTCTGCCCAAAATAGTTGCCCACCCCTGGTTTAGGGTCTGGAAGAACAGCATAATCTCTCAGGTATGTGGGGATGTTTCTCTGTTGGAAATCATTGTCACCTTCCCATATGGATCCCACTGAATTCTAGTAGTATAGGTATATAGTATAGTAAACACTGAATTATATCCGATATGCAGTAATATCGCCTCACTGTCCAAGTTATGCATTGAACCAGATTCTGTTCCACCTATCAGAGAACTTTAGGTTTCTAAGTGGAATTCTGTTCAAGTCCTGAAAATCAATAAATGCATCTACTTTTGTAATGCACTACGATATTACACACCCACCTTTTGTATTAACTGTTATGTCAGCAAAATGTTGCTGTATCCACATTGATGGCAAACATCAGTATAAAATCTGCTATACAAGCATGGCTTTCTTTTCTTATTACAAAATACTAGAACTTTCTCATTTAGTAGTTTATTTTACTCAATGATTCAAATGAAAGCAAACTACTACTAAATACAAAATGTTGCAAAGATAAAGCAAGTATTAAAAAAAAGGCAGACTGGAAGTTCACGCTTGCAATTAATATTGCAGGAAATGTGCAAGTGTGACAAAATCATCTTATGAGAAGGACAAGTTTGATATGTTTGATGTTCAAAATTACCTCAGTATAAAATTAGCTTAAAACTGATGACATCACAAACATTTTTTCCCCTTTTAAAGTTCGATTGAGGTGTCTAGACTTAAAATTTGTCAAGTGGGGAAAAAAACAACAACTCAAATCATGTACAAGGGCAGAGCAATTTAGAATCTTGTGTAAATATAATTACCTCTTCACTTGCTTTACTACTGCCAACTGCTGCTCTGTAATAAACAGCACAGCATACAACATTGGGTGCATCTACACAAAATATGCTTTACTGCACAGTAGTGTAGTTTACTGCACATTAAGCATGCAATGCTACATGTGCACATACTTACTGCGCAGTAAAAATTGCTACTTGCAAGTATATTTGGTACATGAAAATGGAAGTAGCAAACTTACTAGCAAGTAGTTACTGTGCAGTAATGCATGTGTAGACACCAACTGGGAGCAAATGTGTGCCTAGTCAGCTCTGCCACTAGTGTGCAGCCTCAAGCTAGCCCCAGGCTCTGGGGCTGGGAACCTCTCCTCTCCAAAGCTGGGCTGGCCCTATGGCAGCCCCAGCCCCAGGCCCTTAAAAGCCTGCAGGTACAGTGAATCCTGTGGTACATGCAGACAGCCTGTGTCCCCCTTTGCAGGCCACAGGCCAGCTGAGCCAGCCTGCCTGCACTCCAGTGCCACTGCCTGGTACTGGAATGCCATGCAGCTGTCAGGCATGCACCATCCAGGCCTGCAGGCTGCTGCACGCTCCTGCCAGGCCTGTCAGCACCCAGGCCCAGCTGCAGGCAGCTCATAGCCACTGGGGCCAGATCCAGCTGCCCACAGCCAATCCCCAGGAGCATGCCCAGAGCCTGCAGGTTCTGTGGGGCATGACCTCACTGCATGGCTCCTTGTTCCATGCCATGCACCTGTGCTGGGCACTGCAGGCAGCTGCCCAGGCCCAGGGGCACAGCGACAGTCACCCAGAGGCCTGGAGCCCTGATGACCAGGGATCCTGGTTTGTTTGGATTTTAGAAAATCCCCAATTTCTAGTTAAAAAACAAAATCCCATATCCACATTTTTCCATGATTTAAATGAAACACCGCTAATATATTTATATCTGTATTAGTGGTGTTTCATTTAAATCATGGAAAAATGTGGATTTATTTTTAAATTAGAGAAAACCAGGAACCCTGCTGATGACCTTATTGTCACCCATGCCACAGCCTGCCACCCAGGCCCCAGATGGTTACAGGAGGAGACTGGAGAACTCATGGTGCTGTGGGGTGAAGCTGAGGTGCAGCAGCAGTTCATGTGGGGCAAGCACTTCAACACCGACATGTATGGGAGGCTGGCAGACTGGATGCAGGACAGTGGGTAGTATCGGTCAGCAAGCATGACACTGCTGCATAAAGGTCAAGGCCTTGCAAGCACAGTGGGTCACAATCATCAGTTGTGGAGTGCCCACAAGTCCATGCCCTTTGTGCAGCAGCTGAGATCCTTGCACCCTAGGACTCAGGACACAGTCATGTTGTGTACTGCAGCATGGGTGGCCTGCCAAGCCCCTGCTCCTGCCTGGCACCTGTGGTGATGCGTAGCTGGGGGAGGGCCCTTCTGGGCACCAGCAGCCCATCCCACTGAGCTCCCTGCTCCCAGTCTCCACCAGAAGCTCAGGGAGCCGAGGCCAGCACCTGCCCTAATAGCTCTGCAGTATCAGCCCCAGTTATGACGTACAGCCAGCCATGACACCACCATCCACCAGCAGTAACAGCTCCTCTCTGGAGGGCCCTAGCTGGATGCCTGCATGCCACACCCCTCTCAGCTCCCAAAAACACTGCCAGGATTTGCACACTGTCACCACCACCTGGGACCCATCAGAGCCACTGGGAATGCAAGCCCCACCCACATGATAAGCCCCGCACTGGGAGAGGGCCATCCCTGCCCCAACCCCTGCCCCTGGCTTAGGCCTCCCATCTCTTTCCAGGTCAGGCAAGCTCCCCTAGGCCCTGGTTACCTTCTCCACAGCATCAAGAGAGGCAGGAGACAGTGCAAAGCTTTACTGAGCAGCCTGTGCCCCCACAGCTAGGTGGGCATGGGCCTCTCACATGCTGAGGAATGTGTTGATGCCAGTAGTGATATCCTTCTTGGCTACAGGGAGCAGGGGTATGTAACACAGTCACAAGTAGCCCTCTAGGCAGCAGCAGAGGTTGTGGGGCAGCCTGGGTTTGACGCCTGCACCATCAAAGCTCAGGGTCCCATGCCAGGTACACAGGTTCACCCAAGGCACCATGGCAATCAGCAGCAGTGGGGCATAATGGGTTGGGTACCACTCAGTCTGCATAAACAGCTCCTGGTGCAAATGCTCACAAACAACTTCTTTCTCATGGCTTTGTAGACCCTGCAACTGCTTGCAGGGGTGAGGCCACAGTTGGCTGCTGTCACATTCCAGCTGGACTCTGCCAGCTTTACCCAGCAACAGATGCCATCAGCACTCTCCTCATAATCTGGAAAGCCCCTATTTGCCTTGCTGCATGGCCATGGCCATGTGCTGGGGAAACCCTGTCCCCTGTGGAAAACCTTGCGAACATTTTAGCACGAATATATGACCGATCGGGGCTTGAAATTGTGCTTGTCATATGGCCTAGGGTAGAGTTTCTGCCCGGGCGAGAAGAAGAAAAAACAGAGCATTCACTGCTCAGTGGGCAGGCCTGGCCAGCCTCCCATGGCTTTTCCTGCCTCCAGAACCCATAGGCAATTGTTTGTGCACTCGGGTATCTTGTATATCAACCATTCATTCATCGTCATTTTCCGTCTCAGATTCATTGTTCTGTTTTCTGTTCGTTCATCCCTCACCCGAACCGGGACAGATCCAAGTGTAACCACCTGCGCAGCCATATCCACACTGGTGGTGCGTAGGTAAGAGATCAAATAACATTTTCTGGAATCTTTACGAGTCTACCTCTCCCTCTCACAAACTAACATCAGGGAATAGAACCCACCAGGGCAATAGTCACAACCTGGCTCGCACCCTGAACAGCTGCCAAAATGCAGTCTCATGGTCACCGCCACCCATGCTTGGCACCCTGTAAATAAACCAGCTCCACAGAGGAAGGAACCAGGACCACATACACCTCCTGAACCAGCTCATGACAGCTGCAGAGGATTGTCTGGTGGATGCACAGGCCTGGCAGGTAGAGAATATCACCCGTGAGGATGTACAGGACCAGGCACACACAGAATTTGAGACAGCTCCTGGCCCTGGAGCACATGTGTGTGGAGGCCCTGCAGAAGCAGAGTGCCCTTGTGGCCAGGACAGTTGAGGCCACAGAGGATGACTGCTGTGTGCTGTACAACATCCTGACCCCAGCAGTTGCCTTTGTGCTGCCCACTGCCCTGTCCCTGACCATAGCCCTACCTGGCCCTTTGCAGCTGCCCACTGCCCAGCAGCAGGCCCCCTCTTAGGCCTGGGTGGAGGTCCAGTACTACCTTCATGGACAAGGAGCTGCTGCCCCAGGCCTCATCCCAGGTCCCCCAGCACCCAGCCTGGGCCCAGCTCCACTGCTTGACCCAGTTCCATACAGACACAGAGCCAGAGCAGTAAGCCTGCAGTGAGCCCAGAACCTTGCACCTGCCCTGCTGGCCCCATACACCAGCTGCCAGAGGGGGAGTGGCCTACACCAGGGGAGCAGTGGCTGCTGTCACCCCGGGCAAGTACCCTACCCACCAGGCTTGCCATGCTGCATGTACCCACAAGGGAAAGGTCAGAGCTTAGGGTGTTGGCCACCTGTTCCTGGGCTTCAGTCCCTAGATGCCCGCACCCCACAACCCCACCTCAGAAGGCACCCACACAAACCACCACTTTGTACAGTTTGTACAGGGAAGAGGGTGTTTTATTGTTGGTGGGTGGGGTGGGTGGTGGAGGGGCTCTGTTGTTGGGGAGGGAGGGGTGTCTGTTTGATGTGAGAGGAATAAAAACTGTTGTTCTGAGACATGTCTGTAGTAAGCATGGTGCTGGGCATGGGCAAGGGGTAGGGGGAGGTTTGTGGGCAGCTGTTCAGGTAGGCTACAATGTGGAATGCAGGAGGAGATGGTTGGCCAATTCCTCTCACATCTGGTCCCTTGGTCCCCTCTGGTGGGTATGTGGCTTGCCCAAGGCCTCAATGAGGGGTGGGGAGGGTGGGGAAGCCACTGCTGTCACTGCCACAGCAGCTGGTGCTCCTGCTGTGCACCTCCTCCATCCAGGCCTCACAAAACAGCTCCCCCCCAGGCCTCACAAATGTTATGCAGCATGCAGGCTGCAACAATGACCCCTATTGTCCTCAGCAAACTCAATGCGAGCAGTGAGGGTATGTCAGGGTCCTTAGAAGCAGCCAAAGGTATGCTGTACCAAGGTGTGCATCTGGCCCAGGAACTAGTTAAAGTGGGCCTGGTAGGGATCCAGCTGGCCAGTGTAGGTCCACATGAGCCAGAGCAGGAACAGGTAGGTGGGGTCCCTGATGAGGAAAGGCAGGACCACAATGGCACCCAGTTGCAGGTCTGGCACCTCCGATGCAAAGCACCCACCTGCACCAGGGCTGGCAGGGCAGAGTTCCAAAACACCAGGGAGTCATGAGCACTGCCCACCCAGACAGCACTCACATTAGAGAAGGCACCACAGTGGTCAATGACAGCCTGGAGCAGAATAAAGTGAAAGCCCTTCTGGCTGTAATAGGGGCAGTTGCCATGGGGTGGGCAGGTAACAAGGATGTAGGTCCCATCCATGGCCCCAGTGCACTGGGGGAATCCCAGGGCATGGAATCCTGGCACCACTGCCAGGGAGTCATGCACCTGGAGGAGGGCCCTGGACACCTCTAGCTGTTCTAGAACAGCCTCTTCAGCAGTGGCCTTTCCCACACCGAAGAGATGACCCACATAGTGAAGTCTGGAGGGCATGCCCAGTGTCAGCAGGGCAAGGACCACCCAGGTATCTGTGGGGAGAGGCAACCACATGGTGGTGTCCTGCCACTCTAGTGGCAGGCACAGCTGCTCTAGGAGGTCCAGGAAGGTGGCGCAGGTCATCCTAAATGCTCCCATCCACTGTTTATTGTCCCAGGTCTTCTGGACAATGTGCACTCACCAGTTCTGGCTGGCCCAGTGGGCCCAGAGAAGGTGAAGCTGGAGATCCAGAAGAGCAAGGCTGACCAGAGTGGTGGTACCCAGCAACACATCATCAGTGTTCCTGCTGGGGTCCAGCTAGCAGGACAGGGTCCACGTGGCAGCTACGTGGTAGCAGTGGCCCAGGGACAGTGAGGTGCAGATGGGCAGGCAGTCACTGCACATGGGGGAGCTGGTAGGGCCCAGACAGCCACTGGCCAGCTGGGCCAGTGCAGTGGCCAGCAAGAGCTCAGGGTGCTGGGCATTGCTACCAGGGGCAAGGGCTGGAGCAGCCATGGCACAGGGAGGCTGAGGCAATGATGAGACAGCTGCCACATGCTGTTTCTGCACTGTGCATGCTGTTCCTGGACAGAGAAGTGGCTGGCCAAGGAGTAGGGAGTGGGACTGCCTTTTCAAGATGGTCTCCAGCTGCAGGCAGCTGAGACCACAGCCTCAAGTGCCCCCTAGTGGCATCAGGGGCCCATTGCTGGGCTGCAGAAAGTGGGAGCAGTTTGCTGCTAGGAGTAGCAAATCTGCTTCCATGCCCCTGTATGTGTAGCAACCTACCTGGGGGCATTTACTAGTGAGTAGTTTATTCACAAGTAAACTGATCCTGAATCAAATGCATGTGTAGATGTGCCCACTGATATCTAGAGAGTTTGGCACCTCTCTCACAGACATGTAAGAGGGAGGGTATAGGGTGGCTGACAAAGAGATATCCTTGAAGCAAGTAACAGAGACTTCTACCACCAGGGATTTCTTTCTTTCTTATAGAGACAGTAGTATAAGAGAAACATTTTTTTTAAAATAAAATAATTAAAAACCTTCTGGTCAGAAAATTAGTTACGTGTTTAAAAGTTCATTGGGTTTCTTATTTTGGAAAAAGATTTGTCATTTTTGTGTACAATTAGTTTTCCTTTGCAAAAGAACTTTGTTTTAAGTTCTTGGATATATCACAAATACTTTAAAGTTGCATAGCAGCTTACCTTACTGAACCGAGCATGAAAATATAATTACTTGAATGCTCCAGCAGCAGTAGCTTTTAGGGGATTTAACCCTACAATCAGATCTAGCATCTCTTCTTCCATTTTGGGGAAACAAAATTTGTACATACAAACCAGCTCTCAGCCTTAGTTTAATGAATCCTTTCCTGCCATCTTCTCCCTGTTTATGCAATAACTGAAGAGACACTTCTTTCTAGCCTTGCTGGTAATAAGGCTTCATTATAAGCCTTGCTACCATTTAAGGGTAAGCTATGCATTTTGATCACTCAATCAGTCACTCCTTGAGCTCTACTTTGAAGTGAAAGGTCCAGAACTTGCACTTCCTTGACTGCAATCCAGAAGTGCATCCCATTTGTTGACTATCTGGTAATCAATGGTATTTCTTCAGGAAAGCCAAGGGGGTTTGGTTCTGCTATAAACTTTCTTTGAGGAGACTGCAACTGATGTGGAAATGCAAGGACAGAGGATTCTCTCTTCAAAACAGAATTTTTTTTATTCAATAACATACACTGAGATAAAGGACTTTAAAAAGTCTACACATTTATTGCTTAGTTTTATTTAACCTTAGAATTTCCAAGAAAAGCAGATTTTCCCAGGTATACAGTCACCTGGGAATGGAGTTTCCCTGTAGACCCTTTTGGTCTTCCCATCTACTTCAGCGAGGCAGTGGCTTCATCTGTACAAGATGCTGATTGTGCAGTCATTACTGTGCAGTCATTTAGTACCTGTATAAACAAGTACTAACTGACTGCAGTAACCCATGTTACTGCTCAGAAGTGCCAGTGAATGGCTTTTCATGACACTGACTGCTCAGCAGGCTGAAACTACTGCATAGTAGCATCACATCATGATTTCTGCCACACAGTGCTACTATGCAGTAGTCTCTGGCTACTGCACAGTCAGCCTCTCACGTAGACGTGGTCAGTTTTAACCATTTCTAAGTTCTGGGCCTGCAGTGTTCTGGTTCTTTTCTAAACTGGCAGGGTTGGTAGTGTGTCTGTGTTATTTTGGGCAGCAACAAAATAACAACAGGTCTATTATGTCCTGTCCAAACAGAAACAAAACAACAGGTTTTGAGCCCTGTGTTACAATTACCAGTGACAGGGCTAGAATCACCTGAGTTACCTCTTTGCACCTATCCCACAGATAGCATAACAATCATCAAGCAGGCAGACATACAAATACTACATATTAAAATACCCTACCTGTATGAAGGCCTACTCATAGGCCTTTTCTCACAGCACCACCATAAGCTGTTTTCTCTACTCTTTTGACATAAAACCCTAATCTAGATTTGCTAGACAGATCCCCTTTTTAGTCTTTGGCACTCTTTCCCTATGTGCCTGGCAACACCTTATAATACTTAATCTCACAGGGAACTACATCTTCAATAATCCATTTATTCTATATTGATACAAACTTGACTTATTTCAGGTTCATTCTTCTTTAGAAATCGTTCACAGTTGAGGATGATTGTCTTCCATGATTGTCTTATACATAGGTCCGAAGATGACTGATGAGGCTGATCTGGGATCAACAGACTGCTGCAACTTGGGCACATGTTTACCTGCAGGGTGGATGTCTCCAGTTTCTTGATTCAGTCTATCAGACGCTGTTTTTGCTGCTCCCTCTTTTCCATCTCCTGCTGTCATTTCAAAGTACTGAGATCCTAGCAGCAGACTCTTCTTTCATTTGGGGTGGTCCTGGGCAATAGTTTCTCTTGACTTGATGTTGATGTTGCATTTTTTCAAGGTGGCCTTGAAGACATCCCTGAAGCATTTTGTTGATGAAAGCGTTCTCAACTCCATCTTGCAACACCTAACTTCTTCCAAGCCTTGAGCAGGTGAGAAAAGCTATCAAGCAGATAAAGAATGCATAGGCATCTGGAATAGATGGAATCCCCACAGAAATTTTTGATCAGTGGGGAAGAGGAGATCACATCACAGCTCAATGCCCTCATTTAAGGATCTGGAATGATGAGGAAATCACAGAAGACCTGAGGGATGCCATGACTGTGACAATCTTCAAGAAAGGAGACAAGTCCTATGAAACTACTATGAAACTATGAAACTATGAAGTCCAACCTTGGAAATTACAAATTACAGAGGGATCATCCTGCAGTTCACCACAGGAAAGATCATTGTGAGAACCCTCCTGAAACAGCATGTGACAGATTGAATCAAAAACCTGGAGCCATCCACCCCACATGGAAACATGTGCCCAAGTTGCAACAGAATCTGTTTCCTTCCACTTGCTTAAAAGCTCCTCCTAGAATCTTAGGGTGGGTTTAAGGCATCAAGAGGCACAACTAACATGATCTTCACAGCTTGCCAGATACAGGAAAAATGCCAGGAACAACATAAACCTCTCTGGGTTGGTAAGCATGTTCTAAAAGGGCTGGAACTTGGAGCAGGGATTTGTGTGCTTATTCTTAATAGGCCAGCATACCAGTTCAAAAAGATTTAGAGCTAAAATTCTTCCATGTCTAACATTTTTATAAAGAGACTGGTCTCAATTCCTTATCTGCATTCTCTGTCCAAGTGAGTTGAGAGGGGTATTCTTTACAACTCCCTAGTATTAGGGGTCTGCTGGAGAATGGCTCAACTCTAATGCTGCTCTACATGATTAGCTATGTCCACCAACCAAAGATGCCAAACCACAGAAGCACAAAAGTCATGTGTCCTCCAGTCCCAGTATTCACAATGGAAAGCTCCCAATATGTGCTTCATCTTTGAGGACATTCCTGTTCTGAGAATATCTTCAGTGGAGGTTTATGGTTGCTCTCTGGTCCCCTCGCTACTCTATGGGCACGTCTACTGCAACATGTAGACATGCCCCTTATTCATGTTTATAAAGCTAAATGAATATTGATGTATGTAGGTAAATTAGGAAGGCAAAAAACCACTGAAAAGAATTTAGAAAAAATATATATTAGTAAGTATAATGACATACAGCTGAAGTCCAATTTGGATCCTCTTAACTTAATATTTTAGAGGAATATTTGAGAATTCAGTTCATGTCAGTGAGAGGCTCTGAGAAATTGTAGAGTTAATGTTGATATGAATGAGAAACTTATACTTATATAATCTGTCGCTGAATGCTTCACAAAACATAGCAATCTATATTCTTCTGCATATTCCTCTAGCTGACCTTCCATATGGCATTCTTCTGACTTTACAATCTACTTAGGTAAAAGGTTTCTCACTTACCTAAGGTTGGCAAATTTTCATGCAGCTGGTAATTAATGTGACTGAAGTGTCCTAAAAAAATCACACTCGCTGCAATTAAGGGATATACAGGTTAAGTGGTTATATCTATATCCTTCAATAACATTTTACAGTTATTAACCTTTATTCCTGGATACAAAACAATAAGTATGCATTTTACATGGCATGTCTTCAGTTAATACTGCTATGAAACCTCCTCCCCCTTGCTTTTTCATTATTAGGCAAAAGAAGAACAGAAAACGGAATGGAAATTAGAACTAAAAATACAAATAAGATCATATATAAGGTCAATAAAAATAAGGTCAGATATTTAAATTTCTTGAAAAATTATAGTAAAAACATCTCTGAACCAGTCAAGCAGCTGTAATTTTCTCTAGAGAAAAGAACAAGGTTCTGTTCCTCACTATTACATTTTAAGATTTGTCAGAACTTTTGAAAGCTATTTCCATAAATTTGTTTCTTAGAAGACATCGCAAATAGTGTCATAAAAGTGGTGAAGTTGGTTTAGCAAAATCTTAGATAGTAATAAATTGCATAAAGGGGAGCCTTTCAATGTGATGACCCTACCCTAGACAAATTCTAACCTGGTTGCCATTCAGTGCTAGGGACCTATATCACTTGATTGTGCAGTAAGAAATGCCCTTTCATAAAGTTAAGGGCCATGCTATTTAAGACTTTAAAGACAGGAGTCTAAAGCAAACCTTTTACAAGACAGCTAACCAGTGGAAAAGGTGGAATATTGGGCTACTATATATCTGATGGTCTATCCCACTTAACAGCAGCGGCTGTATGATGGACCAGTTTGCCTCTAAACAATGTTTTATCTTATGAATACCCATACAATTAAATCTAGAGGAAACAAGAGTAGCCACAAATAATTATATAATCAATGGAAAACTACTGGCTTAGTTACTTGACAATCTGGGTGTGTCTATGTGAGACGTTTTACTGTGAAGTACTATAGTTTATTGCACAGTAAGCAAGTGTGTCTTGCAAATGCAAGTAGCAAATTTACTTGAGATTACTAACTGTTCAGTAGTGCTCCTGTAGACGCCTGACTCAGAGCAAACCTGCTTATGGTCAGAAAGCCACCAGGAAGCAGGAGATTGCTCCCTGCCCCTGGAAGTAGCCTGGTGCCAGGGCAGGCTCTGCCAATGGAGCCCAGGTGGTGACAATTCCCCCCTGCCGCAGCAGCAGAGAGCTCCAACCCCCTGGTCTGAGATCATGGAGCAGGGGCTGGGAGATCCTTATCTCCTAGCACCAGCTCTGTGGTTGAGCTGATAGAATTGAATGCAAAACAAGCTCCCCAGCTAGTTCCCCACCCAGCTCCTTGATCGGGGGAGATGAACAGGGAACAGGCTTTCCAGCCCATACTCCGTGATCATGATTGGGGATTGAAGCAGGGGGCTTGGAAAGAACTGCAGGGGTGGAACAAATCCCAGCTCCCTGCCCTGATCCTCACACAGCTTGGAGCTTGCTGCTGGCTGCCCCACCAGTGAATTGGGGCAGGGGGCTGGGACCTTCTCTTCCCCTGCAGCTCTTTGCAAGTCCCCTGCCCCAATCAGAGAACCAAGGTTGGGAGCTCCCTGCTGCTGGGGCAGGGGGACGTTGTCCCCGCCTCACAGAAGACAGCCCCACCACCAAGGGCAGGAAGCAATTTCCTAGATCTGGCCAGGAGACATCTGTTTCCTGGCTTGGTGCTCCCTGTCAGCCCCCAGCTAACACCCAAGTGGAGCCTTACGCTCCTCCTGGTGGTGGCAGGGGCAAAAGCAGTTTGCTGCCTTTTGCAGTAAATCTGCTCCCACTTCTCTACACCTGTAGATGGCTGCCCAGGAGTGTTTACTTGTGAGTAATTTACATGCGAATAAACTTCTCCCAGATCTAATGCACATGTATACACACCTTTTGTGTTGAAAAGTACCTGCTTAGCCACTAGTGCTAAGTGACCATCAACAGATTCCACATGACTTTTACTGACCATGGCTACCCTCAAGTCTTCACATCATACAGTTATCACAAGCCTACCAGTCTCATTTCTTTTTTTCATTGCATTTATTTTAGTTTAAGTAAAAGCAAACAAACAAAAAAACCTTCCAACATAGTTCTTTAGATTCTACCTTCAACTCTTACAAGTTTCAAGATTTTCCTCAGGCAGAAGGTTCTCAGAACATATTGTTTATCCCAGATCCCAGCAAAGTGAAGGCACTTACAAGATTTGAAGAAAGCAAAGTAGACACACAATATTAACTGTGCAGCTAATTAGTCAACTGCACAGTAAATATGTTGTGTAGATGCACCCAGTGTTTTTAAATTTGCTCCCCACTTCCATGTGCTCAGGGAGAGCAAGATCTGACAGGAAGGAGGGGGAGAAGGTGCTGCAGGGGAAAGAATTTGTAGGGACAGAGAGCAAGGGAGCCACCTCACTCTTCCCTCCCCTACCCCCAGATACATTCTCCCTTCTGTAACAGTGAGTGGGGGACAATTTCAAGGCAAACCTTCAATAATTAGATTCAATGCCTCGAAAACTATAACAAATTAATACATTTTCTATATATAGAATCTAATAATTGGAGGTTGATTTATATTCAAGTAAATACAGTATTTCAAGACAGTGAATTTTTTATCTTGTGGTCTTCAGATCAAGATTGAACAACTCTTTGGAATATGTGTTAATCAAAGCAGATTACTGGGTTTATTATAGGAGGAAATAGATGCCGATATATCGATTATGTTATATAGGTTAGATCTAATGGTGTGTTGTATTTTCAAAATGTAAATCTATCCTTAAAAGGTTTAAATTAAATAGGACTGGGGGGGCTTATCTCCCAAACTTTCTTTGCTTAAATGTAATTTTCACCCTGAATTAACCTGATTGCTTTAGATGTTATATTCTTAATTTACAATCTGTAAGCATCTCAAGGATGTTTTTTATTCCTTTTTTTTTACACTCAGTGAATGACTTGTCTCTCTATACCCTAAATCTGAATGCCATCAAAATGTAGTGGCCAGGCAATGTGACATATTTAATGTGTGGAATCAGTAGTACTTATTTTTGTCCATACAGCACTATAGTACTGTTTTTGCATTGTCAGTTTTGCTAATACGGCAGTTGAGCACTGTTTTGTTGATACAGTTTTGTTAATATAGAACTATAGTACTATTTTTGAATTGTCAGTTTTTATATTTTTTGTATTCTTTCAATATTTTATCCAAAAGTGGTTTTTCATATCTAGTCCAGAAAAGTCCTATGCTATCTCAACTTTCTCAGCCAGGATTCATTTAAGGGTTTGATTTTCAAATTTGGCTGGGTCTTCTAGGCAAGTAATGTTTACAGCTTGACTTCCATCAAATAGCTGCATTCTAACAAGTAATTCAACAAAAGAAAATACCTTAAAAGAGTTAGTTCAGATTTTTATTTATATTCCACAAAGTGTGCGAAGAAATTGGGGGTCGGGGGATTGTTAATGACAGCTATTTCTCTTCTTACCAGCTAAGGTGCTTTATCTTCCAGCAGTGTTATTTCAGAAAAAAACACCATGAAGAAACAGTTTTTCTAGCTATCTCCAGGCTATCAATTTATATCCTTTGCATAATGCAAGACAAGAATATATTTGGAAGCAAGCTGTTATGATTAATTATTGCTCGTTAAATGGCTCTTCACTCTGCATGAAGGGATACTTTTCTTTTTTATCTAAAATTGCTTTTCAGTAGACTAAAATTGACATACATTTGCAAAAATTTACAGTAAGTTTTCTGTGCATTAAAAAAATCCACTAAATCCCTAAATAGAATATATTCAGCTACATTTTTTCTGCTATGCATTTTGCGCATTAGTTTGTATGTCAATTTCATATTGGAAGTATGTAGAACTGAGAGGAATATACATAGTTGATTGAAGTAAACAAAGCAAACTCTGTAAAGGTAAAATAAACACTTGAATTCTTATTCAAATTCTCATTTTGGGGAACAGTTGTTTAATAATAATGATATGTTTTGGCTATATCAAAATATATCTGAAGAAACGACAAAATCCCAGGACAGAACAATGTTCCTTTAATTAAATACATTCCAGCTTTCTTGTGAAAGAAGCATTCTTCTCTGTTCTAATCCGCATCTCTTGTTTATCGATACTTTAGTGGGGCCTGAGACTCCCCCTAAGAGGAAGTTCCTTTTCCATTCTGTTCTACTTCCCTGATCACATAGGAAAGGGAAGTCAGCCAGTAGGGCAGAGGTGCTTTACTTCAAGAAGGCTAACTTCAGTGAACTTAGGAAAATAGTGGGAGAAACCCTATGGGAAGATGGACTGGAAGGGAAGGGAGTTCAGGAAGGGTGCTCATTCCCAGGAAGGGTACCTGGTACAGTAAGGGTGACCAGAATCTGGAATAGACTTCCCATGGAGATGCTGCAGTCCCCAACTTTGGAAGTCTTCAGGAGGAGACTAGACAGACACCTTGCTTGGATTATTTGATCTCAGTAGTATTCCTACCCAAAGCAGGGGGGGTTGGACTCGATGATTTTTCAAGGTCCCTTCCAGCCCTTAATTTCTATGATTCTACTATCTGAGCAACTTTCTAAAGTGCCGTGACATGATCAAATGACGTTATTGATTTTTTGTCTTTCATCCCATGCATAGAGGCATGTGTAATGCATTAGTGTGGGGGCTTAAAATATGATTTGAAATTATACGTACATGAAGATGACTTAAATTAGTGATGTAAGGTCAATACCCTTGGACTTGGACACTGACCTTTCATTGAAATGCAAGATGGTGAGGTGATGCTTAGATCAATTGTCACAGGCTTTGTATAAATCTGTACTAAGATAAATTTACTTCTTTACAGAATATATGATCAAAACTAACAACAGAGTGCAAAATAGAACAAGCATTATTCTCCTCATTTTTACAGATGGGGAACATAAAGACATCAAATGACTGGAAAATTCAGACAGGAAATCTGTAGCAGAGTTGGCAATGGAATACAAATCCCCTGAGTCCCAGTCAGGGGCTCATGGAAAAATAATACTTCTTTATTGCTTTGTTACTAAAGAGCTAAAATATTGTTTAAATATTTTTAAAGATACTATTATAAAGTTTTAAAGGTAAATGATACAAAATTTGTATTGCCATTGTATGTGGAAAAATAGGCTTAAATTAGAATTTATCAAAACATCTTTAAAATAAAATTAATAATACTTGTTTTAAGGGTGCCTCGCTGATCCCAAAAGTGTGACCATATGAATGGGGAGAGGGTGAATGAGGGAGGGAATTTTGTTTATTATCAGGGATCCAGGTTTTCTCTGATAAAAAAATCACCAATTGTTGGATTAAAATCAGTAACTTAAAATCCACATTTTCCCTTGGTTAAAATGAAATGCCATTTTAAACCTAAAAAAGTAACCTAAAACCCACCTTTTTCCTTGATTAAAATGAAATGCCATTTTTTAAATCTGAAAATTGGGGGGGGGGATTAATCAAAAAACCCCCAGTTACATGCTATAATTTTGGTTGCCAAATGCTTCCATGTGCAGCCTGTTGTTGGATTATGCACTCATTTTATTTATGCACTTTTAACAATTGTTTTTACTTTCAACAGTTGTATAATAAAAGTTTAATGTCTTAAAAAATAATTTTGTTCATTCAGTCATTCTGCTGTATAGCACTGTGGAAATTAAGAACTCTTTATAAATGTTTAATCTTATGAATTGAATGAATCGATAATAATTCTATATATGTTCATTCTCATCAATTAAACCTTTTCTTTTTAAATAGCTGTGGGAAATTCTAAAAGGGAGTATTGAAATATCAAGCAACCTGTCAGTTTTTCAGCAGTCTGCAAAAATGAATAATACCTAATTGCAATATTTTTTTTGTTTACAAAACCATATATTATCAACAGTATATCTTTACCATTCTCTGAACAGAGTTCCTTGTTTCTAAGCCAGCTAAGAAGTGCCTTAGGACAGCGGTGGGCAATTATTTGGGCCTGGGTGCCACATAGTTTTGAGGAGTTGCATGGGCTGGGTAAGCACCTCCCCCACCCCCCAACACTGCAACAACTCATCAAAACTCTCTATGTTCAATGGGGCTGTGGCCAAATGGGGAATGGTGTTTGGGAGCAGGACAGGCATAGGAGCTTGAGACCATGGGGAGGGGTCATGGGACAGTAACAGCATGGGGCTCAGGCCCAAAGTAGAGCTGTGTTCTGTTTCTTGTATGCCTCTGTCGTGTGTGTGTGCGTGTGTGTGTGTGGGGGGGGGGGGGGGGAGGTAGGAGTGTGGCAGAATGCCACCTCTGTCTCTCCCCAAAACCTCTGCTATGTTACAATTTGGTTAACAT
Organism: Crocodylus porosus; assembly: GCF_001723895.1. Lineage (NCBI taxonomy): Eukaryota > Metazoa > Chordata > Crocodylia > Crocodylidae > Crocodylus > Crocodylus porosus. The sequence continues at coordinate 112,018,343 of NW_017728906.1, read as the reverse complement.
GGTCCCTGCAGAGGGCAGACATCCCATCTCTTTAGGTAACCCTGAGTTGTAACCTGAGTTAGATACATTCCTGAGGGAGGGGGGAACTCTGCTTCCTTTGCCTATGTGACTAGCGTCACATACCTGGATGAAGGGCTCGGGCTCCCTATTCTTCTAAGCAATGCCAGTCTACATGGCAACCAGTGATGCATTTCAAATTGGTTGGCTGGCACCCAACAGGTGCTGGCCTCCATTGGACCAGGTAAATGAGCTCATAAGGTCTACGTAAGCTAACAACTGCCCAGGAGAAGGAGCAGTAACCATGATGAAAAGCTCAGAGAGAGAGAGAAGCTGGACCATCTGAAACTTGCTCACTCTCTCTCAAAACTCATGATCAATAAACTGCCTGCCTCCAGAGGGAATCTCCACCTACCTCTGGATGATGCTTGTGAGTAAGCCACCTGAGATCTAACTAGATATGTAGCTTGCAGTAACTCAAATGCATAATCAAAAGCTACTCAGTGACCCTGTTTTCTCTATGGGATTTCTTTGATATTACTGTACCGTGTACCCTATTCCAAACCTACTCCTTGTAACCAATAAAGCTCCCCTTTGTACCTAGCATGGGAGACTTATTGGGACTGGGTTTAGATTGTGACTTAGGGTCCCCTTGGTTTGGCTAAGGGAGACTAGTATTTGTGCTTCAGACTAAAGGAAGCACCCCAAGTTCTTGAAGTGGGTTGAGTACTCTCTATGGCTGCTAGGCCTGTGTTTCCCAGGGGGCACAAAGCCAGGATCACTCCAGACCCTGGGTGGTGGTGATGTTACCCCCAGGCTAGCAGGTGTGCTCCAGGAAGGGGATCAGCCAGATGTGAGATGCCCCTAGGGAGACACTCGGAGCCTGGAAGGTGGTTGGGCACAGTGACATGGGTGGCTCAGCACAGGAGCACCTGATACTGGCCCGCCACAGGAGGTATATGTGGTGGGCTGGGTGTGTGAAAGAGGTGTGTGTGGTGTATGCAGGGGACATGTGCACATGTGTGTTGGGGGAGAGAGGCTGCCTGGCTGCCTCATCCTGGAAAGCAGCTGGGAGTGAGGGAAGGGAGGAAGGGCAGGAAGCACATATAGCAGAGCTTGCCCAGGCAGTGCAGTCCATTGTTGCCCCAGTGGTGCTCTGCATGGGGTGGAGCCCCACCTGGGGCAGCCCATGCCATGCTCCAGCTCATGCCTGCCAGCCTGGCCCTGACCAACATGCACAACTTATTGGCAGGACTGCTTCCTATGCAGCTGAAGCAACCTGGGTGCTGCTTGGCTCCCCTCGCCTCTAGGAGTGGCTCCTCCTACTACTCCTGCTGTACCATTCTGGGCCAGGATGAAGCTTCAGCCAGGCAGCTCCTGACTCAGAGTGCAGGGCTCCATCTCCCACTCCCAGCTGCCTTTTACCCACTCCATGCACCTGGCACAGGCAGCCAAGTTGGTGGAAGGCAGCCAGGAGCTTCAGCTGAGTGGTTCCTGCCTTAAATTTTAGATTCTGGCTTCAGCTCCTGGCTGTCTTCCACCCACTCGGTGGATACAGTGAATGGAAGGCAACTGGAAGCCAGGAGCTGAAGCCAGAGCCCCATGCACTGGGGCAAGAGCTGCCTGGCTGTAGCTTCCTCCCTGCCCAGAGTGGCACAGCAGGAGCAGGAAGAGAAGCCAGCACTGGAGGTGAAAGGTACTAAGCTGCAGCCACATCATTGGGAGCCACATGTAGAGCACCATGGGGGCAGCTGTGGGTCAGATCCAATCAATTAGCGGGAGCCATCCACAGGCTGGATCCAATCAGTTAGGCTGCATACAGTCTGGAGGCCATATTTTGCCCACCCCAGCCCTTCATGAAATGTTTTCAAATGCATTTCATTTGGAAATATTTCAGTTGTTTCATCTGGCTACATTCTTAGATATGTTTGAAGGAATGAAAACTAATGTAAGGGAAATGTGGTATTAAGGTTGATTCCCTCACCTCCCCACCACAAAAAAAAGGCTGGTAAAGAAATAAAGAGATCAGTTAAAATTATTAAATGTCATTATAGCAAAGACAGCAAGGGAAAACAAATCATAAAAGTTCATGTTAAAATTGCATTTATTTTTAATTGTCCCTGAAACTATTTAGGAGTCTAAAATGTTAGACAGAGTCCCAATGATCTATTTAATGTTGGCATTCAAAAATGCATAATAGATTACTTTATTATGAATGTCTCTAATATTACTTCCCCTCTACAATGATTTATTGTCTGTTACACACGTCAGTTAAATCTTGTCTGTAAAGGCTTCTGGGCAGCATGTTGGAGCTTTCATCCTGATTGGGATCTTGAGGTACTCCTGTGGCATAAATAAAAAACAGTAATTTTGGCTAAGTAATCTGTCATAAGTATATCATCAACTCATATAAGATAGGGGTATGTATGTAATATATAATAACAGGGTGAAATTCACTACTTATATAGAAGACCAGCACAAATCCTATCTAGCTATCTAGCTAATTGCAGACAGCTGTGTAGCCTTTGAAATGGTTTAAATATGATTCAGGTAGTAAATATGCATGGCACTGGTCCTCTATAAGGCAGTGAATTTATCCCATGATGGAAGAGTGCATCTGCATGAGATGTTAACTGTGCAGAAGCCTAATAATACTGTACAATAGGGCATCACAGCATGAACAGTGCTAATACTCTACTGTACAGTATTATTAGTCTACTGCACAGTAGTGTCATTATAAAGGCATATGCTGACATTACTGTGCAGTAACGCTGATTACTGCACATTAATTTAGCACTTGATTATACAAGTACTAAATTTAATGTGCAGTAACTATGGTGCATTAGTGGATGTGTAGCTAGTTTCATAGTTTATAGGGTCGGGAGCAGATCATCAAGTCCAACCCCCTGCCATGGAAGGAAAGAGTACTGGGGTCAAATGACCCCAGCAAGGTGTTCATCTAGTCTCCTCTTAAAGACCCCCAGGGTAGGAGCCAGCACCACTTCTCTTGGAAGTTGGTTCCAGATCCTAGCCGCCCTGACTGTGAAGTAGCGCCTCCTGATATCTAACCTAAATCTACCCTCTGCCAGCTTGTGACCATTATCCCTGGTGCTCGGGGGAACAGGGACTCCTCCAATGCCTGCTGGTCCTCCCTGACTAGTTTGTAAATAGCCACTAGATCCCCCCTCTTAGCCTTCTCTTGTGGAGGCTAAACAAGTTCAGGTCCCTTAGCCTTTCCTTGTAGGGCTTGCCCCACTGCCCCCTGATCATGTGAATGGCCATCCTTTATACCCTCTCCATGTTGTCTACAACCCTCCTGAAGTGCAGCTCCCAGAACTGGATGCAGTACTCCAACTGTGGCCTGACCAGTGTCGCACGGAGGGAGAGGATCACCTCCTTGGACCTGCTTGAGATGCATCTGTGGATGCATGACAAGGTGTGGTTGGCCTTCCTGACCGTGCGTGTCCTGATGTGCCCAAAGTTGAGTTTGCAGATTGAGTTTCCAAACCAGGAAGGGTATCTTGAGACCCTCTGGGTCAAGATATGAGGACAACATGGGGAGGGTGACTTACTTGTAGGAGTCTACTATAGACCTCCCCACCAAGAGGAAAACCAAGATCAGGAATTCAATAGGGAACTGTTAGAAGCCATGTGGTCCCAATGAATGATCATCATGGGGGACTTTAACTTCCCTGACATTGTTGGAATGACCACACAGTCAAATCTGACAGGATGCACCGCTTTCTCATGTGCATCAATGACCTCTACCTAACCCAAGATGTCAACAGACTGACTAGAGGAGAGGCATTGCTTGATCTGGTCCTGGCCAAAGGGGAGGACCTGGTGAGTGATCTGTGGATCGAGGGGAAGCTTGGTGACATTGACCATGAAATGGTCACCTTCTTAGTTCACCAAAAAGCAGGAAAACCCCTCAGTAAAACAAAAGTCCTTAACTTTGGGAAGGCTGACTTTTGCCAACTGAGAGAATTGGTCAGTCAGGCAATTAGGGCCATACCCCCCCCCCCCCAGAAAAGGGAGTAACAAGGAATGGTCATCTCTCAAAAATATAATCCTTGAAGCACAGGACAAAGCCATACCATATCACAAGAAATGCAGTCAATGGGGAAGGAAGCCCCCATGGCTTAATAAGGAACTGCTAGACCTCATTAAGCTGAAAAAAGTAGCTTATACCAGCTGGAAAACTGGAAGCTTTACCAAAGAGAATTACTTTGCACTTGCCCACACCTGTAGAGAGCAGTCAAGAAAAGCCAAGGCACAAACTGAACTTAGGCTAGCTATGGGATTCAAGGACAACAAAAAGTCCTTCTTCAGATACATGGGATGCTGGAAAAAGAACAAGGATACCACTGGGCCCCTGAGAGATCCAATGGGTCAACAGACATCCAATACCCAAGAAATGGCCAATGTCCTAAATGACTTTTTTGCATCAGTTTTTCACCCTCCCAGGAGGATCACATTGTCAGGAAGAGCACTAACCAATCCAGGAGCAGGTGATGGGCCCAAAATTGATGTGAAGCAGGTGAGGGAACGCCTTGAGAAACTGGACATTGACAAGTCTGTGGGCCCAGATGGAACCCAAGAGTCTTGAAAGAGCTGGCATCCCCCTTGGCAGAGATATTTGAAAAATCATGGTGCTTGTGCAAGGTCCCAGACGAGTGGAAAAGAGCCAATGTGGTCCCTATCTACAAGAAAGGGAGGAGGGATGATCCAGGGAACTATAGACCAACCAATCCGATGTCCATCCCTGAAAAAATCCTGCAGAAAATTGTCAAGGGATCCACCAATGCTAGACTAAGGCAAGCTTCTGAATGCCAGCAAACATGGCTTTGTGGCCGATCTCATCTCCTTCTATAACCAGGTAACATGTGCCCTGGGCAAGGAAGATAACATGGAGCTCATATATCTGGACTTCAAGAAGGCCTTTTAGTTCCCCATGATGTCCTCCTGGTTAAGTTGGGGAATTGTGGCCTTGATCATCATATGGTCCAATGACTAGTCAACCGGCTATGGGGTCAGACCCAAAGAGTACTAGTTGAAGGGAGCAAATCAACGTGGCACAGGGTGACCAGTAGAGTCCCTCATGGTGCAGTACTTGGGCCGGTACTCTTTAACTTCTTCATCAGTGATCTGGATTCAGGGGTCAGATGTGAACTGGTCAAGTTCATGGACGATATCAAATTATGGGGGAGGGTGCCACCCTCAGGGTGATCAGACTGCAGGAAAGGCTAGGGATACAGGCTGACTTGGACACACACTCAATGTGGGCTGACCAAAACTTGATGGCCTTCAGTGCAGAGAAGTGCAAGATGCTGCACTTCAATAGGAAGAACCCCCAGTATACTTATAGGCTCGGCAATGCTATGCTCTATAGCACCATGACTGAAAGGGACTTGGAGTTCTTGATTGACGCAAGATGAATATGAGTCACCAGTGTGATGCTGTGGTTGGCAAAGATAACATGCATCCACCGATGCATGTCAAGCAAAACTAGGGAAGTCATCCTCCTGCTTTACTCGGCCCTGGTGAGACTGCAGCTGGAGTACTGTGTCTAGTATTGGACCCCCCACTTTAGGAAGGATGTGGAGAAGCTTGAGACAGTCCAGAGGACAGCCACTCATATGATCCAAGGCCTGGAGGGAAGGCCATATGAGGAGAAACTGAGACTTGGAACTCTTCAGTCTGGAGAAGAGAAAGCTTGGGGGGACTTGGTGGCAACCTACAATGGCATAACATCAGGCAACCTACAAGGGATACATCAGGACCTGGGAGATCACCTGTTCACCAGAGCTCCCCAAGGGATAACATAGTCTAACAGCCATAAAGTCCAGGAAGGCTGAATTAGACTAGACAGTGCATGTGCTCAGGGTTTGGAACAAACTCCCCCCAGAGGTTGGTGCAAACACCTACTCTGGACTCCTTCAAAAAACAGGTGGATATATTTCTTGCTGGGGTCACCTGATCCCAGCTGACTCCCTGGCTATGGCCACAGTGGCTGGACCCAATGATCTCATGAGGTGCCTTCCAGTCCCTAATGTCTAAATGTCTATGAAAATGTAACCTTGTCTGATGAAATGGATGTCATCTGGATAGAAGAGAAACATTTTTTTCTATACTTTATAGCAGAAAGTGAGATGAAGAGAGAGAATAACACACTCTTACAAACAGTGAAATTTGTATAGCTGTAAATGGCCAGGGTCTTAGTTTTACATCTTTGCCATATCAGAAATAAAGATAGTTACTGATGATGTAGGGCAGTCCTGCCATGCCTACCTTTGCTAACATGCAGGTAGCAAAGTTACCTGCAGTGTTTTCTCTTTGAGGTAGAGAAACATTGAACAAAAGTTTTTTTGAGATATGACTAGTAGGTTAAAGGCTTTATGTTGTCATTTTTGTTTGATCCTGCTTACAGCTTTATTGGAGTTAAGAGGCTACAAATGTCATAAGGGTCCATAGATGCAGAGCTAACTGCAGGATTTGGGCCACAGTGGGCATGTCCACACATGCAAGCAAGTGCACTTGCAGCAGCTCAAATAGAAGCAGTGCAAATTTGAGCTGGGGGTTTTTGCTTTAGCACATGTGCTCGGACATGCACTTTGGTGTGGAGCAAATCATGCCACTTGGGGCAAAATAACCCTGCCTGGCTCCTCCCAGATCTGCAGCCAGGGGGAGCTAGATCCTGGGGCCAGCACCTGCGCTGTTCCCAGCAGTATGAAAACCCCCCGGCAAGTAGCTCAGGGCTACTCGCTCTCAGGAGCTTTTGGAGCCCAGCCTATTGGTACCTGGGGACACTACCCTTTGTGCCAGCTGGACTGTTGAAGCATCTCTGAGAGTTCCCTGCACCCTCTTATGCATTGCAGCAGTCTGGCAGTGGGGGCTGCTGCCTGGCTGTGACCTGCTGTGCACCTGCCAGACCCAGATGGGGACTTAACAGCCAGTAGAGCCATGTGCCCCTCTGAGCCAGCTGCCAGTGGACTCTGGCTGCAGAGTTGGCCTCTTTGCAGCACTACTGCCAAGTTTGCCCCCTGCCAAGCCATCTGGGCAGCTATTGCCCAGAAGATGATCTGAGTGTGGTGGCCTGCTTTGAACTGTCAAAGCATGTCCTCCTGGCTCCATTTGGCCAGGAGGTCAGCCACAGCCAGCTAGGTCCAAGGTGGCAGCTCTGAGCAGGCAGGGGAGGTGACTCAAATCAGATGGCAGTGTCATAGAAAAGTAGATGCACTGGTGGATTTTCAGGACTTGAACAGGGTGGAAGAGATTGAATTTAGATACCTAACTCCACTTACATGACCAAAAGCTGAAATACAGTTTAGCTTCCAGTGCTTAATGAGGACTAGACACCACATCTTTGAAATAGCTTCTCTGGGGCAGAACTATCAATGCTACCAGTGATGCATCAAGACCAGTGTACTGAAGTCAGAGTATAAGAAAGCCCATGTTATCAATCAAGTCCTGAGCACTCAGATCGCTTTCACCAATTAGGAGGATCTGCCAGAATCTGGCTAGCAGAATCAAGCTAGAGTCCTGCCCTAGAGCCCTGAGGCCTCCAATGACTCTAAGGACTCTTGCCAAGCTGATAGAAGGACCTTACAGTTTGTCCCAGATGACCAATTTCCCTTGGACACAGTATTAATACACTGAGCACTGGGAATCCCAGCAACATAACCCTTCTCTCAATCTCACTTCACTCTTACACATGGCCTGGAGGATCAGATAATGGGAGTAGGTAGTAAGGCAGAGGGGAATGGCATTTTTTTCAGCATGAAATACAATCCTGTGGGCTGTCCTCTCAGGAAATCTCTAACTTGCCAAACTAGTTTGCATTGTTCTGGGAACAGTTTCTTAGCTGCCGCTCAGGCAAAGTTTTATCTGTGTGGCACCAGGAGGTGGGCACCTGGGGATCCAGTTATAGTTACAGTCAAGAGTTACAGTGTTGGAGGTACAGGAACACAGGATCTTAGCTCTGTCTCCCAGCCCATTGAGTGGTACAGCTGGACCATTGGTTGGTCATTTTCTATCCCCTTCCCTTCATGAACTTCATAACCAGTTGACAAATTATCCGATGTCCTCCTAGTCCCAGTTTGTAAAGCACTCTCATAGTGAACAAAACATACAACTTCTAGATTCTTTTAACTGTTTAATAAAAAAATATTTTGGTTCACCACAGGAGCACTATAGACATATCACAGCTATATTAGGTTGTCAGATTTTTGTGAGTCCTGCATTTCACTGTCCATGCACAACATAACACAGCAATGTCTCATTATCATTTGAAGTGCTTTTGTAATGCAAATAAGTAGGAATTATTTTAACTTTCCTTATGTGTTATGGGGCATGTGATCTTCACAGGGGTAACAAGTTTGGGAAGTAAGATTCATTTTTTTCAAATACAGAAAGCTAGATGAATTGGTTCCATGTGGTAAACGTGAGGTATTTTTTCCTCATAAAATGTGAGGTATTTTTTCTTTAAAAACACAAGATAGGAGACCTGGAAGGGCTTACAATAAAGGAAAATGTAGAAGAATATTTTGTGGAAAGCAGTTAGAAGATAAAGAAATGCAGTTAATGGTTTAGAACAGACTGATGTCTATCATATTCACTACTGTTTCACAGAATGCCAACTAGATTTATATGCCTACATCTGAAACAAAAGATGATACTTTTTCTAGTGAAAAGTTGGTTATATGATACTGAGAATATGATTTAATGTAATTCAAAGACATTGCAATCAAAATGATATAAAATATGATTTTGAAGGAAGATTTTAAAAATTTGATGTATTTAGTTTTAAAACAACCTGGCTTTAACTTTCACTTGTAAGTATCAAAGATCTAAAAAGGTTCATTAAATGTCCCACAAAAGTAAATATTATAACACTAATTAATCCTATATTGTGTTAAACTGCTAAGCACTTCAGACATCTGCAGAATTCCATAATATGTTTAGATTTGAAATCTTAAATCCCATTCTTAAAAACATTTCAGTGTGTGCCTAACTTTATTCAGCTAATTCCACTGAAGTCAATGTTAGGATTGGTGTCACTTAACGTGGAACAGGTATTGGTAAGCCCAAAAGCATCATTTAAAAAAAAGAAAGGAAAAAAAGAACAAAGTTTAAGGAATGGCATATGGGAGTCATAACAACATGTATCATCATGAAATTGAAGGAAACTTTTTCCATTTTGTTGCAAATAAAATTGCTTATTTTTACCCAAAACACTGCTAAATTAAATATTTGCAAACCAGGCACATTTTACAGCATGCATGGAATTATATACTCAACTTTTTTCTGGAGTATACAGCCCAAATTGAAGAAAAACTAGTCTTCTTTCAAGCAAAATTAGATTTGAAAATGTCTCATGAATATTTTAATATTTATTAATGGAAATTATTTTTGTTCCATCTAAAACATGTTAAAATCTTTTTTAAAGAAAGTTTTCCTATGATCTTACTTTGTCAAAATTTTAAATAAAAATGTAATGACATTCAATACAAACTGTTTTGTAAATTTTTGGATATAAAAATAGTATTTTACATTACTTTAATATTAACTTTGTATGTGCTTTAAAAAGTAAATAATAGGGAAGAAAAGGAATATGTACACTTTATGGTAGTAGGAAAAAAACTATTAGTAAACAGTGGAGACATCTACATGAGACACTACGTTGCCCTAGCGACGAGCTAGGACAATGTAGCTTGTCACTATGGAAATGTAGCATTGGTAGGCATTAACTGTGACACCACTACTACTGCACAGTAGGGTAAAAAATGACCTGTGTGCTACAGGAACTGTGCAGGACTGCAGTCATTTAGTACTTGCTAAAGAACTAGCTGTGCAGTGAGGCACATGTAGACATACCCAGTAAGAATGAAAAAAATCAAGTTATAAAATATCTTTTGACTTCAAATAGAGCTGTATAGCAAACAGGTCACTTAATATGGAGAAATATATTTTTTGTGTTTCACAAGAAAGATGCAGTTGCCGCCAGCATGGAGCTGATGCCAGAGCTGTGGAGCCTGGCGCAGTTGTTTGCAGCCTGCTTGCTGCCGCTGCCCAGAACCCAGATTGCCTACAAACGGCTGTGCTGGGCTCCAGAACCCTGCTATCACCTCTGTTCCAGCAGTGGAAAAGAGACCGGGGCTGCACTGCCTCAGGCCCCTCCCCCTCCTCCTGTTCTGATGCGTGGATGCATGCACTGGTGTATGAAGCTGATGCTGGAGCCTGGCACAGCTGTTTGGAGCCTCCTGGCTGCAGCTGGCCCCAGTTCTGGGTAGCTGCTGCAAGCTGAGAGCCTAGGCTGCTCCCAGCAGGTAGCTGGAATGCTGCAAACCCTGCTAGGAGCAGCCCAGGCTCCAGCAGCTACCCAGAGCTGGGGTAGCTGCCGACAGCCACAGAGCCTGGGCTGGGGGCAGGGGCTTTGGGTGTGGGACAAGAGGTAGTAGGGCTGGGGGGCAGCAGGGCTGAGGGGCAGGGGCACAAGTAGGGCATCCTGCCATGTACCCCTTGCCTTCAGTTTGTTTTTCTGGCATGCCAGCACTCAGGCACCTTCCAAGGTAGGCATTGTGGTGTTTTTTGGCACTCCAACCAAAAAATGTTGCCTGCCCCTGCATTACAGCATTTTGACCTCTCATACCAGTCAGGCACCCATGTCCCATTGCGAGACGACAGCTTGCTTGATGGCGTGAGTCCTTAAGGTACCCAAGGGATCTCGCCTGTCATGACTTTGTTGGAAAAATTATTGAAGGGATGAAGTTCTTAAATCCTGTATCTCTTGGTTCCCTCTTGGTTCTCACATGACAGCCTTGGTCCTGTGGCTCCACCTCCCCTACACCCCACCTAGCACCAACCAATAAGATGTTATAGCTCGGTCAAGTCTAACTTCAGGCTAACAGCCATGGGTGGGGCAATGCCCCCTGTTTAGTGGTATACAAAGTTAAAGTTCATATATTTTAAAGAGTCCTTATTTCTCTTTAGGATTCAATGTTTGCCTGACTTACTTCCTCCAAAACCCTGGAGTGGAGTACCTTACCTAAAGCGCCTTCCCCAAAGTGTACTTACGAAGTCACCAATACTTTATTTCTTTTCCTTCCTCAGGCTCTCCACTGTCCCAGTTCCTGCCCTTGTTGTGAGGGGGTGTGGCTGTGTGTGGGGGAAACGGGGTATATTGGGGGGGTTATGTATATGTGGGAGGTTGGGGGGGCAGTGTGTGGGTGTGAGGAAGGTTGCGGGGCTGTGAGGACTCCCCACAATCCCCCCCCATAGTGCAGCAGCAGATGGGGTTCTCAGGGAGCAGATGCCTGGCAAAGCGCAGCTCCAGCAAGTGCTGCACATCAGCCTCTGCATGGCTGCCTGTATCACTGGTGCTTCCTGCCACTCATATGCAGCCCCTGCACTATCACAGCAGGGAGTTAAGCCCCACATGCTATGCAGCCCCAGCAGGGAAGACACCTGGCTTCAGTATGTGGGGCTTCCTTCCCTGCTGTGTGAGTACAGGGGCTGCACGTGAGTTAGGCAGGGAACACTGGCAATACAGACAGCCACACAAAGGCTGAGCCCCTTGCTGTAATATGCAGCACTGACTGAAGCTGTGCTCCATCTACTGCTGCTGCTGCAACTGTCTGCTGGGGCTGAGCACCATGGTGGGGGACTCCCCACTCTCCCTCACACCCACACACTGTCCACCCCAGCTCCACACTGTCACCACCCCCTGTCCCCCTGGGTGTGGGTTCCGTTCTGCCACTAGCCCCAGATGCACATCCCGGGCTCCCTCCCAACTGCAGCCCCACCCCCACTGCTTCCCTACATGCTGCCCAGAACCAGCAAGAGGCCAGGGAAACAGGCAGCTCCCGGTGGTTGTAGCAGCCCTGTATGGAAGCTGCATGCTGGCCAGCTAGGCCCTTCCACCCATGAGGGTGGGAGCCAGGTAAATAGGGTACTTTTTGGGGCTGCGTGTACATATGGACACCTTGCTTCCACCCTTGTGGGTGGAAGGGCTGGGCAGGGCAGGGCACTATTTGTTGGGGAGCCCCATGGGCCAGATGAAAGTCCTAAATGGGCCAAATCCAGCACACAGGCCAACCCTGGTTAAGATCTGTGAGTTTTTCATTAACACGTTTTTTTTATTTGCTGTACTATTAGGTGGACATAATGTGGCAAAAAAATTCTGTGGCAATTCCCCTTTGGGAAAGAACTAGTTCTACATTTAATACTCTTTTGTTATGTTTAATGTAAATTGGAGCTTTTCCCCCCCCCGCCTCTTTGGGTGCATTTACACAAGATGCTTTACTGCACATTAGACTAATGTAATGCACAGTAAAGCATCACTATCTTCATGTGCACAGGAGTTACTATGCAGTATATTAATTTAATGCAGTATTTTCTAAAGGAACTAGAATAATGGTATCTTAACAAATGCGGCGTACCACACATGTAGATGCTGCCTGGGAGCAAACTGGTCAACCTAGGCAGCAGAAGGGAACAGGGGGCAGGGAGAGCTGTCTCAGCTCACCAGGCAGCTGCCTGCCAACCACATACTTATCAGGATGTGTCTCAATCTCTACATGGCTGGGAGAGCTATCCCAGATGCCTTCTAGCTACATGGAGATCAGGATGAGTCCCAATCTCCCACATGGCTGGGAGGCACCTGCCCACCTAGCCAGGACTGCTCTCTCCTTCCCCCTCAGCCCCCCACTCGGGGCCAACCCTATCACCCCCTATCTGGGACAACTCTCCCCTACCCTCTGAGGATTGGGACTAAAATCCCATGGTCCCTGCCAGACTGGGGCTGGCACCTAGGGGAGCCTGAACTCCCCCTGGCTGCTGCAGGAGGGCAAAGCAGGGCAGGAACAGCCCTTGACTGGAATGCTCCTGTGAGGCTCAATTTGCTCTCGACAAGGGCGCATGTAGAGAAGTGTGTTGGGGAGAATATTAATGATCCTGAATTTTCTGCGCAGAAAATTCAGGCACATTAACTGCATGTGTATATGCACTCTTGATAGTCATAGGCCACCTGCTGCTTATGGCTGAATATTTATTTGTTTCCCTGAATATTTATTATAATTTCAGTTTTAAATATAGCCCCTTCATGCATTTGTTGCATTTAGTCCTAACTGTGAAACAGATTAATGGATGTTTGGTTTAAAGATGAGAAACAGTAATTTAGTTTCTTCTCATTCACTTTGCTCTTTTTTTGCACATTAGCCTTTTCAGATTTTTAAATGATACTTCATAAAGTTTGAGGTAGGCTTTGAAAAAGCAATGATCCTTTGCTAGTCCAACACCCATTTTTTTCTTTTAGTATGTAATTTCCAAATGAGGATATTTGTTATTTTGTTTCAGAATATATAAAAAAATAAAAACAGCATGGCTGCATCTCCAGCTGGAAAAAGGTTCTACCAACCCCAGTCCTCTCTTCAACATAATATTGTGAGAGGAGGAAAATGAAGAAGCCTTGCAGGGTGAAATAAAGAAAATAATATCAGAAGGACAGTGGAAGAGAGAGAAAAGCAATTGTCTTAGTGCATAAAATTAATACAAAAAGAACTCTGTAACCATTATATTGGGATTTATGGTGCTATCTGAATTCCCACAAAGTGATTTTCTCTTCCTTCCTCTCTCCCCCATCATAGACTATGACAGGGGCCAGATGTGGCCTGCCAGCCCATTCTATCCAGTCTGTGGGGCCCCTAAAAAATTTAGAAAGTTAATATTTGTCTGCCCTGGGCTGCCCTCAATGGCTTGCCAAAACTCAATAAGCAACCTTCTCCCCAAAATAATTACCCGCCCCAGTCTATGATATTAAAAGAAATCCCTTGATGACATGTCACCATAACACATTGGTGTTTCATGGTTGTTTTTATGAATACTAATATACTCTGCTCCTGGGGTATAAAACAATGCACCAACAAAACTCGAGCCAGGCTAGAAATATTGTATAAATTGGTTAATGTTAAAATAATTAAAATTTATTTTATTACCAAGTACATGATCAGAATAGACCAACTTACATTTACATTTAATAGGTGAGGGAATAAAATTATCACTAATACCTTTGACAGTGTTATCAGTGTTATCAAGATCCTAACTCTGGTGAAAGCTTAATGACTCTCCATCCATTTTGACTTCCAATAACCAGTGTGCTGCTCTTAGTAAACTAGTTCTTGGAAACCAACCTTCCACTCCTGTAATTGTTATGCTTCCTGATGCACCCAGCACACATGTAGGTTACGTGCACTTGGAAAAAGACTTGGGAAGAAACAAAAGATTTTTCAACTACACCTTCCACACACTTGGGAGCTGGAGCTGAAGCCCTGCACTCTGGGGCAGGAGTTTCCCAACTGCAGCTTCCCCCCAACCTGGCTGGGTGTTTGGTGCCTAGTGTACATCTGTACAGCTGCTCTCACGTCCCCGTGCTATCTGTTTCCAGAGTGGTGCAGCAGGGGCAGAAGGAGGAACCATTGTAGCCAGGGGAAGCTTAGCAGTACCTGGGCAGCTGCAGCTGTACTAGGAACAACCCTTCCAGGAAGCTGGGGCTGCTGGTGGGTGCAGGCGACTGTGTGGTGTGGGCTGCCCTGGGTGGGAGCAGGAAGGCCTCAGCCACATGCAGAGTGCTGTGGGGGCAGCTGCAGGCTGAATAAAATTAAGTGGATAGCAGGATCCAGCCCATGGCCCATCCCTGGTTTAGAAGGACCAAGGTATATCACAAGGATATGATATACCTTGACTTTAGCAAAGCTTTTGGTACTCTCTCTCATGACATTGCCAGCACTGCCACTGCCTGCCCCAATTGCAGCCTGGCCCAGCCTCCACCAGGAAGAGCCCGGCACAGCCCCAGCCTCAGTCTGCAACAGCCTGCCCCAAGGAGCACATGCCCCCCCATGCCCTCCTGGGGCGCATGCTGCAGTGGGAGCCACCTTCCCCTGCACCTCCCGATGAGCCATGGCTTTGTCCTATGCTTTGCCCCACCCCACCCCAGCTGGGCAGCACCTGCCCCTGCCCCAGCCCCACTCACAACGGGGGCCTTGATCTGTCCCCCCCCGCCACACACCCCTTCCCTCCCCTACAACAGACTTAACAGCCAAACCCGGCTGCTCTCCTCACTGTGGAGCTGCATATTGGAATTGGATCAGTATCGGTTGATACGGCTTGTTAAAAAAATTGGCCAATGGTATTGGCCCAAAAATTCTCTCTTGATGCACCCCTAGTATCCATCTCACCAATGCCTCATTGTCTAGTTGGGAGGAAGTATCAAATGGTGTTCCTCAAAGTCTGTCTGACTGTGTTTAATATCTTTATTAATCATGCAGGACGTTGGCTGCTATAGTTCCCCTGCTTTGCCTGTGGCAAGTCAGGGTGCTGGGTCTATGTCAGGGTTGATAGTACTCTTATGTATAGTTTAGATTATGGACTGTATAAGATGGTTTGGATAGGGATGATCTTGCCTCAAGCAAGGGGGGCGGACTGATGACCTCTGGCTCCTTTTAGCCCTACTTTTCTATGATTCTGTGACAGAGTATATGCTTAGCAAATTTACCAATGACACCAAATTGAGTGGAGTTGCACTACCCTTTTGCTGGCTGAACTGCATGGCCCCTGCACCCTATACTTACTGCAGCAGTTTGGCAGTGGGGGCTGCTTCCTGACTGTGACCTGCTACCACCTGCAACAGCATCCACCCCCTTGGACCTACGGCCCCATGGTTGCATGCCCACCAGACCTGGATAAGGTGCCCCCACTCTGCCATCTGGGCAGCTATTGCCCAGAAACTGTGCTCATTATGGTGGTCCACTTTGAACTGTCAAAGCGTGTCTTCTTGGCTGCAAATGGCCAAGAGGTCAGCCATCTCGTCTGCCTGGCCAGAACTCTGCCTACTGAGTATGCTCAGTAGCAGTGTGGACATTTGTGCCTGCTGTGCCTCCACATCAACATAGAATACATCTTCACCAGGCCAGATAACAAGGAGTACAATAGCCAAAATTCATAGTTTCATAGTTTCTAGGGTGGGAAGGGACCTGAGCAGATCATCTAGTCTGACCCCCTGCCATGGCAGAAAAGAATACTGGGGTCAAATGACCCCAATACTGGGGTACATCACCTACAACTCTGCCAATCTCATCCATGCTATCACATGCTTACAATTCCTACATGCTGCCTATATTGGACAGAAAGGATGATCTCTATGTGTAAAAATGAATGAACACTGATCTGGTATTAGGTGCAAAAAGACATAAAAGCCTATGGCAGAACACTTTAATCTTCCTGTACAGTCTATTGCTGACCTCAGGATCACTATTCTTAAAAAGAATTTTTTTTTATAACAGTTTGAATGGGAAAACAAGAAATTATCTGCAAACTGGACCGTGTTAACTATGGTTTAAACAGGGACTATGGTTTATTTTCTTATTACCTGGATTAACTTTTGTGACCCCTTTGTTTCTGTGGGTTCTCTGCTTGTATCATTCTCATAGCACATCCCCTCCCCTATCCCTGCTTCCCTTCTTCTCTCCTGCTTTCCCACTTATTGTAGTCTAATCAGTCACTCCACTTTATACTTTGTTCTATGTTGTCCTTTCACAGCATCTGCTGAAGTAAACGTGGGTTAATGAAAGTTTGTGTCCTCTCTCACGATATATACTCTTATATACCTTATTTCACAGTGTATAGGTCAGCTAACCACTTGAGTATTTCTCCAGAGTCTACGTAGGTTTTGTGGGCTGTACCATGCTCAGTGGTGCCACAGCTGTACTGTTGATCCCCTTTTCTGGTGACTGACCTCCTTTTAGTCACAGTTTCAACATAAAAAAAAAATTAATGAACTCTCTTTCACATTGAAAAAAAATCTCACTTAAAAAAAGAAAGTGATGATCTAAAAGTTATAATAATTATTAAACCCCTTTAAAATTCAATTATACCCAGGGCTGAAAGCTAGAGAGGGCATGAAGAATACAGTACATTATATTAGCAATAAGTATCATGAAAAGAAACACAAAATCTAATGGAAGTAAGCCCAGCCCCGATGACTTTTTTTATCTTTTTATTTTTTTTTACAATACACAAGAAAAACTCTGTTGATTAGTAATGATCTCAAGGCATATATTCTGGCCTTTGTCATACATATGCCCCTTTTATGTTGTGTTTTATGTGTTAATAACTAGGAACATACTAGATCTCGTTCTGAGTTACACCACGACCCCTTTACATCTTGTGACAGATTGCCCTGACAACGTTCCCTGAGAAAGTTATGAAAACAAGGGGCCTGGCATAGGATAACCTTGTTCCCAGGTCCCAAAAGAAAAAGCTTATTGGTATAGCTAAATAACTACACTATGCTTATTTTATGCTTCCTAAGGCCCAAAGGCTAACATACAAATATCTGAAGGATAGAGAAGCTGCTGCATACCTCCAAAATATAGTGAGCCTAAGGACGGTGGCATAAAAGCTGCCTTTGTCTGTCCCAACCCCAAATCCACTAATAGAGTAACTGAGAATCAAGCTAAGTACCTATGTAACTTGAAACAGGATAATTTTATTCATGTAATCAAGAAATTATAAAGTATGCACATAAGTACTCATTTTTATTTATAAATTTATTTTCATTTTACTGCATTATTTTACAGTGCCTTCAAAGTAGCTCCCTACTTTACATACTACATGGAAGGCAATGTGCCTCTTGAAACTGTAAGTGGAAGATGAGAGTTCCTGCTTAAAAGGAGGTTTCTGTTCTTCAAATCATTCTCTAAGAAAAGTTATAAGCTGAAAACAATTTAAACAGTGAAACTATTATTTTTTCTACAAGGATGAACAAATATTCATTGTACCTGATGGCAAAAGTGGGCTACCAGAAAAAACAGCTTAGAATATTACAGCATATTTTGTAGTCCACCTAATATATTATGCTAGCTTGCAACTTTACCACATTTAAATGTAGTAAATGGCACTATAAACTAAAATAAATGTGGTACAAGGGTCTGAGATGACTTGCTCCATTTTAGTCTACATCAAAATGAGCATTTGATCTGTTGTATAGCAATAATTTTGTAAAATAATAGCATGAAACTGCATCAAAATAATACATCTTTCATAAAATTGTATACAAGATAATTAAATTTATCTTACATAAAAACACAAATGTCACGGTTTGCCAGAATTATATTTACAATATAAATTCTTCCCATTTACACACATGCATTAAAATAAAATCTTGGTATGTGATGAGCTATATCCCTAAAATAATACTATTATGATATCTAAATACAAACTCTCTGGGCCTCTATTTTATTTTTATAATAGGCTTATGCATTAGGCCTCAGTTAATTCATCTTTTAAAAACCTCAGGCTAAGGAAAACTGAAAGAGAGGCTTAAAGCACAGAGAATTAAGAACCATTATGGAAAGACAGTGATCTAGAACTCAGAATCAAATGCTGCTGAACTTCCCCCTAGGCCATGACACCATTCTAGGAAAAATGCTGCTCATGGAATAATGGTGATCAGGGCCATACAAGTATCACCTTAAAAGATAAATAGGAAGACTTCAGTTTACTTTAAGAGCAGGTTTTTGCCATCAGCATATTCATTCTCTTTCTTTCCATTGCCTTCTGTTGATTACATACAGCCACAAACTCTTTCCATCTTCCAAGCTTCCAGCTGCTTTCTACATCAGCCTATGTAGAACTAATTCAGAGGACAATGTACAGGGATTACAGAGGAATTACTGAAAGGCTACACCAGCAACACACCCATCAAGTATTGATCTGAGGGCTTTGCATTCTGTATTTGCACCACTGAAATTTAGCTTGACTTTGTTTTTTAATTCACAAGTTTAAAGTTCACAAATAGAACAAAATGTAACCAAGACAATAGCCTAAAAATGATATAGTTATTATTTTTATTGCTCTATGGCAACATTTTATGGAAGAGATTGCTGAAATAACTTAAACAACATCCCATTACAATATACACTAGAGCAACACCTGAGACAAAAATGTTCAAAAGGGAAGCCAAGTTAGCAGTCTACAGTTTGAATCAAAGCACCTAATGAAACCCACCTCCCTATTTTTTTCTCAGAGAACATTAGCTACCAGCTAAACATTCCAATATCAATGAAGCTGCCAATTTCCTGCAATTAATACCATTTTTGATAAAATATAAAGAGCATTTGGAGGAACTAAAACGCATATATAACTTTTATCACTAATCAGTCAAACATAATCAAGTTGAAAAAATTGTTTTTGAAAAAGCTGTGAAATGTACAACAGAAAGGTTTACCTTGAAAAGCAGCTGCATTATGGGATATTAAGAACTTTAAAGCAGAACTTGATTCTTGAAGCACTTCCTGTATATCCTGCTTTGCTGAAACCTGATATCTCTCTTCCATATTTTTGGTACAGCATGTTGGATTTTTAGAAGTGCAAACCTGAAGATCAGTCCCTAGAGAAAGAAGTACATTTTTATTTTCAAAATTCATTATTACTCTAGAGCACTCAGTGCCATCCAAGTCCTCCTCTGTAGACAAGACAAAGAAATAAAAGCACCATACAAAGATCTCAAAGATGTCCAATTCAACTGAACAAAAAAAAAAAAAAAAGATGAATGTAGGAACCAAGATATTTATTTGAAGAAAACAAACATAATTAAGGAGAATATCTCATATACCATTCTATTTTCTTAATGCTGTGTGATCTCAACCTAGCTGTTGATTATACTGGATAAATACTGGGAGACATACAGGGAAGCATATGGCACAATAAATTACTGCTCGACTCCACTGCTGGCACTCCATAATCTACCCTCAAATGCTGAACTGACCAAGAAGGTACTAGGACTACCCACTGATAAGCATAAGAGGCAACAGTGCTTACTAATGCAATGGTGGGAAGCTAACCTATGCCACCTGGCTGCGTTTACATTATTGGACTACTAATTTTTCTGATGAACTAACGATGATTTTTGCTCAATTGCCAGTGCCATTACTGACATACAGCTTACTGCATGCATATCTGATAAAATCCTAGTTCATAACTTGATGAGAAAGTTGAAATCTTTTCTTATTGCTGCAAACTATGCTACATTTATTCCAGGACACAGCCATCCCTTGTCATTTTTTCATGAAAAAGATACACAAATATTCCGGTACCTCATAATCAGGGATCTTGGTTTTATCTGATTTTACAAAAATCCCAAATTTTTGGTTTAAAAAAGTAACCCAAAATCCCCATTTTCCATGATTAAAATAAAATGCTGTTAATGTATAGATATATCTATAGTGTTTCATTTTAATCACAGAAAAATGTGGATTTGACATTATTTTTTTTAAACAGAAAATTGGGGATTTTTTAAAATCAGACAAAACCAGGTCACCTGCTCATAATTGCCCCTCTTTTTGAAGTGAGGTAAGAAAATAAGTGATTTAATAATAAAATTATGGTGTATAAAATGTTTACATTTTTTTAATGGGCAAATCAATATTTCTGGGGGCAATGGGCACAATGAAGTGATTATTTAAATTAAGGGTTAACTTATGGGCTGGATCAGCTCACAGAGCAAAAGGGCTTTGCCTGTACCTTTGCCCAACAAGAGCTGCACAGTGAGTCACTGCACTAGAACTGGGCAGATAAAAGCTGGCAATGCTGCCACTTCTCCCTTCCTCCTTAACTCCAGTTTCCCTTCCTCCTTAACCTTCAGTGTGGGCACAGCTTCTAACTGAAAGAGAGCTGTGCCAAGGCTGAGTAGCTTCCAGCTGTACCCATGTTACAGTCAGGGGGCAAGGAGTTTGGAAAAACAGCAGCAACAAGGGCATAAATCTGGTCCTGGTGCAGGCACACCTGAAGCCTCCTCATCACTGAAGCCCTCAGGCCTACATCAAACAGGAGGCAGGTTGTTCTGCCCTGTGGTTTGTAAAGGTTGCCAGCTGTTGATTTAAACCATGGTTATAATAAGGATTTAATAAGGTCTTTGAAAGTCAAGTTCTTTTCTCATATACACAAAATGTATCAGATTTGTGTACCAGGAGATTTCTTGGACTATACATGATTTTTTTTCTATCTCTTCCCTGGTTGACATCTTCCTCAAGACAGGCAGCACCAGGTAAGAAAAAACAATGGAATATGGGGAAGGGGAGCAAAATAGTTGGGGGGACAGGGACTATCCAGATTAACACTGACAATACCCAGTGTAATTAAGCCTTTAGCTCTAGTACATACTTTTAACCATGTCACAACATGTTTATAGAACAATAGAATATTAGGTTTATAAGAGACTTCAGGACACCATTTAGTCCAATCTTCCCCCCTCCCCCATTCAAAGCAGAACCATCCCCAACTAGATTATCCTAGCCAATGATTTGTCTAGCTGGATCTTAAAAACTTCCAAGGATGGAGTGCCCACCACCTTTCTGTGTAACTTGTTCCAATTTACTGTACTACCCTCCTAGTGAGAGAATTTTTCCCAATTTCCAACTTAAACTTCCCTTGATGCAACTTGGGACCATTGCTCCTTGTTCTGTCATCTGTCACCACTGAGAACAATCTAGCTTCATCCTGTTTCAAACCACCCATCAGGTAGTTGAAGGCTGCTATCAAATTCCTCCTCAGTCTTCTCTTCTCCAGACTAAATGGGCATTTTTATATATGTTCCAGGAGGTGCAGGGGAGTGCTTTAATTAGCAATTACTTTTACTTAAATATGCCCAAGCCTCACATGTATCAGCATCCCCTACACTGAAAAATGGTGGCAGAGTGCTTTGAATTAAAGCTCATCAAATTAACTTTAGTTCAAAGTGCCCCGCTGCCATTTCTCGGCATTGGGACGCTAATGCATGTGATGCTATTAATTGAGTCTGCTCTGATGTGCTGGATTTCCAGTGCATTGAAGCCAGCTCCCTGCACATGTATAGGAGTCCAATAAGCCCAATTCCCTCAGAATCTCCTCAGAAGTCATGTGCCGCAGCCACCAAACCATGTTCACTGCCCTCTGCTAGACTCTCTCCAATTTGTCCACATACATTCTGTAGTGCGGGGCTGGAAACTAGACACACTACTCTAGATGTTGCCTCATCACTGCCACATAGGGCACATCCACACATGCAAGCATGTGCACTTGCAGCAGCTCAAATAGAAGCGGTGCAAATTTGAGCCAGGGCTTTTTGCTTCAGCAAATGTGCTCAGACATGCACTTTGTTGTGGAGCAAATTGTGCCACTTGGGGCAAAATAACCCTGCCTGGCTTCCCCTGAATTTTCAGCTAGGTAGAGCTACAGCCCCGGGCCAGCATGTGTACTGTCCCCAGCAGTATAAAAAGCTGCCCTGTCCTGGCCCCAGCAATATAAAAAGCCACCCTGGCAAGTAGCTCAGGGCTACTAGCTCTCAGGATATTCTGGGGCCCAGCCAACTGGTACCTGGGAACACTACCCCTTGTGCCAGCTGGACTGCTGAAGCAGCTCTGAGAGTTCCCTGCACCAGTCTGGCAGTGGGGGGTTGGCCCTCTCACAAAGGGTTAAGCCCCCCAACAGGGGGTTCATCCCCCACACAAGGGGTATGCCCCCAACAGGGGGTTTGGCCCCCCGCACAAGGGATACAACCCCCCAGTGGTGGCCAAATGGCCCCCACAGGGGCTACCACCTCCTTTGCAAGACCCACATGCCCCACCCCAGCCCAGCAATTGCTGCCTCACCTGGCTCCATCCCCCACCAGTTCCTGCAGCCCCTGCAATGGCAACCCCACCCAGCCTCACCCCACCCAACTTCCACCCCCACATCCCCATGGATACCCCCACAACCCCAGGCACCATCACTTTAAAAAAAACCCAGAAAAAAAAACCAGGAAAAAAAGCCTCTGCTTACCTTAGAAGCAGGGGTGGGCGGGGGAGCTCCAGGGCCTCCTGGCAGAGCTCTCTGGGGCAGCACAGGGCAGTGGGGGGGGACAGCAGCGCCCGGGCTGGGGCCGCTGGGGCTGTCAGCCTGCCCTACACATTGCAGGCGAGGCCCCAGTCAGCCAGACAGCAGTTGGAGCTGCGGATAAGCACCAGGGGGTTTTTTTGTTTCGTTTTGTTTTTTAAACTATGGGGGATGGATTGGGGGGGCTTGTGGGGATGAGGCTGGACAGGGGTTGGGGGCATTTGTGGGGCTATCAGGGGTCCCCCCCATGGTTCCCTCCCCCCTCCTCCAGCCCCCCAACTCACAGGCACCGGAGCCCTGGTGCTGAAACATGTGGCCTGGCCAGCCGTGTTTTTCAGCACCAGGACAAGGACCAACCATAGAGACACTCTGGCAGCCAGAGCATCCCTGTGGAGGACCCAGCCTCTGGTTGCCTCAGGGCATGGTTGGGGACCGTGCCCTGCTCTGCTTTTTTAAACATCTATTTTTTCTCCCCGTGCCGCAAGTTTGCAGCACAGGGAACATTTTTTTGTTCCCACACATGCCTGTCACCCCACCTCAAAGGGGTCTGATGTGGGGCAAGAGGCACATGCGTGCTTGTGTGGATGCGCCCATAGAGGGCAAGAATCACTTCCCTCAATCTGTGGGCAATGCTCCTACTAATGCAGTCCAATATGCTATTAGCCTTCTTGGCAAGGGCACACTGTTGTCTCATATTTAGCTTATTCTCCACTGTAGCCACCAAGTCCTTTTCTGCAGAGCTGCTGTTTAGTCAGTTTGTCCCTGGCCTGTACCAGTGCATGAGATTTTTCTGCCCTAAGGATTTTGTACATCTCCTTATTGAACCTCATGAGATTTCTTTTAGTCCAACCCTCCAATTTGTCGAGGTTTCTGCATTTCATTAACAGCACCTCAAAAGTGCAATTAAAAAAAAAATCTGCCTAACAAGAAGCCACCTTAGAGCAAACATTAAGATGCATCTAAATTTCCATCCTTCTCTTTATATTTCTAACATCATGGCTATACTACTGTCCAGCCAAACCCAGAATTGCTGCCCTGAAATTGCCCACTTACTCCTGCTTTACCAATGCCTAGATCCAGCAATTAGTCAGAGAAGATGGTTTAGAGGGATTCCAAGTGTATGTCCCTGAAACAAAAAATACTGAAAGTAGCACTGGGGTAGGCACTCAGAACTCGTTCAAGCCATCGACGCAAAGGGCTCACAAACTATATGACACAGGTTTCAGTCTGGGTGAAACAGACAAATGGTTTGGGGTGGAGGTGGCAGAATGATCCATTCAAATAAACAAATTCAGCCTAAGTCAGCTTGCCACAGGCATTCCTAATGCCAAGTGAAAGCAATGTGACTACCAAGATAACTATATAAGGCATGTGGCTGTATGGCACCTTTGTTACTGCCCCATCATTTAGTACTTCCTTGTGGAAGTACTAAAAAATGACACAGTAACAGCCTGTGCTGCACCATGTTATTTTTGGCTGCTACATCGCCATAGCAATGTGCAATAATGAGGGAGCACGCTGCTACAGTGACATAGCGGTGGCATCATGGTTTTTGCCAACAGAGAGTACAGCACCATAGTGCATCACTACATTGCCGTAGCTTCTTGTGTAGACTTGCCCATTTTGAAATAAGAGGATTTCTGACTTGATGTTAGATTGTCAAATGCCTGGAAAAAGTTTGGCAAAACTTCCTTATGGTGTGGGTTCCAACTGCTATTACAAAAAAAGTCTTGCATTTTTGCTAAAATATATATGATAAACATTGATTTATAACTATTCATAAAATTGAATTTATAAGGTACTTAACTGTCTCCACACCTTGTGTCTTACAATGCCATCACTTCTAAGGAGACCTAATTCAGTTTAGTAAGGACTACTGTAAAGAAATTAATAATAGATTATCAAGGATCCTGGTTCTCTCTGATTAAAAAAAAAATCCACAACTTTCAGATTTAGAAAAGCAACCTAAAACCCACATAATATATATTAGAAGTGTTTCATTTTAATCACAGAAAAACGTGGATTTTGGGTTACTTTATTTTATCTGAAAATTGGGGATTTTTTTTTTTTAATCAGAGAATACCAGGATTCCCTCTATATTATGTCTCTTTCCTACTCTAAAGAGAAACATTTGTCAAAGCATAAAGATAAAAAGTAGGTATTGCCCCATGGCAAGAAACCATTTCCTGAAATAAATCCATTCCACAGACATAAACAGAGGTAAATCTTACTATTTCAAAAATGAGCACTATGTTAAACACTCCCATACCCATGAAGAATTCAGAAACTGGAAATACTCTTGCATGTTACCATAAAGAGAATAATGTAACCTTTGGATTTGAAAACGGATACAAGCAAGTGAAATCCCAAAAGTGGTGTTTTCGTCAATCCTCCCAGTCTCGGGCTATGGGCTGAGGAGGGAGAGGAGGATCCATGCAGTGAACCAAAGACTG
>NW_017728906.1:111788164-111791222 GCF_001723895.1 Crocodylus porosus | reverse complement strand
GCATTCCACAGATAACAGTTTTAGCTCGCCTGCTTTCCAGAAGGACAGGAGATTGCAGGCGCCAAAGAAAGGGTTACAAAGGTTGGGCAAGGGGGGGCTTTGGCTCTTCTGAACCTGGAGCAGAAAGACTTCCTCAACACTTGTGGTCTTCCATCCCTCTGAGTTACCCAGGGTTATGCCCAGTGACACCAACAATAGGCAATAAACACATATAGGCAATGAAGACAGATAAACCCATATCAACTCCCTTAAGTAGTACCCATAACTATATTAACCTCTACAGTACGAAACAACAACAATCACAAAATATGGGGGTGCACTCAGTACCCCCATATGTTCCCTGGAGCCCCTCCCTTTTGGGGCCCTGGGATATGGACATGCCACCTCACACAATGGAGCAGGGTGGAAGCTGCAGACCCTCCCCTCCCAAGCCCACCTTCTCTGTGGGACCCCCTTCCCCAGCAACTTATGCTCCCACTCTGAAGCAGACATGATTCATCCCCTAGTGACCAGTCCTACAAAGCCTTTCTCTGGTGGCGCCTCTGGCTCCTCTCAATAGCCTGGTGCCACACACCGGGCATGCAGGGCATTGCCATGAAAGCCAAGCCCTTACTGGCTCTGGGTCTCTGGCCTCACACCAGGGATCCTTCCCTTTCCTGGGCCCTGCTTTGGGCACCAGGGCTCTTTTAATTTAATGTGGAGCCACACTGTGGGGCTCCGGTTACTCAGACTAGAGCCGAGGCTAACTTGAACAGCCTCAAGCTTCTCCCAGGGCCAGCTTTCTGTGCACTGATCCATGCATCACCTACCCAGCGACTTGCTGGGTTTGCAAGCTCAAGCCACCTCGAGCATCTCCTAGAGCCTGATCACTGTGCACAGATCTGTGCAAAGTCGAGGCTCAGGCAGGGTCCCAAGGATGATTGTCTCTGGAGCTCCTTTTTCCTCATGGTGTCTTTCTCCTCCCAGCATGCTGAGCATTCTCTCCATTTATACATATCAGGGGCTCCACCCCCGAAGTTCTGTGGCAGGGCACAGTCTCAAACCAGGTCCAGACTGCTCCTTGCCCCATCCTTTCAGGGAAAGGGCTTGGCCTTGCTTACCCTGACTTGCTCCTGATTGGTGGATGGGCTGTACCAATCAAAATTGCAGACTCTCAAGCCCAGGATTCATCTGAAGCTCAAAAGGTAAGTCTGCTACACAAGTTTCTCCCTCTAGCTATGTATAAATCACACAAGATTAAAAATCACATGTAGAATTATTTTCTTAGAGCATCTAGTACCAGCAATGCCTCCTCCTTTCTTACTGGATAATCTTCTGCTCATTTTGTTCAGCACTCCACAGTTACTAACAGATGTTGATTTATAGTTTCTGTTTCTGTAAATTGTCAAACTATTTCACACAATACCCTTTGTTTCTACAAAATACTGCTGCAGAGATTTTTCAGGCTCAGGCCTTCTCTTGACACATATGCATTACACTTTTTGAATTTTTATTTCTTTATTTCTTTATTTATTTTAGTATCCTTGGTTTTATTTCACCTTGATTTTGGTTTTTGCATGACTAGCAGTTTTAAAATCATGATGATACCTCAGAATTCCCTTTTTCATTTTATCTGGTATAACCACCTACTATCTGTATTGAGCATCTGCTGCTTTCTCCTATTTCCTTTGCAATATTTTATCTTTGAATTCTAAACTTCCCCACACCAATGAAAGAGCCTTTGCTGCAGCACTGTAAAGAGATTTTACTGTTCAGGGTGGCTCCATTTCCCAAACAATTTCCAGGAACATACTGTCCTGACAACAGAGCCCTCTCTTTGAGAAAGTTTAGTTTCTCTGGAGTCCATTTCCACAACCCTATGTTCACTATGCAGTAAGAGAACCAGGAACATGTTCCTCCATTTCCCATAAATTACACAAGTATAAAAGTTCTCTTTCCCCCTGAGCACACTCATTCCTACAGCAACCAATCACTTTCATCACTTAGGGCAGTGCTTGTAGCCTCCCAGCAAGGCAGGCCAGTTGCATGAGGCATCTTATGCATGTATTCTGGTTGCAGTGTAATTATACTACCACAGCACTGCAACACTTTAGTTTTGTCAAGCACCTCATAAGTTTCTTTCAGAATTACTCTGAAGGATCCTATTGCTAACTCCAGACCAAAAATTCTATGCTATACAAGAAGTGATGAAAATGTTCTATAACATAACCCATAGGAGCATCTTTTGGGTGTTGCAATCATTTATTTAAGGAGAATGTAGATCTGCTTGTAATAAACCATCAGTTTCAC
The DNA here is from genome assembly GCF_001723895.1 of Crocodylus porosus. NCBI lineage: Eukaryota > Metazoa > Chordata > Crocodylia > Crocodylidae > Crocodylus > Crocodylus porosus. Next base: position 111,788,933 of record NW_017728906.1, on the reverse strand, counting down.
AAGCCATGTTCATCTTGTGTCAATGCTGCCCACCAACTTGAAGAATTAGTGTCTATTTCAAAGCCATCCTTTTTAAGTACTCTAACAATGTGTTATTTTAGTATTTATAATACAATTATTAAGGTTGTGTGAAATTTTGCCAGCTGTTTTGATTCAACACTGTTTTGACTCATTTCGAGCTCGAAACAGTGAAATCGAACTGAAATGAAGGGCTTTGAAACAGCATTAGAGCAAAAAAAGGCTTGTTAAAATGTTTTGAAAGTTTTCAAACATTTCAAGTTTCTAAGCAGCCAACAGCAAGGTGGTGGGAGACAGGGGAGAACCAGGGCTGTGCTCCCAGCACAGCCCTGGCTCTGCCTGTCTCCTACCACCAGATTGTGGGAAGCCGATCACAGCTCAGGGGAAGGGCTCAGTTCCCCTACAAAACACTGGGCTTAGTTCCCTTCCAAAGCACTGTAATCACAGATTTCATAGACCTCAGGGCTGGAAGGGACCTCGGGACATGATTGAGTCCAGCCCCCTGCCCAAAGGGCAGGAAGTCAGCTGGAGTCATAGGATCCCAGCAAGATAAGCATACAATTTACTCTTCAAGGTGTTCAATGTAGGTGCTTGAACCACCTCCGCTGGTAGACTGTTCCAGACCTTGGGGGTTCAGACAGTAAAGAAATTCTTCCTTATGTCCAGCCTGAAACAGTCTCGCAGGAGCTTGTGACCATTCGACCTAGTCATCCCTTGGGGCGCTCTGGTGAACAAACGTTCCCCCAGATCC
>NW_017728906.1:111780102-111788064 GCF_001723895.1 Crocodylus porosus | reverse complement strand
GATTTAGCTTGTGCATTGAGGATCGCTTCCTTGAGAAGCAACCACTCTTCTTGAACTCCCATCTCCCTGGGGTCATGGTCCCTAAGGGCCTGACTGACAAGTCTCTTGAGCTTGTCAAAGTCGGCTTTTCTGAAGTCAAGGCTGAGTCCTGTTGCTCAGTTCCCCTCCCCAGCCCAATCATAGGGCTGAGTTCCCAACCTGGGCTGAGTTCCCATCCCCAGCCCAATCTAGCACTGGGGAGGGGAACTGAGCAATTGGGCTCAGTTCCCTTCCCCAGTCCCAGGATGCAGCACTGGCTTCCCTCCCTCACCTGGCCGGCAGATCGGGGGCCAAAATTTGAAATGAAATGCTGTTCCAGCAAAACCTCGAAACTCAAGTAGAAACAGGATGGTGCTGTTTCACACAGTCCTAACAATTATATATTAAAATAATCAACAAGCATAGAAATTATCTTTATACTGCTTCCCAAATCTCTTTTTGTTTTGATAATCCAAGTAAAATGTCATTCCCCCCCACAAGAAATTATGTTCTTATCTGCAACAAACTCTGATGACCTGTAAAAAAAAAAAAATCCCCTTTATTGTATTCTAAAGAATCTACTTGCATCACAGGTGGGAAAAGAACTCTTTTGTCAATAAGCATAGTGAGAGAATAATATCCAGGATATGAAAGGAACATCTTGATTGTTTTAATTAGTCCCACCTGATTTCCTTTCTACTCCCAAAAACATGCAATTTCTGCCATTATTAGCTTCCATGTACTTTGAAATGGTCAGCAGTATGATCATATATAGGACAAAAGTTACAATTTTATTTGCTACCTTGGAACATTATGAATATATATGTATTAACTATTTCATATTAATACAGCACTTTTAACCTGTATATTTCAAAGCACAGCAAAAGTCATGTTATCCAGCACTTTACCAACCGGAAAGCTCCACCAAGCAGCATCTGTCAATACAAATCTTCGTTCCAAGGGATGCAACAAAAGCAAAACTGAAAATCCCATTTCTGGTTTTGTCATCACAAGCTAAGTCCCACTGCTTCCTTGTGAACCATGGCCCAGGGCAAAGCAGCCTACACAGGGCCCCTCTCCTTGTCCCCTGGCACACTGACACCAGGGAGTGAAAACCCTGGTGCACCAGATGCAGCATATTTGATTAACCAGCGTCCCCCATTCCCGGAGAATGCCAAATAACAGAGCTTTTATTGTACTTTACCAATGGGAATTAATTCAGTCCCCTAATGCTTTTTATGAAGAATTGCTACTTTTGTTTTGTTGGGAAAACTGATTTACTGCTTGCCCAAGGTCACTGTGCCAGTGTTTATAACAGCAGTTCCTTCCTTCTTTCCTTCCTTCCTTACCCCATTAAAAAAGTAACCACATTATTAAAGTGTGTAAGTAAAAATGAATGAAGGCACTTCAAGATGTTTAATTTACCTTTTATTTACCTTTCTTACTTTCTTCCTGTCTCTGGTGCTGAGGACCAGCACCTGTCTGTGGTGCTAGATAACTGTTTATTTCTATTGTGAATTGAACAGTAGTATTCCATGAAATACAACATAATTTAAAGCTTTCAGCCAACAACTTCTAGCCATAGAATCATAGAATATTAGGGTTGGAAAGAGGTGATCTAGTTCAACCCCCTGCTTAAAGCAGGACTGTCCCCAACTATATCATCCTAGCCCAGGTGTTGTTCAGCCATATCTTAAAAACCTCCAAGGATGGAGATTCCATCACCTTTCTCAGTAACATTTTCCAGTGCTTTACTACCCTTCTCTTGAGAGTTTTTTCCTAATATCTATCCAAAACTTGTTGCAACTTGAGACCATCACTCCTTGTTTTGTCATTTGCCACACTGAGAACAGCCCTGAGAACAGCGCTGGTCAAGTAGTAGCAGAGGATATAACACTTTCTTTAGCTATTCTGAAACATTCCAAATGTTCAAAATATACAAATATGCAAGCAAAGTACCACAGTAGTACTAATGAACAAGGATCCTGGTTTTCTCTGATTTAAAAAAAAATCCCTAATTTTGGAATAAATCTACCCAAAATCCACATTTTTTCTGTGATTAAAATGAAGCACTACTCTCTACATATCTCTGTATTAGTGGTATTTCATTTTAATCATGGAAAAATGTGGATTGGGGGTTACTGTTTTTAATCCAAAAATGGAGGATTTATTTTTTATCAGAGAAAACCAGGATCAATATAAATAAACAGACACTAGCAGGAAAAGAAAAGCCCTGAGGAAAATGATTCTTGTGGACCTACTGGGTGACCTATCTTGTGCCACTGCTACTCGTCCCCAGGGAACACCTGTGCCACGCATGCTCTGGTGCATGACAGGTTACCCCAGATGGAGTAGGGGGAGACAGGCCAGCAACTGTTCTGGCTCTAGCAGCCTCACCTAGGGTCCTGTGGTCTTCCTGGGTTTGCAGCCAGGGCAGGAAACCTGGCTAACAGCTGGAGCATAGCTCCAGTTTTGGGTGGTAAACACTGCCATCCTGTGTGCCACCCCACTTTTTTTCTGGATTGGGTTTCTTGACCCCAGGATCTCCTTGGGTCAGAAAAATACCCCACACTGCAAGGTAGCAGCATGGGAAACACCTGCATGTGCAGTGTGCAGTGCTGCAGATGGGTGCGTGGCACCACATATTCCACGTCTGCGCTTATTTGAATGTGGTCATTGTGTTTATCTTAAAGCTATGTTGTCAGAGTTTTGGATTAACTGAGTTATCCTTTCCAAGGTGCAAAAGGATGTATTTCTGAGAGTTTTAACTCTTTTTCAAATGGATATTGAAGGGGAAACAATATTTACCAGTCAGGGGAAATTTTAAAGGATACTGTATTAATAAGTGTCTGTGTTTTAAGTCATTGCTATTAGTCATATTTCTTTTTCATACATAATACCTAAGGGTGAACAGCATGATCAATTTAACCTAGTGATAGCAGAAAATAAATGTAGTGTTAAATGATACACATTCATAAATATGTACATCTTTAACTACCTTGGGTCATGTTCTGCTTTCATTTCTATAGTTAAGTATACTGTTTCCCATAGCAAGAAAGAGCTATGATCCTGTGAATCTAAGGGTATGGAGAAATGTAATTATATCCTTTTTAAGGGATGGTGGGGGACAGATGCTCTGGTGTGCATATCAATTGAAACAATGTGTATTTCCTCCACTTATGCATATTCTGCAGCATATGACACTAAACAGCAAGTATTTATCCCTGAATAAAATGGGATAAACTATTCATTTGCTGTAGGATGGGAGCAGATAGATGAAACAGCCAAATTTAGCTCATCATGGTTACTCTCTTAACCACTTCATAAGAGCAATATAGCTTTTTTTTTGTCTATCTTCAGTCTAATTACAGTACAGAATGGAGGGAGTACTCCTCTGACTCAACAACTGATCATTCAGAAGAGTTGTGGATTCTAGACCTTATGGAGCTCCTGAACAGGTAGAGATGTCCAGAAAGGTTCTTTCACAGTATCCTCTCTGAAAAAGCCTCAAGGGGCTTAGATGATTTTTTTTATTCCTCCTCTATTATTACAGAACCTCCAAGATTCTTCAGGGTGCCTCCATTTTTCATGCTGCTCTGCACTTAGACAAGATAAAACAAAAGTGGAGCAAAGCACAAAATAATTTTGGAAAGGAAAGCAATAGGGAATAACAATGAGAAGAGTGGAGAGGTTGCTTCAGGGGGTTGCTTCAGGGGGTGGGATTTAAAGAAGGATATAGGTGCCTTGATGAATGACAGTGGAACAAGAGAATATCTTTAAAGTAACCACCCACCCTACATTTTCCAAGACAGCCCCAAAATCAGGGTTGTTTTTCAAAGCACATGAACAGCTATGAACTGGAACTTTAGTCCCACATGGGAAAAATCAGTACCAAATCAACTGACTTGCCCCACTATACTGTCCCAAGCAGTGTCCTTCTGCATCCACTGAGGAGGTCGCAACAGAAAAATGGCTAGTACCGTGAGAACACAGCTAAATTTTCTACCTGCAAGAGCAAGTAGCAAATTTACTCAAGATTATTTTACTGTACAGTAGCACGTGTAGACACTTGAACAGGAGCAAATGTTCTCCTGGTCAGCTAGGCAACAGGAGGAGGGAGATTGTTCCCTACCCCCAGGAGCTGTCTGCTTCCCAGGTGGGCCCAGCCATCAAAGCCAGGGCAAGGACAACGTTCCCCTGCACCAGCACCAGGGAGCTCCCAGCCCCTAATCCACTATCATGGGGCTGGAGCTGGGAGATCCTTATCTCCCAGCCTGAGTCTTGTGGTCTTGAGGCCTGCATTGGAGATCCTTATCTCGCAGTGCCAGCTTCAGTTGTGGGGCTGGTGGTGGGAGAGTCTTCTCTTCCAGCCTGAATCCTGCAGTTGGAGGGCCAACACTGAGATATTCTCCTCTCCCAGTCCAAGCCTCCTGGTCATGGGGCTCCGCTGGGAGATTCTTAGCTCCCAATACCAGCTCTGTGGTCCTGGGGCCAGTGCTGGGAGATACTTAAATCCTCCTAAGAGAAGGATCTCCCTGCTACTGGGACTCAGGGTGGGAAAGAATCCAGGCCTGGGTCCTGTGATTGTGGGACTTGGGCTGGGAGACAGGGATCTCCCAATCTGGGCTCTGAGACCATGGAACTTGGTCTGAGAGAGAAGAATCTTCCAGTGCTGGCTCTGTGACCTCAGAGCTGGCATTGTGAGCTTGGGGCGCAGGCTAGGAGATCCTTATCTCCCAGAGTGGGGACTGGGAGCTCCCTGCTGCCAGGGCATGGGGACTTTGTCTCCACTCAGGCTTCAGTGTCAGAGTCTGTCCCAGCAGAAGGAAGCTCCTGGGGGCAGGGAGCAATATCCCAGCCCCTGCCAGAAGACAGCTATTTTGTCATTCCTAGGATAGTACCCAGGGGAAGACTATAGATCCCCCTGGCTGTTGCGGGGGCCAGTTGCAGATCCAAAGGAAATGGGACCGTTTTGCTGGTAGGAACAACAAATCTGATTCCACAGCCCTGCACAAGGACATACATGCCTGGGAGAGTTTATTCTTGAGTAATTTACTTGAGAGTAAACTGCTCCGGGATTATTTGCACATGTAGATGTGCCCACTCTCTACAATAACTAGAGCTAGAAGTTGATTAAATTGCTCCTAATACATGGGGTCCACAGACCATCTAGAATGCTATTCTGGGTCTTGCTTCCTAAAAATTGGACTGTAAGAACATATATTGAACATGTATTATATGACCAGGCCTTTAAAGAATTACATTTAATTCAGCACCTGTAAAATTCTGTGTCAAAGCTAAGCATTGTCATTCATATTATCTTCCCATTGAACAATTAAATAATGCCTTAAGTTCTGTGTCATTGTTTATTCCTGTGCAAAATAACTGCAAAGTGAATAAAATGTTACTGCTCTTATTTCACAGCATTTTATATTGTGTTTCTTGAAGCAGATGTATATTACTTTCCAAGCTACAAGCCAGTGAAGTATCAAGTGCAGTGTATTATAGGGGCCATTTTTATTAGGAAAATTTGCATTCCAGTATAGCTGCTAATATGCATTCACAGGTACACAGAACTCTCCCCCAAAAACCTGATAAGCCATGCCATTCTATCCTGCCTAGAGATTGGGTCCATATAAAAGTCCATCAACAAAAATCATCACTAGAATCTCACTGGAAAGGTACTCCAGGTACTCTTAACCACCAATACTACAATAAAGTGTCAAGGACTCCCCACGTGAATTCACACTTCACACAGTAAGAAAACATCAGCCCCGTTAGACCCAGAGTCTCCTTCATTTCAATTTTGTAATCAGCCTCCACAGACTAGTAATAAGCCTAGCACCTGCCAGCAAAAAAGCACAAGACCAATAATAAGCCAAGCACCTACTGGCAAAAAGAATTTGTCACTACAAAGCAAAAAGAATATGCCCTAATGACACCACTATGCCCTTTGGGACAAGAAAAAGGCCTCTACCTAGTCCCTGGTTCCTGAAGTGAGGTTAGTTAGTTGTGACTTAAGTAATTCTCAGTTTTTCCAGTTGAATCATCTTATATAAACTTAAAGACTCACCAGCTAAAAAAAACTTTATAAATCAGACTATGCTTCAAAACAAGTTAAGAAGATCACTCCCTCCCTAGCAGGTTTTTCAAAATGTTTTTCTCCAACTATCGTACCACTATGCAATACATGTAAATGTAAATGTTTCTCACTGCCGGATATGTAGCCATGTCCCTCTCCATTCCACCAAATGGATACCTATGATACCAGCACCTTTGAATGCAACTCAAAGCTAACCCCTTACTATTCAAATCTATATAAAAACAAAACTTGGCAAAATATAAATCATAATCAATCTAACTATATATAATTAGCATATGCCACCCCAAAATTTTTTTACTGAACCTGTAATGGATCCTGTGTTGCAATAAAAATCAGTAAATCCAAAATAGAATTTAAAGTAAATGGTGCATGGCTCTCTAATAATTTCTGGATACCTAATTATTCTCCCCGAAGTGAAATTTCAGGTTATTTATTCACAATGAATAATGGCCCTACACTGTAATACAGGAAAATTTACTACACTAGCTAGTCACTATTTTGTATGTAAAAATAAGGCCTATAAAATTCTTCCTTCCAGTTGCGAAGGAACATGCTATGTCTCTGCAATGCATTCTGTCTTTACTATAAAATCTCACTTGCCTAAAAAAAGGATTAGCAACATGAGAAAGATTACAAAAACTCAAAAATGTTAAGGTATAATATTCCCCAACTATGGTGCAGGCTTAGCTGTGTCCAAAATCAAAAAAGTTGCAGCATCCCTAAAAAAAATAGCAAATGCTACTGCCATTAGGTTTCATGCCATAAGTAATGAAATGAAAAAAATAATACGTGTAACTCTACAAAATAGACTTGCCTTAGATTTTATGCCAGCTAGCAAAAGAGAAGTCTGTGCTTTAATAAATACAAATGCACTTATACCCCCAATAACTCAGAAGAAATCCAGGATTTAACTCAGCATATTCAAAAAGAAGCAGCCAAACTACATGTCAGATAATTAAAATTTAAGTACGTGGTTTAGCTCCATTTTCAGTTCCTTAGGCTCTACTATTGTTCATAGTTTGTTAATATTGTTTGTTATTTTTATTGAAATATGCCTAGTGCTTATGCTCATATGTTGCTGCTTAAATTATGCTGCTAAGCAAATGCAAAATAGCTTGTCAACCTCTATGCAAAAAAAATGAAATATATAACATGTATGTTAAAATAGCTTAATAGTAAAGAAAAAAAGAGTTAAAAGTCAAAGATGAATGGCTATAAATATCTAATATGTTGGGCCTTCCATACCAAAAAAAAAAAAAACCAAGGAGGGAATGTTGAAGTAGATTTATCCAGGCCCCTCTAACTTGACTATAAATTTATCCAGGCCTCTATCCGACTACAGATTTATCCAGGCCTCTAATTTAACTAAGGAAAAAGAGTGAAGAAAAAAAAAAGGTCTTGCTTCATATTTTAAAATGTTTTAAGATAAAAAAAACTCTTCTGCTTATTATGACTCCATGCACAGTTCTTTTGAAACAAACGTTCTTCCTTTCCTAAAAACAAAAAAGGTGATAACAGTTTTCAAAGCAAAACGTGTTGCTGAACAAGCAACTGTTATGATTTACCCCGACTTTCTTTTCAAGGATGCTTTGTTTAAACAATTTTAGGTATAAAAAGGTATGTTAACTTGTAAAGGGGGGAATTTTGTTAAATCTCCTCCCTACGATTGTATAGTATAGTTGCCAATAAACTCAGACTAAGTCTGTGAATTCTAATACCAAACACAACACGAAGTTTAATTTCTTCCGCACTAGGGATGGCTGGGGCATAAGGGTGCTTCAGTGTGGGGGAGCTGCCTGCTGCCTAGCCCTGCACTGTAGCACCCTCATGCCCCAGCCAGT
>NW_017728906.1:111778045-111779503 GCF_001723895.1 Crocodylus porosus | reverse complement strand
ATAGATTCATAGATGCTAGGGTCGGAAGGGACCTCAATAGATCATCGAGTCCGACCCCCTGCATAAGCAGGAAAGAGTGCTCGGCCTCCCTTGGGAGCCCGTTCCAGACCTTGGCCACTCGAACTGTGAAGAAGTTCCTCCTAATATCCAATCTAAATCTGCTCTCTTCTATGCTTAGTATGCTTGGTGGAAGAGGGGAGGAAACAAGTTCAGAATGAATACTGAAACACCTATAGTCATCTGTCATCATGCAGAACCACCATTTGCCAACATTTGAAAGAACAAGATGTGGATGCATGCATGCTTGTGACAAAATGAACAAAAGAATGTAAAAAATTGGTGAAGTCAAATGAAAATTCAATTAAAAAAATAGTTGTTAATGTATTTTCCAATCATTAGGCCCATTTTTAGTACCTATTTTATACCTAAGAAGTTTAAAAGTTATAGCTTGTGACATACATAAAAATCTTTGGATTCTAGGGGTGCATCCACACATGCAGGCACGTACGCTTGCAGCAGCTCAAATAGAAGCAGTGGAAATTTGAGCCAGGGCTTTTTGCTTCAGTGCACATGCTCAGACATGCACTTTGTTGTGCAGCAAATTGTGCCACTTGGGGCAAAATAACTCTTCCTGGCTCCTCCTGGATCTGCAGCCAGGGGAAGCTAGAGCCCAGGGCAAGCACCTGTGCTGTCTCCAGCAGTATAAAAAGCAGCCCTGTCCTGGCTCCAGCAGTATAAAAAGCTGTCCTGGCAAGTAGCTCAGGGCTACTAGCTCTCAGGAGCTTCTGGGGCCCAGCCAATTAGTACCTGGGGACACTACCACTTGTGCCAGCTGAACTGCTGAAGCAGCCCTGAGAGTTCCCTGAACCCTCTACCCACTGCAGCAGTGGGGACTGCTGCCTGACTGCAATCTGCTGCACACCTGCCAGACCCAGATGGGGACTGCACAGCCAGTAGAGGCATCTGCCCCTCTGGGATAGCTGCCAGTGAACTGTGGTTCAGGGTACTGTACGGCATTACTGCCATGTGTGACCCCTGCCTGGCCATCTGGACAGCTATCACCTGGAAGATGTTCCTGGTGTGGTGGCCTGCTTTGAACTGTCAAAGCATGTCCTTCTGACCGCATTTGGCCAGGAGGTCAGCCACAGCCAGCTGGGTCCAAGATGCCAGTTCTGAGCAGGCAGGGTCCTGCCAATGGCCTCCCTAGCAGGAATTCTGATGTTCCCTACTGGAAAACTGAAAAATCCTTGATAAAAAAAATCCCAAAGTCACTCTGTAAAATAACCCCAAATCCATGTTCCTCCACAAGTAAAACAAAAGACCACTATAATGAGAGAGAAAGAGCAAGACAGAGACGGCGATCAGTTGGACAATGTTTTATTGATATATCTACAGTGTTAAAGCAAGGCTCTTATCATAATAATAAAGTGAACTCTAAATACATGTTTCATGAATACA
>NW_017728906.1:111732131-111777336 GCF_001723895.1 Crocodylus porosus | reverse complement strand
CAGGGGAAGGGGCCAGCCCTGGCAGCGGTTGGGGGGATGTGGGAGTGGGTGGGGCTGTCGGAGATCCCCCCCATGGTCCCCTCCACCCTCCTCCACCCTCTCCGACCCCTTACTCACCAGCACCAGAGCCCTGGTGCTGAAACACAAAGCCTGGCCTGCCACATGTTTCAGCACCAGGGCGAGAGCCAACTATAGAGAAGCTCTGGCAGCCAGAGCATCTCCATGAAGGAACCAGCATCCAGTTGCCTCAGGGCAAGGTCCAGGACCATGCCCTGTCCTGCTTTTTTAAACTTCAATTTTTTTAGACCCCTGGATATCCAAGGGTCTAATTTTCTCCCCACACTGCAAAGTTGCAGTGTGGGGAATGTTTTTTCATTCCCACACGTGCCTGTTGCCCCACCTCAAAGTGGTTTGAGGTGGGGCAAGAGGCATGTGCGCGCTTTTCTGGACCTGCCCTAAGAGGGTAGCAGCACATTTATTGACCGTGTTAACTGATTGTGTAGTTTGGATTGTGGTTCTGTATTACATCCCCCTGTTTAAATTAATAGCACTTATTAAATTACATAGCAATTAAGAAAGTTAATAGCTATTACTTTAGCCAGTTCAATTTAGATCTACAATCTCCCATCTTCCTCTATACCCCATTCAGGAAGATAACTCTTGTCCATTCAGGAAAATATGCTCTGTGTTCAAAAAGAAAAAAAAAATAGTTTGAGGTTTGTAACTATTATAGTTTGTCAGTCAGGAAATTTTCCCTTTGAAATAATTTCAAATCATACACCAAGAATAAATAGGAATTTTGCTGGTTTTTTTCATTAATCTCCAGCCATATCCTTTTTTTCTAATAAAAATTATACTGGAATCTATTAAGTGCAGAAAAATCAATATCTTTCCTAATACTTCCCATTCTCAAAAATGTTACTTTTCTGCATGTGACTATTGGCAGAGTTTGTTCTAGATCACTGGTTGCCATACTTTTTGCTAGATAGGCTCCAAAGGTCACATATAGTTTATTGTCATTATCTTTTAATCCCATGATCCATTGCAGTCTTCTTCTTCTTGTGTCTCTACACCACTTTTGACCATTTTGTTACACATGGCCTCTTTCACAAGTGGTTGAATCATTGGTATATCCCCACTTCTTGATTCATTCCTTGGGGCATCCAACTCCAGTATAAAGGTGGAGGGGGCCATAGCAGAAGCATTCATGTTGTGACCCCTGCCAGATAACACCTGTAATAACTACAAATTCTGCTAGCACTCACAACAGTGGATAAAAATCATGGTTGGAGCAAAACATCAAGAAAGTGGAATCACTACAATAGAAGTAAAGGTTGTGGGGGTTCTTGAAACCCCAGGTCAAGGGTTTTAGGGATGGGGAGTGCTTGTGCTGGGTGAGGGACTAGAGTGCTAGTTATAGTGATTTCTTAGATAGAGAATTTTTTTCTTGTTTCCCTTCTCCCACCAGCATTGCATGTAGGTCCAATTAAATGTTTCTTTAAGAAACAGCTGACTGCTCTTGGAATGCTCCTCTTAAAATGCATGAAAAAAGCTGGAGAGGGGGGAATTATAGATATAAACATATGTAACAATTGTTATATATGTATGTTACATTTGATACATAAGTATTAAAAGATGCTAATTCAAGCTGTTAGCATGAAACTGCATAATTTTGTGGTGATATAAGTGTAACAAAACCATTAACTTTAACCCTGCTTTGCTCAAGGTTGAAGTTAAGAGACTTACTAACTAGTATCTCTACAGTCATGCAGCTCTGCCAGTTAGATTGTAACAGCTAATATACACTCCCAGACAGCAGTAGCTAAAATGCTTGTCCACGCTAAAGAATTTCTTCAGGCACTGACTGAGGAGAGTATGGGGAGAAACAGCTGCAGCAAGAGTGAAGCAGGAGGGAGAAAGGGAACTGCTCTGTCCCTCTCTTCCTAGGCTCGCAGTTACAGAAGGATTTCTGTTTCTCTGAACCCTCTCAGACTATGACATTCATACATCCTACAGCAATCTCAAGCTTTCATACCATCACCAACCCATCTATACAAAGATGACAGCCAGCAGTAGATGGGGAAGTCATTGGTGAGTCTGGAGATGACAGAAGCCAATCCAAGATCTGTATGTTCAACTGCAGAAGGATGGAGTGGATCCTGGTGATGGCAGATTGAAGCTCTTTCCCTTTGTCCCTTTTGCCTGTTTGCCTCCATGAGTTTGCCTCCATGAGTTTGCATACAATGTCACTGCCTGGTCATACAGCTTTGGGGATGATTCAGCGCTTAAGTCTCCCATGTTGATGTTAATATCCCATTTCTTCATGTGATGGGCTGGCTGGCAGTGACCTGGCCCAGGGGTTTTCAAAAGGCAAAAGATGATTAGAGGACTTGGGATTCCCTTTCCTCACCAATCTGGTAATGATTTGGCCCAGGAGTTTTGAAGGGGTAAAAGATGGTTGGAAGCCTTGGGATTCCCTGTCTGCACCAATCAGGCCCCAGAGACTCACCCCCTGTGTCCCCTGATTGGCTCCTTGGGTCACCTGGAGGGGAATAAAAGGGGCAGCATGGGCTGACTCAGGAGAGACCAGTGAGGGACAACAAGGAAGGAGCTTCACAGAGCTGGCAAGAGTTGTGCCAGTGGGGTAGGAGCAGTGCCCCAGAAGAGCCTGAAAGAGCAGGACCTGCAGGCAGCACCCTCCGCAGCATGGAAAGAGACCGGCAGAAGAGGCTCCCCACTGGGCTCCAGGATCCCCTGGGAGAGGCTGCAGCCAGCAGGAAAGGCTCCCCCCTGCTCCAGCAAGGATCTGAGTAGTGACCTGAGAGGTTCCCAGCTTTGCTTCCAGCTCCTCCAATCAGAGGCCTGGCAGCTCAAAATGAGGCTGGGGCTCCAGGAAGGTCAAGACCCCTAGCAGAATAGAACAGTGCTACCAGTGGTGGCTGTGTGGTAGTGTTCCTATCCACCACATGGGAGATCTGGGTTCAAGTCTCAGCTGAGGTGAGTGAGTTAACAAAAAACAAATCTTCTTGCCGTGAAAAGGGGCTGTTGTGTTTTCTCCCCCTCCAGGTACCAAGGCCCTATATTTCCTTGTCATTTGACCCTTTGCATTCTGTACCTTCTTTATATTTCACTAACCCGTATTGTTTGTTCTGCTGTTTGTGTTTTATATTTTGTTAACCCTGTTTTTTTGTCAATGATTGTAAGTGTCTAACTTTTCTTGAATCCTGCCCCCTTGGGGCATTGTAGTGTCCACTATACCCTCTGATTTATGCCTGTTATGTTCCCAGTATTAAAAGGTACATGGTTAAGTCCCCATTGGTGGTCTGGCTCTGGTCTATAGAGGGAGGAGAGTCCCTACACCTCCCACAGTGCTTGTGCATCTGCTTTGATCCCTTCAATTGAAACGGGGGTACCTCTTGGAGTACCGCCCAGGTTACATTCAGACTGACCTTCAAGGTGTCCTTGAATCCCCTCTTTAACCATCTTTAGAGTGGTGACCATTGGCAAATTCATAGAATCAGAGAAAATTTAGGGTTGGAAGAGACATCAGGAGATCATCTGGTCCAGCCCCCTGCTCAAATCAGTACCATCCCCAACTAGATCGCTTCAGCCAGGGCTTTGCCAAGCTAGGCCTTAAAAACCTGCAAATATGGAGAGTCTACTACTTCTCTAGGTAATCTGGTCCTTGGCCTATCATTTGCCACCACTGAGACCAATCTAGCTCCATCCTCTTTGGAACCATCTTTCAGGGATTTCAAGGCTGCTATTAAATCCTGCCTCAGTCTTCTCTTCTCCAGACTAAATAAGCTCAGTTGCCTCAGACTTCCCTCGTAAGTCATAGCCCCAGTCCCCTCACCATTTTCATTGTCCTCTGTTGGACTCTCTCATTTGTCCATATCCTTTCTGTACTGGGAGACCCACTGTACACAGTATTCCAGATGCTGTTAGCCTTCTTTACAACAAGATCACACTATTGGCTCATATGGTAACCTTCAGCTCCTTTTCTGCGGAGCTGCTGCTTGGCCAGGTGGCCCCTAGTCTGTACCAGGTTGTGGGATTATTCTATCCTAAGTACAGGACTTTGCACTTGACCTTACTGAACCTCATAAGATGTTGGTCCAATCCTCCAACTTACTGAGGTTTCTCTGAATCCTAGCCCTACTGTCCAGCATATCTACTACTCCCCCCAGCTTTGTGTCTTCTGCAAACTTACTCAGGGTGCACTTTATATTATCTTCCAGGTCATCAATGAAAATATTGAACAAAACCAGTCCCAGGATTGACCCCCGGGGTATTCTACTTGATACTGGCTGCCAACTAGATATTGGACACTTACACACATGCAGGAAGGCTGCTCCAATGTGCTGTATTTACAGCACATTGGAGCAGACTTGACTAATTGGGTGTGCTGGAGCATGGAAGTTAACATGCTCCAGCAGCCTCTAGTGTCATATGCATCAGTGTCCCTGCACTGAAAAATGGTGGCGGGGTGCTTTGAACTAAAGCTCGTTCAACAAGCTTAAGTTCAAAGTGCCCTGCCACCATTTTTCACTGTAGGGAGGCTGATGCACATGATGCTCGGATGCTTTTAGTTAGTGTGGCTTACTAATTAAAGCACCCTCCCCCCGCCTTCCAGAGCATGTCTATAAACCCCCATTGAGCCACTGACTGCTACCTTCTGAGCCTGGTGATCCAGCCAGCTTTCTGTCCATCTTACAGTCCATTCATACAATCTAAACTTCCCTAGATTGCTTGTGAGAATGTTGTGGGAAACTGTTTCAAAGGCTTCCTGAAGTTAAGGTATATCATGTTCACTGGTTTCCACAAAGCTAGTAATTGCATAATAGAAGGCAATCAGGTTGTTCAGGCATAACTTGTCCTTGGTTAATCCATGCTCACTGTTCCTAATCACCTTCTCCAAGTGATTAGAAATGGATTCCATGAGGACCTGCTCCGTGATTTTTCCAGGAACTGAGGTAAGGCTGACAAATATGTAATTCCCTGGATCCTCCTTCTTCCCCTTCTCAAGGATAAGCTCTATATTTCCCCTTTTTCAATTATCCAGATCTCTCCCGATTCCCATGAGTCTTTAAAGATGATGGCCATTGGTTCTATAATCACATTGGCCAACTCCCTCAGCACCCTCAGGTGCATCCCATCTGACTGCATGGACCTGTACAAATCCAGCTTTTCTAAATAGCCCCTAACCTGCTCTTTTGCCACTGTTCACTGCTCACCTTGTCTCCAAACTGTGCTGCCCAGTGCAGTAGTCAAGGAGCTGACTTTGCCTGTGAAGATCAAAGTGAAAAGGCATTAAGAACACTTTAGCTTTTTCTGTTACCAGGCTGCCTCCACCATTTTGTAAAGGACCCACACTTTCCCTGGTCCTCCTCCTGTTGCTTATACACTTGTAAAAACCCTTCTTGTTACCCTTCACATCCCTTGCTAGCTGCAACTCCAGTTGCACTTTTGACTTTCTTAATTTCATCCCTGTATGTCTGAGCAATACTATTATACTCCTCCCTAGCTGTTTGTCCAAATTTACATTTCTTATAAGCTTCTTTTTTGTGTTTTTCCTTACTGAAGATTTCCTTGTGAAAGTAAGCTGGCCTTCTGCCATTCTTGCTACTTTTCCTGTAAACCAGGATGGTGTATTCCTGCACCCTCAGTAAGATTTCTTCAAAGTACAGCCAGCTCTCCTGGCCTCCTTTCCCCATCAGACTGACCTCTGAGGGAATCCTGCCCATCAGTTTCCTGAATGAGTCAAAGTCTGCTTTTCTGAGGCCCAGGGTCCATACTCTGGTGTTCTCTTAGGTCTTATATTCCCAATTCCCAGTTTGGGGATCTAGTTGTCAGGCATCCTTATGACATGTCCTCTTTAGTGGAGCTTGTGCCATATACATTTAGCTGTAAGGCTGTGATGTTTTCTTGAACTGGAATGCTGGCATTTGTTCTTTTTTCCTTCCAATTAATATGGAGGATTTTCTGAGGACATTGCTGATGGTAACATTCCAAGGCTTTGAGCCATTTTCCAATAAATTTTCCAGTTTTCACATGCATACAGTTGGGTAAGGATGACAACATCCTGGTATACAAGAAGTTTGATTTGAGTCCTGATGACATGATAATCAATAGGGATCCTAGTTTTCTCTGTTTAAAAAAAAAAAATCCCAATTTTTGGATTAAAAAGGTAACCCAAAATCCACGTTTCCATTACTAAAATGAAATGCCGCTTATATATAGACACATACATAGCATTGTTTTATTTTAATCATGGAAACATGGATTTTGGATTACTTTTTAATACAAAAATTGGGATTTTTTTTTTTTTTAAATCAGAAAAAAACAGGATCTGTGATTCATCTAAGACAGGAGTTTGGATCCAGCCAAATGCAGCACTGGAGGATTATATTTAGTTTTGAATACCATTATGTATGTTTCCTTTTGGGAAAGGTTACTACACAAGTAGGGGAATTACTCAACATTCTCCAAGTACTGCCCTTTAATTGTAATATATTGGGGAGAAGCTGGTTAATTTGGCATAGCTCAGTGAAATATCTTAGTTTTCATGAAGTTGACAGTGAGCCCAAGTGTTCCATATGCTTCACAGAAGCAGTTGAGAATGGTCTTGAACTCTTAAATTGAGTGAGCACACAAGACACAGTTGTCAGCTTCCTGACAATCAGTAATGGCGGTGTTGTTTATTTTGGATTTTGAATGCAACTGGTTGACATTAAAGAGATTCTCATCCATATGATACTGGAAGCTGAACCCAGAGGGAAGTCTAGCAGCAATGAAATACAGAATAACTTGGATGTATGTGGAAAAAAGTATAGGTGCAATCACACATTCTTGTTTGGCTCCAATTCTTGTGGTGAAGGAGTCTGTTCCAGAGCCATTGTTTAGGACAGTTGTTGTCATATAGTCACGAATAAGTCTGATAATGGAAACATTTTTGTCAGGCCTCCACATTTCATCAGTACCTTCCATAGGGTCTCTTTACTGATTGAATCAAAGACCTTAGTCAGGTCAATGAAGGCCATGTGAAGACCTCCATGTTTCTTGCAGCACTTCTCTTCACAGTTTCATAGTTTCTAGGGTCAGAAGGGACCTGAGCAGATCATCAAGTCTGACCTCCTGCCATAGCAGGAAAAAGTACTGGGGTCAAACAACCTCAGCAACATTGTTTGACCTTGAAACTGTCTAACAAAAAAGTCCATACCTATTGTACCTCTGAGTTGTATGAAACCACATTGGGACTTGGAAAGAATCCCTCAGCGAGAACAGTGACTCTATGGAAGAGTATACAGATAAGGATCTTCCCAGCTATGGACAGCAGTGCAATACTATGATGATTGCTGCAATCTGATCTATCTCTTTTTGTAAATATGGTTACAATTCTGGCATCTCACTGGGAATCTGGGAATTGCCCACTCCAATCTTGCTCCAATCTATTGGCCGCTAGTAGTTATACCTTAAGTTTCTGCATGATTGTCTGCCACTGACCAGGGGAGTATAGAAAAGTCAGCAGGACTTTACAGTGGAAATTGTACCTTTCATGCCTACATTAGCCAGATACATAAGAATCACTACATGAACACCCTCCCAAAGATTGCAAGCTTGCTAGATAAGCTTTTGTGCTATCAATTATCTACCTACCTTTCACCAGGGTGGTAACTGGCCTGGCATTTCCTGGGGGCTCCCATGCCACTGAGAGCCCCACCAGGCCACCCACTCCTGGCAGGGTGCAGTTTTAGGTCATACCCAGGACCGGGAGCCTCCTGATCATCCCCTACAGCTCCTGCCCTTACCTCCAGTTGATACCTACATCCAGGCAAAGTTGTTGCCTGTCCTTCCAGCAGCAAAATGCCCTGTTTATATGGGTGGCCCTGGATCCTAATGAGGCACCTGCCAGCTGCTGGCTTCAGGCCCTTAAAGTGGCAGGCACAAATAGTGCCCTGCCACAGCATGCTAACAGAATTGTGTGTATGGAAGCCATGCCCAGTTGCTCTAGTGAAAGTCCTAAATATACAAAGGGCTTCATTAATTATTCCATACCAGAATCTGGAATAGACTTCCCCAAATGGTAGTGCAGTCCCCAACCTTGGAATTCTTCAAGAGGAGACTGGACAGACACCTTGCTGGGATCATTTAATCTCAGCACTATTCCTGTCTAGAGCAGGGGGGTTGGACTCTATGATTTTTCACAGTCTCTTCCAGCCCTTAATTTCTATGATTCTATCATTCTGTGAACTGGCCCTGGAATTTAGGCACCTGACAGTGCTGGAATAGAAGTGTTTTCACTCACTTGGGATCCAGAGCCTACAGAAGGCTTGACAGAAGGCATTTTTCTTTCAAACAGTTTCATAGAACAGAGGACCTACTATTGCTGTTGATGATCATATTTTGTATTACAGCCTAGTGATTAGAGCACTCACCTCAAAAGTGAGAGAACTGAGTTTTAGGCCCCCCTCAGCCTGAGAATGTTCAAATCAACATCTTTCACTTCCCTGGAGACTCTTCTAATGACAAAGATAAAAGCAAGGCTCAGTGAGCCTGAGCAAGGAGTATCCATCAGCCCTCATGCTGAAAGTCATGTTAAAACTGGACCACTGGACAGACAAGAGTGGAAGAGTCACGGAGCCAGATAGAGAAAAAGCAAAAAGGAGATTGTTTTTTCTGTCTTCTTGGTTATAGCTCTCTTGGGCTCTAGAATAAGCCTTCACTTCACTTTGCTTCACTTTCTATTCCCATGAACCTGGCAATCTTAGCTGCATAACAGTCCAACACCAACAGGAAGTACAGAAGTGCTCCTTTCCTTCCCAAAAGTATACTATAATCTAATGATTAGAGAACTGCCATTGTAGAGATGAATTTTAGTTACCTGGAGCTGAGAAGAGCCTAGTACCCAGGTTTTCAACTTTCAGGTTAAGTGTTCTGATCACTAGATATGTTGCACCTTTTTTCTTTTCCATCCTTTCCATTGAGTTATGGGTGATTAACTTAAACTATAGATATATTCTTCTGGGATAGTCAGGATAAGTAATTTAAATCCCTCTGCTATATTTGTTGGTGTAAAGAGAGGAGTTTAAAGTTACAAGTTTGCTGTAACAACCACAGGCCTTCTATAGGTGATGGTAGTTTGGCCTTGGGAGGGATACTGGGAGTGGGGAGAGATCTCTTCTGTGTGTCAGTCAGGGGAGTAAAACTGGGTGGGGATTGAGTGGGAGAAGTGGAAAGATGTTTCTATTAGAGGTGCACTATGATCAGTCCATATCAGATTGGCACTGGTAAAAGGAAAATTGACATTACTGGCAATCAGCTTTTTTTGACTATGTAGCCAATATCATCAATAAATGCTGTGTTCATGTGCTCAGCCTCAGGAATGGAAGGGGAGGCTATGGGGTGAGCTACCTCTCCCAGAATTCACCATAGCCCTCCTGTACCCAACACTCCCAGTGGTGCCACCTCCCACCCCAGCCCAGTTTCATGCTGGGAAGAGTCTGGTGCAGCCCCTGGTGCTGAGCCTGCAGCAGGCATCCTGCCCTCACCCCATGTACAAATCTGGGGAACACATGCCCATGCCTTCCCCATGGACGCATGCAGTAGCAGAATACCCCTCCCCCTCCACACCCCTTCATACTCCCTGGATGAGCTGCCCATGACTGTGTCCCATGTCCCACCCTACCCTGCCCTGGATGAGAAACACTTGCCCCTGCCTCAGCCCCACTCTTTCCTTTACCATGGGGCTGTGACCTTCCCCCCACAATGCCCCTTCCCTCCCCCATTCCTTCCCACCCCCAACAGACTTACCAGTTGGACACTGCTCTCCAAGCTGCTGGGCTGTATATTGGCTATTGGCTCAGTATCAGCCAATATGGCTGGGTAATAATTGTCCATCAGTATCCACCAAAAAAATCTGTATTGGAGCATCCCTAGTTTCTATACCTACATGTGAATAGGGATTGGTAATTACAGTTAGGAATGAACAGAGTGTTTGATCTTAAGTGTGAGAGGCAGGGAAGCACAAGTGGATCATAAGGCAGGTAGAGTTTTTTCAAGGGTTGGCTTATCATTTGAGGCTCTACTGATGTTTTTTATCTGTATGTTGTTTGTCATTTACTGTAAGCCACTCTGAGGCTTTTTAATAGGTTGGAATAGACATCTAAATCACAATAAGTTCATATACGGGGGCCTGAACCTGTATGTAGTAGTTTTAATAGGTTTCTGGAAGGATACCAGGCTTACTATCTTATTGTTTCTTTATAATCTCCATCTCCCTGTATTCAGTGGTTTTCCTTGTCCTAAATAGTTAAGTATTTTTGTCATCTTCTGTACAAGTATCCAGCAGATTGTTAGAATATTACTGTTACTACAGCATATTAGATTTATATATTATAAGATAGCTATTGGAATTAATATTTATATCTAAAATTAGGTAAAATTATTTTTTCTCTCAGTTATTTTAAGTTAAACAAACATACCTTAAAATTATTTTAATAGAACAAATTTGTATATATATTTATGTGTGTGTGTATTTGTGTATATTTGAATATTTCTTGGCAACAATCAAAAAATTGCATGTTCAATAGTTACCACAAATTGTTTGACAATATTCCTTGCAATATAATGCCATCTAGAGGAGTAAATGTATGTTGCTTCTAAACAGACCAAATACAACCTTGCTTTTAAATATATTTACTACTTCTGTGGATTGAACACTAAAAAAGACATGTGTGTTGCATGCATGATTTAATATGCCACATGGTGCATAATCATGTGGGAATAGATATTCACAATACATACATGCAAAACACTAAATGTGAAAGCACATATGCAAATATCTATGCAAGAATTCAATGATGTATGTGATCTGGGGTCAATCATATATATTTTATCAGAACTATCAGTCTATTGCAATTGTCAAATGAGACATGTTTTAAAATGATCATTTTTGCATGCTGAATTATTGTAACTGAATATTTAATTTAGGATACAAATTTGGGATAATATTTTCATGTCAGTAAAGAGTAAAAAAACTATGTAGTTCTTAAAGTGTAAGTAAAGTGAAAGAAAAATTTCATTTCCTTTTTATTAAAGTTTTGAATATTAAAAAAGTGACTGCAAAATATACCTTTAGCATCAGTAAAATATTTCAGGGATATAGAAAATTAATATAAAAGAAAAACAGTATGAGATCATATAGAGCCAAAAGGCTCAGTCTAACTTTTAATCTAACAAACCTTTTATAATTAGTATTCTTTAGCCCAAATTATATTTTGCAGTTCAAGTAAATACATGCTAACAGATTTGTTTATGTAAAACACACTGATATGATACCTTTTAATATGTAATGAGAAAATAAGACCAAAGGTAAAAATTGGCCTTTTTAACTACCATATTTACTCAAATTCAAGATGACCCTGAATATAAGATGGCCCCACAATAATTAGATTCTATATATGGAAAAATTATAAATTTTATTATTTTCCAGATATAGGATCTAATTATTGGAGGTTTCCCTTGAATTTGTCCCCCTCCCATCGCTACAGTAGGGACAATAAATCTGGGGGGTCAGATGGCCAGTTCTCTTGTCCTCTGCCTCCCCTCCACGTTCTTTCTCTTGCAGCCCCTCTTCCCACCACCTTACTGTCTGACCCTGCTCTCCCTGATCACATGGAAGAGAGGAGCAAAACTGAAAACAATGACCTTGAAATAAACATACTTATAGTAATTGCATATATTACTCATAGATTTAGTTCATTAGAACTGATGCACTTTACCTTTTTTTAATTGTTGCAAGTTTTAGCACAGATACTCCATAAACACACTCTTAAGCAGTACTTCGGTGCCTACATATATATAGGCAGTATGTATATATGTATGTATGTGCAAACTATTCATGATATTAATCCAAAGCTAAAAGGCTCACAATTTACTATATAGTTCATCGGGATGGGCCCCACCAAAGTTAAGGGCATTTCAAGCCATGGTGACCCCAAAGCTTAGCACTGCTCAGTATGTGTGAGTACTCCAGATACCCCCACAAAGGATCCATGTGCTAATTATTCACTTGTCACTGCCCCGCCCCTCCAAGCCCATGGCTGACACCAGGTGTTCTTGTTATGAGTCTTGGGATCCTCCAAAAATGTATATGCAAATGGGGTAACAGGGTGACCTGGTTTGGTTCCACCTCATGGAGGGCAGGGGCCCACAAATCATATGTGACACGATGAGAGGGGGGTGGTAACAGAGGGATTCTAGGTGAACTGTTTCGGGTCCTATTTGGTAATTTTGCCAGACATTTAAGACTGGTGAAGAAATAGGAATTATTAGAAGTGAAAAAGAAAGGCACTGCTCAGCTGTGAACGTGAAGAGGAAGTCTAAGTGTATGCAGTGTCATGGCTCACCATGACTTAAAAATAGTCAGCACTCTTCTGGCACTACCATATATCTTATCTACCATAAGTCTTTGTGCCCAGAGAAGGTATACTGGACACTTGGAGCCTCTATGCCTGAGGTGGCTCTTCTTCCTACTCACCTGCCATGACTTGATTGTTTTAAGAAAAAGAATGGGAGGTTCCTCTGAAGACAGAAATGTCCTTCCACCCTCCGGCTGGCTAGCTCTGATAGCAAGTGACTTGCGGCTCCCCCTTCCCTACATCCCATCTACTCACCAACTAAAATAAAGCTGTCACCTATCCAAGACTGGCCACCACACAGTATTGACTTAATATATCACACCCCTTCAGAGCTTAGTTTAACCTCAGTAGAAGAGAGAGTTAATGTCCAGCATAATTGACCAAGCTACTCTGCTTTGGCCATCCCCTTTAAAGGGAAAAGTCTGTTACTACTGGCTGCCCCTACTGGATTTCCTTGGGTCATGCCAGGGTACTCCCTCCCAACTTGACCCTGTTTCAGAGTACATTGAAAACTTCAAACTATAATAAAACAATAACTCAAAAATACCCTGGCATCTGGCATAGTGACACTCAGGGATTGGGATTCACGGGTAACCATGTCAAGATTTGTGGGTTCAGTCCTGTGGTAGGTCTCATCAATCATGCCCGAGGGCTCTGCTGCCAGGGTTTAGAGGGTAAGGTGCTCCTGGCTCTCCCCCGTGCCGGCTCATGCAGGCTCCCCCGGCATCTTCTGCAACTTCTTCCAGGTCTGCAGGGATGCTCCCTATAGCCCATACTGCCTTTGTTCCACTTCTGGTGTAAGGGGCTTGTCAGTGCCCCAGACACATTTTTTATGATGTCACAGGCAGCATTCTCTCCCACACACAGGGAGACCATGCTTTTAAAATACAGTGGAGATGCTATGCATGAATTAGCATCTCCAGCTCAGGCCACTACAGAGAAGGTAAGTAGCCCTTCAGCCCATACTGGGCTTATGTCCCCCTTTACTGGGGGTTAATTGGGGTGGGGACCCCCCCCCCCCCCCCCCCCGCTTCTGGGAGCCTAGTTGCCCAGCACAGCAACAATCTTATTCTAACTTATCTTTATGGTAAGTTTCCACCAGCATGTTTGCTTCTACACTTCTTACTGCCCTAGTCTTCCCCTCCTCAGAAGAAGTCACCCATAAGAACCAAAGAGCCATATGCATAATTTTCTGGAGCTCCAGGTGGAAGAAAGTGGTGAGGACTACACTGTACAAAGCATAACAGTCTGGAAGCAGAGGAATGTCAGATTCCTATTCCTCTGGGCCAAGTATACAAGCCAAATTTGGAAACTGGCAACAGGGACAGAATCCAAAACACCTTGCTTCGTAAAGTATTTGTAGGGCAACTACTATGACAGTGCTGGGTGTACATGATGACCAATGTAAGCCTGCAGGCCATGGAGTCCTCATGGTTCTATGTGGTCCTAAAACACTTCTGAGACAAATACAAACTGTACAGCAAGGCCCTAGCAACCCAGGCAAACCACCATAAGATGCAGGAGGTGGTAAAGGCAAGAGACATCATAATGCCCATGGACCTACTACCTGATGAAAACTGCCAGGCTTTGTAGGAACAAATCTTCCACAAGAAGAAGGTGCACAGAGACTTGAATTGGCAGGTAGCCCACTGGGCACTCCCTGCACAGGCATGGAGAAAGACTGCAGGGCCCTCAATGGCTGTGTGTTTTGGACTGTGAAGTGAACCATAGCAATTACAAGATAGGGTGTTAGAGGCATCATTATATACAATGAATTTAGAAGATTGTTATGTTATATATATATATATATATATATATATACACACACACACACGTATATACACACACACACACACGTGCATGCACACACACGTGTGGAGAGAGAGAGAGAGAAACGATACCTCTAACACCCTGTCTTCTGACCACTATATATATCTAGAAAAAACATATTTTTCAAAATAAAAAATCATCGTGTTTGACCAATATGGACCATGTTTCTTGTATAGTCATGTTCAAAGTTGGCTACATTTCATCAACTTCATAGCTGCTTTCCATTACTGAGCACGTGCTTCTTCTGGCAGTAGTTAATGATAGACAGTGTATTTAATGAAGTTTCCTTGTACGTACATCTAGGATGAGAGGCTTTTCCCCCCATGTTGATGAGGGGAAAAAAATCTCATCTTGTATTCTAGTAAATACAGTATTTCAGAGAAGCAAGCATTTGAATTCTTGGTATGAAAAATAAAAAACAAAGGAAATGTCAAACTGAGTAGGGCTATCAAGTATCCTGTGGTCTATAGAGAACTATGCATCAGAAGAAGATGAAAATGTATAGACAGAACCATTGCAGGAGGATGAGAGAGGCTACCTCTCCACAGCTTATTATTGTATTTATTTTTATGTCTCTCTCAATGGGCACGTATGACTTATTAATTTCCACTCCTAGTTCCTCTATGAAATGCACTTTAAAAATTGTGGCATTGTCCTCCACAGAGGCAGAGCAATACTGACGTAAAATTTTATAGTTTGTTATGAAATAATGAAAAATGTTTATTCAGCTGGTCATAGCTGGTCTGAACCTCAGCTATAATATAAATCAGCAAAACATACAGCCATTGAGGGCACCTGAGATACTCCATTTTACAACAGGTGAAAATCTGCCCCTTTCTATTTTAACTTGCTCATGCAGAGGTGAACAGAGGAGACATTAAAAAATAAATATAATCCATATTCCTATAGCTGGTAAAACCAAAAGCAAATACAAGGCTCATTTAAATGTTATCCATGAACATAATATAACTGAGCATTGACACAACCAATTCTAAGCCATCTGCATCTATCTCTAGTTAATGCTAATAATTGCTTGCAGAGTCTAGACAAGGTTTCAGCTTCCAACGACTTGGAACAGGATTTTATGTGCTGCAAATCTGGAAAGCCAAATGAGACACCATATAGGTTCTTGTTTTCTAAAAAATTACGTACTCTCACAAGACTTTTAGAAAGTGACCTGAGGTGAGTACCAAAAAATTAAAGAAGGAAAGATGAAGAAAAGTCAGTAGTCCATTGGTCACTTTTATATATATTGAGCAAGGCAAAACTTGTAAGATAAAATGACATGATATAACAGTTAATTTAAGGAAAAGTGTGGCGTGATTACAGGTGTCCAAAACAGGGTACTGCAAGATATCTAGGAAAAGTAATTTTAAGGAGACATTTAAAGGAGAAGAGAAAGGTACATAGAGGACAAGCAGTGAAAAACTGTTACAAGCAGAAAATGGGGGAAAGAAAAGGGAACAGAACTGTAAGAAGCACAAGGAATGAAAGGTGAAGTACAGGAGACAGAACTGTCCACATATATCACCAGGGGAGAATGACTGTAGCCCTCCATAACTGGAACATACCAATTTGGCATTTTTGGAACTTCTCTTTGTTCAAATGCCACCTTAAAATTCAGCTCATTCCAACACTCTGCAACAGTGACTCCTGCTTCCAGATTCTTCTCAGTTCCAATCTTTGAAATTCATTACTTATAATAATAACACTAAGGGAACTAACATGCTGAATACTGTGCAAACTAAGCACACCTGCAGCTACATTTTGTGTATTTCTTTCTTTCTTCCTTCTTTGTTTGATGCTTTCATTGCCCTTGAGCCCTACTTTAATCTTTGAAATAATCTAGATTATTGTAAAATATGGGGAAAAAGTTTATGGCCTTTGGAACGGCCTGTGATATTGTATACAGATGTTAATAATTCATAATTTAATGATGAATAATAAATTAGAAATTTGATTTTAATGTGATAAAAGATAGAGCTCCCATGAGGGGATGCAAGCAAGGATTCCCATACATTTTATAGACCTTAACTATTCCAACAAACTTCCCTAGCTACTTCTCCCATAATCTGCTGCCATCTTGCATATGTTTGTTTTCAAAGTGATTAAGTGACATATGCATCTACATTTTAAACCCATTTCAATCATCCCAAATTCCTCTGACCTTCATTTTTCTTCTTGTCTATATCTATCCCTCAGGCCTTCTTCTGTGAATCTAATTTCATACAAATCATAAAGTTAGGGTTGGAAGGAACCTCATGAGGTCATCTAGTCCAACCCCCTGCTCAAAGCAAGACCACCCCCAACTAGATCATCCCAGCCAAAGCTTTGTCTAGCCAGGTTTTGTAAACCTCCAAAGACAGAGCTTCCATGTTTTGTCTCAGTCTGTCTACCATAGAGGTTAGCAATCTATGGACTGAGGGCTAGATCCAGCCCATGATGAGATTGGATCTGGCCTGTGAAAGTTTGATTTGGCTCCTGGTAGTGGGTACCTAGGAGCTCCCTGAGGTCACATCCTACTAGCACTGGTTGCTTCAAGACCCTCCTTCCTGTGAGATGTGCCCCTGCTATGGTGGGGAAGTGTTAGCATGGCCAGCAGCTATGGAGGTAACAGTTTGCTAACTGCAATAAATGCCTTTCTTGCCATCAATTTTATGTATCAGGAATTAGCAGCACTCAGTGATGGGGGCGAGTAGCAGCAGCTGCAGTAGTGGGGCACAAGAGGGTCCCCATACTCAGTATCACTGATAATGCGCAGGAGGTGCACATGGGTGCACATGCGCCCCCTGAGATTGGCTGTGCACCCACGGAAGTACCAGCTGTGAAACCAGAAGTGCACTTCCAGCATTGCTGCTGGCAAGGTGATTAGCCACTGGGGGCACCCTCCCATCAGCGATTTGGTGCCCCAGTGCCCAGTGGTTTCTCTGTTAACTCCTGGACTGCTGGCTGAACCACCTCTCCCTGCAGCAGCAACATCTCTTGGAGGATAGGGCATGTTGGCAGGGTGCTGAAGGTGGAATGGGGGGTGGGGAGAGGGTGTCCAGTGAGAGAGAAGCAGCAGACATGGCAATGGCCAGGCTTCAAGCAGTGGTTTGCTGTTGTTAAAAGGTTGCTAACTCCTACTGTAGTAAATTACAAGTGGTGAATAGTAATGGCTGTCTTCACAAATAGAAGACTCTTTCAATCCCCCAAGTGGGATATAGCAGCCTTCTTTACCACGGGAAGCCCCACTTTCACCTGCCATAGAAACAGGGAAATGGAAGCCAACTCACCTTGGGGCGATCTAATTTCAGCACAATTGAAAGCGATAAGGAAACAGTTATTCTTATAAGGACCCCACTGAAAACACCTCCAGTTTCTTTTGACATAAAAATCATGTTAAAAAGAAAAGTTTTAAACTTAAAGACCATATTTATATTGGAGTTTAGTTCTGACAGTATCAGAAAAATGTCCCCAAAGCCTATAGTAAATAATAAATAGACAAAAGAATAAAATAGGAGCAGATAGGTTGCAGAATAGATTGCAGAGAGATGCTAACCTAAATAGTAACACCTATGTTTTAAAATGCCCCTTTTATTTTAGCTTTCATAGAGCAGGGATTTCAAAATCACCTGTGCTCCTGAGGCCACGTATAGAATGCAGGGCTCCAGTTCAGGACTGCAAGGAGCTTCCCAGGCCAGTTACAGACTCAGTAGTAGTGGTGGCAGTGACAGGGCAAGTGATAGTGATGGCAGCAAGGCAAGTGGCAGCAATGGTATGGTAGTACGAGTGTTAGTACAAATGTCACTAATGTTCCCACTGCTTCCATACATGCCCATTGGGCTTTGGACAGGGGAATTTTGTGGCAGGTCTTGCCCTTGTTTGCTCTGGCTCAAAATTTCTGGTCCATTAGGGAGCCCTGTGGTCTGTGTGAAAAATCTCTATAGGCCATATCCTTGACACCCCTGATATAGAAATTACCAATTACTACATATATTCAAAGCCTAATTCTGTTATATGAATTCCTCTCTCCAAACTGCATTCTTTCCAAGTAAAATCAATCGATAGTGGATCAGGAAAAAAAATTCTACCTTTATCTTATTTGTTAAAAATGAACCTATATTTATTCATTATAATATTACTTTAATTGCAGCTTTTAAATAAACAGTGCAGATGAAATTCAATACCAGGGTTGAACTGGTCCAGGTGGTGCTGAAAGAGAAGTAATAACTGTGCATGGAAATCATTTCCATGTGGTTTTGGAGACAACAGAATCAGATTCAGAACCAAAAATATCGCTCACCCATCAGCCCTGATCAGCCTTGACAGAAGCTCTTGAGGCATTAAGGTAAATCTAATTTGCCACCTGTAAAATTCTATTCTGTCTGGGTTATGTCCATTATCTCTGTATCTGAACATCTAGCCCTCTTGGCTAGCAAAGGCCAACAAGAAGTATGTCATTCCTATGATAAATAAAATTAGTACTGTTTCCCTTAGAGACTATGAGGCTCCAGAGAATAATAAGGAATGTTGTCTTTCTCTGTTTTACAAAAACTTACTCATGGTGCAAAATTCCTACCAGTATTTCCCAGTTTCCACACTCCTTTTTCAGGAAAGTTTATTGAAAAAATGATGATTATTATCAAGTTCCAATTACTTCCATCCCAACTCCTCTTCAATCAAGTTTTAAATTTGTCACTATCCCAAGAATGGCCCTCTGCACATTGGTTAATGACCATTCTGGACATACTGTTAGATGTCTCAAATCCCTACAGCATTATTGATGATAAAGCACTGATAAATAATATACAGAATCTAGGAAAAGTAAAGGAGCAATCTCCTGATATCTTGGCACATTCTTCACAGATTTATTCCAGAAGATCACAGTGAGCATGTGTTTCATGAACGCAGTCTGTATTCAGGAACTCAGTGCCCCCGGCACCTGGGGAGGATGGGGCAAATTAGAGCTTTTGAAATACTGCTTTTTCTGAGTTAGAAGAAAAAATCATTATTGTTTTATTCAGTCATGATATAATCAATCTTGTAGCCAATTCCCATCAGCTGAAGTGTTTGGTGGTGAAGAAATGCATTGCTAAAATAAACTGACTTTAAGAGGGATAGACAGGGAAGGTAACTGGTTTGGGAGTCTGGAAGCACACAGAATCCTAGCCATGAGAATCCTAGCTACAAGCCATGACAACCCATCTCAGGACTGATATTTCAAACTTTTTTTATTAGATCTTTTCTGGGTCAAACATAAAATCTAGTGATTGATTTACAATCCTAAATCAGTCAGGAACTTCCTGAAAAACAACCCCCCAGAAAGACTGAAGCTTGAAAAACCCAGTTTTAACCTATTGGGCACTGGAAATAGAACATTCTCACTGCCAGAACAGTAGATCAGATTAAGCATTAGCTTCACTGTTTCCAGGTTAAGATATCAAGTCCATTTTTTGCTTCATCTTTTTTCCCCATGTTTTCCTGCTATTGTTTGTGCATTAGTATATATTTGTTCCTATTTTATTTGGGTGTTATAGGAAGACTATTATATATCAGCTAAGTAACAGTTGTTACTTTCCTTACCTTCCCATTTCCCTACCTTTTATATTTAAATTACTATATTTCTTTCTATTTAGGACCCCTGCTTTCCAAGTTGATTCTCAGCATCTGAAAAAGTAGGTTGCTAAGAAAGTTCATATTTATTTGAATAAGTTAGTCTGTAAGGTGCTGCTTTGCCCTGCCTTCTGCATAAAGGTGTACTGTGAATGTTAACTTTCTTTGCTGTCTGGGAAAAGGTATCAAAGGAGCTATCTAATCCAAAAATTCAAGGTAAACCAATATTTGTGCTACCTAAATATTCACATGACCCAAAATGCCATGTGCAACTTCCTGGTGCTCCAGGAGTACGTTGGTTTTGGAGCCACTGGTAATGGAATCAGTCTACAAAGAGATAAGGGGCACATAGATGCATTATGCTTCTACTGAATTGCAGCTTTCCTGGTAAAAACCATGATTATACAGCTGTTCATAAAGTTTCTCTCAGAAACAAAATTCTGGATTCTGAGAGGAAAATAATCCTTCTAAGGTCACTCCCAGGAGAACAAATGTCTGACACTCCCCACCACTTGACTTGTTTTGGGGATCAGGAATTGTTGAGCGGTGGGGAGCAGCTGTTGCTTGCCTTTTCATAGTCTCAGGATAAGTCAAGTGGTGAGGAAAGGCTCCTTGTGCCTTCCCAAAACCAAATTCATCTGAGTTCACCTTCTGGGGAGGGTACAAAGATCATCTGCTCCCACCTATCCTATAGACTGAGACAAGAGGTGAGGAGCAATCACTTTTTGCTCCCCATCTGCTCCTCAGAATGGGGTCCCTGGTCTATATAATGTCTGTGTCGGGGAGGAGAGGGGTGGGTATCCCTGCTTCTCCAATCCCCCAGGAATGGGAACAGCTGCTGCTCCCATGCTTTCCCCAGACTAGGATCAGCCAGTCTTGCCCAGGCAGGCACAAAAAGCAGAAGAGATGGGGAAGGTGCCGGCTGAACATCTGTACTAGTTTCTCTCCCAGAAACATTTCTAGCAGTAGAAACTTCCCATTGCTAGAAATGAATGCCTGTTTGTGGCCAAGGTCTACAGCATCTACCTTGACAATCTCTTATCTGCTTGACTGCATATAGGGAAAAAAAATCTGTTCTGTATTCCAATTATGATTAGCATAAATTAAAGACTGCTTCATGTAAGATTTTATTTTTATGTAGTTCATGAAAAATGTGAATGGGTCGACAGAATGAACAATACCCATATGAAAGTACCTTAATTTCCATGTTTGACTTCCATTTTACTAGCAATTAAAAATAAACACCTTTTCAAATAAAAAAACCATTCTTATATCATCTTTTTACAAGACTCAAAGCCCTAAGTTCCTACTGGATTTATTTTTCCCTAATATGTTCTAGATATTTTTTCAACTTCTTCTGATTTTAATTTCTACACATATTATAGATTTTTAAAATGAACATAACTTTGGCAGGAGGATTTAAGTATTTTACTTTTTCACATAATGAATGGAAATGTAGTTATTTCCATGGTCACAAGTGTATGTATGCATCATTTTACACATACTCATGCAAGAAAAAAATATCCTTTTCACATGGAGGCATTAGTCATTGTGAAAAAGCTTGACTTTTGTTCATTTTTCCCCAATACATTGTTTTGCAATGTACATTCACAAAGTAATTTATCTGGTATTTTCAAATAAGAAACTGATTTTAGAAATTATTTGCTATAATTACATGCAAGGGTAAAAAAAGAGATTGTTAATGGTATGAAAATAGTTTTGAGATAGAAAAATGACTAATGATTACTTCCTCAGTAGTCATGAATATGGAGGTAGAACAATAATAAAGAAAATTCATCAGCAAAAAAAAGGGTTACTTCCTGATTGGCTATTGCTTAATACAACGGAACATAATATTTGGTTTATTCTTTCTTTCTTCCTAGTTTTGTCTTTGCTTGAGAAAATTATCTTGAAAAGAAGAAACTTACATTTCTAAATGCAGTTATCTATAGGAATTAATTGGAGGACTGGGCCAAAAGAACATCCCATGAGGTTCAACAAGGACAAGTGCAAAATCCTGTACTTAGGCTGAAAGAATCCCATGTACCGCTAGAGGCTGTGGACCACCTGGGGACTAAAGTGAACAATAAGATGGATATGAGTCAGCAGTGTGCCGTTTTTGCCAAGAGGGCTAACAGCATACTGGGCTGTATTAGTAGGAGCCTTGTAAGCGGAATAATTATTCCCCTCTATTCTGGTGAGGACACATCTGGAGTACTGTGTTCAGTTTTGGGCCCCACACTACAAAAAGGATGTGGACAAGTTGGAGAGAGTTCGGTGGAGGGTAACAAAACTGGTTAGGGACATGACTTATGAGAAGAGGCTGAGGGAACTGAGCTTATTTAGTCTGCAGAAGAGAAGACAGAGGGAGGATTTGATAGCATCCTCTAACTACATGAGGTGTGTCCAGATGAGTCCGCATGTGCCTCTTGCAGCATCTCAGACCCCTTTGAGATGCTGGAAGAGACACATACAGGAATGAGAAAACATTCCCCATAATGCAAATTTGCAGCACGGGGAAAAAATTAGACCCCTGGATATCCAGGGGTCAAAAAACCCCACAGAGAAAAAAGGCACAGTCTAGGACTGTGCCCCGAGGCAACTGGAGGCTGGGTCCTCCACAGAGAGGCTCTGACTGCCAGAGCATCTCTATGGTTAGCCCTCAGCCTGGTGCTGAAGCATGCTGCCTCCCCATGCAGGGCAGGCAGTGTGCCAACTGGGAGCTGGACCCTGTGCCAGTAAGGAAGGGATTGGGGGGAAGGGGACCACGAAGGCCCAACAGCCACAACCCAGGCCCTGCTGCCTCTAACTGTCCCGTGCTGCATGGAGAAGCTCTGCCATGAGGCCCCAGAGGCCCCCCAGACCCTGCTCCTGAGGTGAATAGAGGCTTTTTTTCCTTCCTTTTGTTATTTTAAGTGCCAGAGGCTGGGGTGGAGGGGGCAACCATTGGGTGGTCCGAGTGAGTGGAGGAGATGGGACTGGGTGGAGCACCCATGGGGAGGGTGCAAGACCCGGCGGGGGATGGGGCCAGGCACAGCAGCAATCCAGGGGCTTGGAGGAGCAAGCAGGGGTGGGGCATGTGTGCCCTGCAGGGAGGGTGGTAGCCCCTGCAGGGGCCTTTTGGCCCCTGTGGAGACTGTAAGCCCTGTGGGGAGGGGGTCCTGTGGTGAGGCTTGGGCCCTGAGGGGGAGGCTGTAGTCCCTGTGGGGGGGCAGCAAAACATATATTCATGTATTCATGAATTCATGAAACATGTATTTAGAATTCACGTTTTTATTATGATAGACACTGGTAGTCTTCCAAATTGCTTTATCACTGTAGATATATCAATTGCCCAACTGATTGCTGTTTCTCTGTCTCTCTCTCTCTCTCTAGTGGTCTTCCGTTTTGTGGAGGGACATGGATTTCAGGGTATTTTACAGAGTGATTTGGGGATTTTTTTTTATCAGGGACTTTTCAGTTTTCAAGTAGGCAACACCACAATTCATGCTACGGAAGCCAGTGGCAGGACCCTGCCTGCTCAGAGCTGGCATTTTGGACCCACCTGGCTGTGGCTGACAGTTCAAAGCAGGCCACCACACCCAGAACATCTGCAAGGTGATAGCTGCCCAGATGACTGGGCAGGGGGCACACGTGGCAGTAGTGCCACACAAAGGCCAACCCTGCAGCCACAGCCCAATGGCAACTGGCCAAGAGGGGCAGATGCCTCTACTGGCTGTGCAGTCCCCATCTGAGTCTGGCAGGTGCACAGCAGGTCACAACCAGGCAGCAGCCCCCACTGCCAGACTGCTGCAGTGGATAAGGGTGCAGAGAACTCTCAGAGCTGCTTCAACAGTCCAACTGGCACAAGGGGTAGTGTTCCCAGGTACCAGTTGGCTGGGCCTCAGAAGCTCCTGTCTATTTGTATCCTTCAAGTATTGTGGGGTATAAGGCCCACCTAGCTAAATAATAGCCCCTCTTGTGTGGGGCCAATAGGTAAAGATACAACAGAATTCTTGGGACAAAAAAAGGCAAAAAACAGGATAGGAGTGTCATGTGGGTCAAAGGGTCAAAACATGATGATAACTGAGGGGGACACTGAGTAGAGCCCCCTGGGCTGCACCCACTGGTCCTCAAAGGCATCCGAGGAGCCGGTGGATGCTTCCCACAAGTGCTCCGCCTGGAGACATGCATGGACAAGTAAGAGGAAAGCAGCCCCACAGTCTCCGGGCACCTGCTCAGCCAGAGCCTCCTTCCTAGTCAAATACAGGGCTCACTTGGCCAGGGTCAGAAGGAGGTTGACCAGGAGGTCCCAGGACTTGGTGGGGCCATGGATGGGGTGACCAGAAACAAAAAGGTGGAGGGTGAAATTCAACCAGAACCTCAAGAAGAGGCTCTGGAGGTGGAGGGGCTACAGCCTGGTGCTCTCAAGGGTCATGTGCACCAGGGTCTCCCTGTGCCCTCAGAAGAAGCAGGAGACCAGGGTGTGTCCATGAAACTCGCCACATACATGCCTGTGGTGACGGCTCCATGGAGGAGCCACCAGCTGAAGTCCCCAGTGGCTTATGGGATGAGGGTGGAGTACAGACTCAGTCACTGGGGTGCCCAGCCACATCCTCGCTGAACAGATCCCACCACTTCATGTCTGGATGGGACGTGAGGGCGGCACGATGGACAATGTGGTGCACGAGTGTGTAAAGGTGATGGAGATGGACGGTGGAAAAGTGGACCAGTCTGTTGTCCTCCAGCCAGCTCAGGTGGTGGAGCAAGGAGTGCTGTGAAGCCGGGTGAGGCACTGGCCCCATGACAAATTCTGGTGGGCTGAGGGACACGGAGAGCAGGGATTGCTGCTGTGCAGGACCTGGTCAACAAAGCGAAGGGCATCGGGAGGTAGGACAGATTTCTAGATATTTTTCAGACAGTTCCCTGTTGGGGGTCCAGACAGGTCTCAACCCAGGGGTTGTCTTCGTGGGGCTCCAAACCTCCCCTTTACCCCATCCTTGCCATGCCTTCAACCTGGACTGATGCTGCTCCCTGCAGATCTTCTCCATACTGTCTGCTTTGCAAAGGCTGGGTTTTCTAGGCTGTAAACCTTCAGGGGGCCGCCGCTGGTTTTTCCCTCTTCAAGAAAAATTAACTTGCCGCTGCTGGGGTCATCTACAACTTAATTAAAAATGCTGGCACCTGCCAGTGGAGCTCCTGAGCCTGCCTTTCTCTCTCTCTCAGGGCTCCTTTCTCTCCCACTCCTAAGGGACTTCTCCACTCTAACAGGCAGGGGTACTGGGACTGCCCTTGTGCCCCGTCCCCACGAGTTCCTCTGGTGTTCCCACCCTGGAGCCTGGCTGACCTGGTGTCCCGTCACTCTAGTCCCTCTTGCTGGCATCACTCCTCTCCCCTTTCCCAGGGCTCATGGTTCCCTGTGCTCTGCCCCCTCTAAAGCCATCTGAGGATGATTGCAGACTTGAGGGTCTGCCCTCAGTCCCAGTTCCAGGGCTCCTAGTTGGAACCTTGCCATTCCCCAATGGTGTCCCACCTGATTGCTGCTTTCCAGCGGGGCTGGTTGGCTCCTGCCAATCTCCAAACCTGCCTTCTGCCTTGCTGGTCTCCTAGTGGATGGCTGCCTCCTCCTCCAGGAAGCTGGGGCTAGAGCTGGAGCCTCCCAGCTCCTAAGCTGGCAACTCCCAGCTGGTGTTTCACCTCTCTCTCTCCGGCTCTCCCTGAGCTGTTTCTCCGGCCGCCTTTTGAACAGTCTGCACTGCTCGGAGGTCATGCCCCCAGCTCTCCCTGATACACAGGCTCAGGCAGCTGCAAAATTGCCAAGCCTGTGCCGGAGTCTGTGCTTGGGTCTCTGCCCCGCTGCCGCATGTCTCGACTCCTACAGTGAGTGCCGCAGTGCTCTGGTTAGGGGTCCGGGCCACGGTGGGGGGCTCCTGTCTCTGCTTTCACAGCATACAGCACCTGGAGACCCCACATGAAGTGGGGCCCAAAGCCAAAGGCCTGCAGTGCATCTGTGAGGTACCCATGATCCACTCTGTCAAATGCCTTCTCCTGGTCCAGGGATAAGAGGGTGAAAGACAGGCCCTCCTGGCATGCTAGCTTCAGGAGGTCCCACACCAGGTACAGGCTGTCAAAGTTGGAATGTCAGGGCACTGTGTATATCTGGTTGGGATGGATCACATCTATCCGCAGGGATCCCAGGCGCGGTGAGATGACCTTCACTACCATCTTGCAGTCCATGCAGAGAAGGGACATGGGATGCCAATTCCTTAGGTCGTAAGGATCTCCTTTCTTCAGCAAGAGGGTCAGCATGGTCCTCCAGCATGACAGGGGGAGCTCCTCACTTCCCTCGAATTTGGGCCAGACTACAGGAAGGTCTGGGCTGAGGATGTTCCAGAAATCCTGGTACAATTCCAAGGTCAGCCCATCGATGCCTGGAGCCTTGTTGCCAGGCATCAGGTGGAGGGTGGCCAAAAACTCAGCCAGAGTGAGAGAAGCTTCCAGCCAGTCCCGGTCGCCCATGCTAACCTGTGGGAATCCCTCCCACAGAGTCTAACAGGTCAGTTGGATCCAGGGAGAAGAGCTCTTCATAGAAGATCCTCACACACTGGCGCATCTTGCCTGGATCCATGAGGGGGGTGCTTTCACCCACCAGAAGGCAGGTGATGTACTTTTACTTCTATGCCCTGCCTCCTCTCCAAGGCATAGAATAAGTGTGAGCTACAGTCCATTCCCCAAAGGAGCTGGACGCACGAGTGAACAAATGCACTGTGGGTGCGGTGGTCATCCAGAGTACCAAGCTCTTCCAGTCTCTCCCAACACTCTCTACAGAGGGATGAATTGGTTGGGTTGGTGGCCAGACACCTCTTCAGCTCTAGTACTTCCCACTCAAGCTGCTCCCAGAACATCTCCCTCTGCCTGGTGTTCCCCCCCAAGTGTAACTGCGGCAAAAAATCTGGATGCGCACCTTCCCCACATCCCACCATCTCCGAGCCAAGGGGAAAGCTGCCTGTTGCTCCCACCAGGCCAGCCAGAACTCCCAGAAAGCCCCCCTGAAGCCCACATTCTCCAGCAGGCTGGCGCTGAAATGCCAGTAGGCCAACCCCGGATGCCCAGGCTCCAGCAGGGCCTGGGCCCAGACAAGGTGGTGATTGCTGAAAGGGGTCAGCTGGATGCCAGAGGAGTGTGCCTGGGCAAAGCACGGCAAAGAGAAATAAACCCGGTCTAACTGGAAGTGGCATGTCTGGTCCTCCCACACCCTCACATAAGTGAAGGCAGGGGGTTCAGTGGGGTGACAGGTATGCCAGATGTCCACCAGGGAGTAATTCATCAGGATTTCCCTGAGCATGCCCACAGGCTTTGCTCCTTGCCTGACTGGTCTCACACATCTAGGGTGAAGTTAAAGTCCCTACCAAGGACCCGGCACTAGCGAGGATTGAGGGTGCCAATGTATGTGGCCGCCTAGTGGAAGAAACCTGCCAACTCTGGGTCCTTCACAGGGGTGTACACTTTCAGAAGGTTCAGGACCAGCCCCTGCACCTGGACCCGGAGGTGCAGCAGGTGGCCCGGCACCACCTCAATGTCCTGGACAACCTCCAGCTGCAAGCCCGAGGAGAAC
Source organism: Crocodylus porosus (assembly GCF_001723895.1). Taxonomy (NCBI): domain Eukaryota; kingdom Metazoa; phylum Chordata; order Crocodylia; family Crocodylidae; genus Crocodylus; species Crocodylus porosus. The sequence goes on along the minus strand of NW_017728906.1, from coordinate 111,749,895 downwards.
AGGGTGGCCAACCCAGATGAGGTGGTTGAGAGGTGAGTAAACAAGACCCTGCCTCCCCACTCCAGCCGCCAATTTGGTTCATCGGCTGGAATCATCAGGGTCTCCTGCAAGAATACCATGGAGTACCCCTCGCTTGAAGGAAGAAGAGCACCCGGCACCTCCGGAGATTCTTCCTACAGCCGTGAACATTGAGGGTTGTAATTTTAAATGACCTCATGGCTGGGGTGGGTGGAGTAGACTGTTCAGCAGGGGCCTCATGCATCTCAACACCCAGCGTGAGGCCCGCTGATTCATGTAGCGTCCTCCATTATTCAGAGAAGGCATTTATGAAACTGTGGGCCTACCTATAGATTCAGGTGCTTCAGCTTTTGGGCCCCTTGCCTTCCCCCACCAGCTCCCTTGCAGTGGCGAAGACACTGTCAAAATCTCCCCAACAGTCCAAGGCTAGCTGTACCTTGCTAGCAAACCAGCAGGTGTAGTCACGGTCAGGAACTGCAAGTAGCTCATCCCTGGGGACTACTGGGACTGACAGGTCCAAGGCTCCATGGAGCCTGCTGGTTCTTAGGCATCCTCTTCCTGGTCCTGGAGCTCAGAGGGCTCTTCTGGAGCCATCTGAACCTCACCAGTCTGCTAAGACCGTGGACTCTGGTTGGGATTGGGAGAGTTCTACAGCCCCTGGGGTAAGGGTGAGGGGGTGCTCCTTCATAAAATGGTGTAGAGTTGGAGCCCTGGGGGGTTTGTGCAGGGTCCCTGATGAGATTGGCCCATTGAGACCCCCTCTGGTACGGGACTATAGGGCAGGCTGCAGGTGAAGTTTTCCTGGGAGGGGGAGGGAAGAGACCTACCAGGCACCTGGGTGGCTCTGGAGTCTGCCTCGGGGTCCTGGGAAAGGGGACCTCCTCCCTCCAAACTCATTGGGGTGAGCTCCAGGGCCTCTGTATTCCCTAGATCAGAGGGAGGAGGCTCTGCTGCCAGGCCTTCCTTTGGGCATGCCTCAGCCTCAGTGCCCATGGTTTCAGGGGGTAGGCCTTGGTCAGCAGAATGAAGGGCTTCCCCCATGGGCTCCTGTTCGAGACTATCCAACAGCCCTGAAACCTCCTCTGTGGAGCTCACCCCAGGGATGGGGTGTCAGGCACAGCTGGGGAGGCCCCTGGAGGCTGGACCACTCCTTCCCCCCCAACGTGGTGGTCATGGGAGGGGGAGAAGAGTTCTCCATATCAGAGGGCTTCAGCTGTGCCCAGGCCTTTGTCTTGCCTTTATGCCCGGTGGGGACCTGCACCCATTCAGCTATGGGGAGGTCCTCAGGTGAACAGCCTCCAGCAAGAGAAGATAAGGGTTGGGGGGGCAGCCACAATGGGGGTATGAATAGGGGCAAGGGGGCCCTGATGCATCTCTCCCCGTAGTTGCTGGTCCCCTCACTGGGACTCCACTAGGTCTAGTTGGGGGAGGGGTACCATGAGCTCACAGGTGGACTCATAGTTGTGGCTGGGGTACCAGAGGGGTCTGAGGAGGGAGGAGCACTGGTGATAGGGGCAACCCTTTTTCCAGTGGGACCTGCAGCTGCCCTCCATGCCTGGCTCATGAGGCACTCATGATGCGAGTGTCCCAGGACATAGCACCAGAAACACCACAGTGTATAGAAAATCCTCACTAGGGTCCCCTGATAAGGAATTACCTGGCACCCTTCAGCCTCCAGCCAAGCTTCTGCCACCAGCTAGATCATGACCTGGTGACAGAAAGAGTGCACATGCTGGAGGCCAGGGTCTCGGCACCCCAATGAGAGGGTCACCACCGAGAACATAACTCTCCCCAGGGTTTGGAGCTGGGCCCAACTGAAGATTTAGGGAGGGATGGAGCTGAGGACTACCCTGGTTCCCAGCTCTTCTAGAGGCTCAATGGGGACATACTCACCCTCCACCACAAGCCCTCTCTCCACTGCCTTTTCTGCAGTGGCCTCTGAAGCCAGGAAAAAGACCCCCTTGCTGTGAAAATGGGAGGCTGCCATGATCTTGTAGGCCCCCACTACCTGAGTCAGGGCCTGCACCCAGGTCTCAAAGTGTAGGTTCTCCCACTTGGGCAGTTGGCAATTCACCCCATGCCTGTGGGCGAGTGCCAGAAAGGGGGCCTCACTGCCCAAGCTGGAAGGGCTGGTGGTGGAGGGTCCAGGCCACCCAGCTTTGAGTGCATAGCTGAAGTTCCCCTCCTGGGGGGCCATGTTGGTGGGGCCTGAGTTAGGGCCAGGGCCAGGGCCAGGCTGAGTGGGTGTGCTGGCTGGTGTAGTGCACCTGGCCTCCTCAGGTGCTAGTGATCTATGCTTCAGGCAGGGCCCATGCCCTTCCCACCCCCAGCTGTGGAGGAGGCTGAAGAGGAGCCCTTAATGCTGCCCTTGCCCTTGGTCCCTGATGATGGGAGAGGGGGCTTAGGAACCCCTCACAGGAGCCTGGCCAGGGGTGACCCCCTGACCCTGATGGCTCCCTACCAGAGTCCCACCTTCCCCTGCAACAGAGGTTGCACACTTCTCCACCCCCGTTGGAGGTTGGTTGGACTCTATCTCTGGGGTGGAGGCTGCAGGGGCATGTATCCCCTTGGGGGTTTGGCTGGGATCTACCCCCATAGTGGGGGCTGCAGGAAGCTCTGTGGGGACATCGGCTCCCATCCAAAAAAGGTTCCTGCCCTCCCATAGTTTCATAGAATCATAGAAGTAGGGTCGGAAGGGACCTTGTAGATCTTCAAGTCTGACCCCCTGCCTGGGCAGGAGAAAAAACTGGGCTCAAGTGATCCCAGCTAGGTAGGTATCAAGCCTACTCTTAAAGGCCCCCAGGGTAGGAGCCAGTGTCACAGAGTGGGACCTGGGACCGGCCGTGAAGCTCCCTAGCGCCCCCTGCCCTGTCAATTAAGGTGATCCAGCACCCTCGACTCGCCCACCACGTCTTTGATCTTATGAGTTCAATTATGGGAGGCTGCCTACTTGCACCTTTGACACCACGCCGATGTTACCTCCATTCCTAGTGGGGTGCTCTCACCCCAGCCTTATGGGCAACGTGCGCCTCCTGCCTCCCCTTCAGCATGCCCCAAGTCTCGCAGCTGTTCCCGGACATTGTTAGGTCCTTGCCCTTCGGTGCCCCTCTCTGGCACCCCTGGGCTTGTCTCACACCCAGTGCCCCTTCACCGGCGCCCCTGGGCTTGCTGGCCCTCTCGGGCCCACTGGCAATACTCTTCCAATCAGGCTCAGGGGGCCTGAGCTTTACCTGTCCCCCATGACCCTTTGGGGTCCTCTCTGGTCCACACCCCACTGGGTGTCTGACGGTTACATGCACTCACTCCTGGGGCCTGTGCCGCGCTCCTCGCGCTCCCTCGCCCTCTCCGGGGCCTCGCTCTCGCGCTCCCTCGCCCTCTCGGGCTGGGGCCTCAACCCCTACACGCCAAGTACCTCTACAGCACTCGCTTGCCGTGCCCACTGTGGCACTAGAGTCCCCAGCACTGTGGAGTCCTCCAGGACCTTCTCCTGGTCCTACACCCAATTGGGGGTCAGGTGGCTGCAGCCGTGCCTGGCCCCCTAGACCACCGTCTCAGTCACTTGCCCTACTAGGGCTTCCCCCTGTCTCACCCCACAGGGCAGGGGTCAACACCCCCCAACACCCGCCCCACTGGCGGAAACAGCTGTGCCCTCCCGGCACCACTAGCTGTCCCCTGCTGGGCACCTGGAACCCCCCAGATTATTGGGGAGCTCCCATGAGGCCTCACACCCCTACAGCCTCACCCAGTCCTCCAGTATAACGATAACTAAACCATGAGCCAAACAGCCTCCGCTTCCTTAGCTCTCCAGCCATGCCATAGTCACTCAGATAGTCATGCTGCAACCATCAGCTCCCACTCCTGCAGCTGCCAGAAGGGAACTGCCCCTAGGCTCGGGCCTGGGCTGTTTATAAAGGCTCGGCCCTGCCCCCTTCCGGCCACATGACCTGCCTGGTTGCCCCAGCAACTGGCACCTGGGCTGCCCTGGTGATTGGCAGCTCTCTTTATTTACTTTTAGGCACGGGGCACCCAAGTGCCCCCGTGACAGCCAGCACCACTTCCCTAGGAAGCTGGTTCCAGATCCTAGCTGCCCTAACTGTGAAGTAGTTCTTATGGATGTCTAATCTAAACCTACTCTCCAACAACTTGTGGCCATCATTCCTTGTTATGCCAGGGGGGCTAGGGGAATCAAGGTCCTCCCAAACCCTTCTGGTCCCCCCTAGTGAGTTTATAGACTGTCACCAGGTCTCCCCTCAGCCTTCTCTTGTGAAGGCTGAACAGGTTCAGGTCCCGCAGTCTCTCATTGTAGGGTCTGCCCTGTTGTCCCTGAATCATTCGGGTGGCCCTCCTCTGGACCCTCTCAATGTTGTCCACATCCCTCCTGAAGTGGGGTGCACATGAGGGCTGGGAAGACAACAAAGAAAAACAAAATATCCCATGGGACTGGTGAATCTAGTAGTAGCAGGGTGGGGTTGTGGGGCAGAAGAGGGAAAGGAAGGAAGGGAGATGAAGCTCATAGAGCCACAGCCCCACAGGAAAAATACCGGGAGGCCTATGCTTTGAGAATGTGGGGGGAAGAGGGAAAAAAAAAACCCCAAAAACCACACACACAAGGGCTGGGGAAACTTGAGCTGGCTTACTCAGCCACACAATAAACACCAGGTCACGGGGAATGGACCACAGGAATTACCACACAAGGGCAAAAAAACACACGGGGAAGGCTGCTGCAATAGGTGTAAGAGATGGCTAGAGCAGTGGTGGGGCTTTGTTTGTGGAAGATCTGTCCAGAAGCCCCTCAGGCCTCCAGCTGGTCACTCAGCAGCAGAGCAGTTGGCAGGAAGACAAATCAGGATCAGATGCAGCAAGGTAGCTGTAGGGGAGGGTAGGAGCAGTCAGTCAATTAGGAAGTGATCCAGTGCAGGTGTGGTGCCAGGTGGTGCAGCAGGGAATCTCCCTCTCTCCCGAGTGGGGGCAGCAGCAGCAGCAACAACAGTGATAGTAGGAGCCGTTCAGTTCAGCCACTCAGTGTGCGCTTCTGGTGAGAGTGGAGGTGAAGGTGTGGGTGGCCTGGACTGACAGGCCCATGTCTATGTTCATAGTGTCTAATGTCATCTAGTAGAATGGAGTTGCATTATTAAAGTGTTGTTTACATTGAGTATGAACTTATTATGGTCAGAACATGAAATTTAATGCTTCATATCCTAAGACTTCACTTCCTATGGTTAAAATGAATGGTAAAATAAAAGGAAATTGTGACAGAGCATTGCTGACCTTATAAAGTCAACAGCATCCCTGAAATGGGGTCTCTGAAAGCAGCTGTAGTTGCCAGATGGACCATGCAATTAGGGTCACAGCAAGACTTGTTGGGAAGAAGGAAGAAAGAGGAAAGCAAATATCAGCATTCTATCCAGTGGAAGAAGGTAGGTGTTGCAGCATCTTCTGGGATGTCTGTCCAGATAATGGAGAGAGACTGGTTATGTCCACTGCAGCTAAGAATGGAATATGTGAAGGATTTGGCTGCTAAAGCCTTTTTAATTCATTGGTAGACATAAAAATAAAATAAATCAATACTTCCAGTACTCAGAAATCATGAACTGGGACCCCAAAATCTTGTGAACTGCCTAGAAATCATGTAGTTTAATCAAACAAGTTGGGGGGTTGGGTCTTTTTCTGGTATTATAATATTATGAGTTCATACTTTCAACCTTTCTTTTTCTGCATATGTAAGGTCATGGAATTTATATTTTATTTTATTTTAACTGAATCTCAGTTAACTTGATTCCACCATCTGGAGAAAGACTGCTATGCAAAGAATACCATAGCTCAAAATAGAAAATATCTTGAGCTCTGTGATCAAATTATGACAGTTGGCAACAACAGAAGTGGTCCTGGGAAATACTGAGTTCTTAGCAGGCTTCCTTCCTTTTGGCTACATAACTTGTCACAAGGACATGAAAATTAGCAGATTCATTGGAATCTGACAGGCCCACACCATGAGCACTTCTGCTATCACCTTTAATTTGTGATCTCTGGACTGTCAACCATGCAATTTAGCACCCATGCCACCCTAGACTATTTAATAGCAAGTCCCAAGCCTAGATCAGCTACAGTAGAGGGAGAGTTTAGCTCCCCTTGGTTACATCTGGCGAAGCAAACCTACTGCACACAAATGAGCTTAGCAGGAAGCTTTGACCTAGAGAGACTACTATTCTCTTTCTATGCAAATAGATGGAATATAGGTAGGCAGTGAATTGAATAAGCATAGTTCTGATGTTGTACTGAAAAAAGTCACTATAAACCAGGGTTCCAGATTTTTGTGTAGTCTTTCTAGTACACTCACACACAAAAAAAGTTAAATTATCAGCATTTATAGAACAACAAAAAGTTCAAAGGAGTTCTTTTCCCCTACCAGACAATTAGTAGGTGCTATGTTTAAAATAATCTGTCTGTTAAATAGTCCAAAAAACCTGAAGACATCTATCTTACACTGGAACATACACAGTAGTAGTTATGAGCAGGGATTCCGGTTTTCTCTGATAAAAAATCCCCAATTTTGGGATATAAAAAAGTAACCCAAAATCCACATTTTTCCATGATTAAAATGAAATGCCAGTAATATACTCTCTCTAGATATAGATATAGATAGTGGTGTTTCATTTTAATCACGGGAAAAAATTGGATTTTGGGTTACTTATATCTGAAATTGGGGATTATTATTTTTTTTTAAATCAAAGAAGACCAGGATTCCTGGTTATGATTACCTGTTTATTATCCACTGTTGCAGGAGAGCAAAGACTTGGTGATAATTGAAACAATATGAAGGAAGTGAAGAAGCCTCTTTCTACGAACTTCCCCAAAAATCACTTTAGTAACCAAACTGAAAGTGAATTTGATTAAAACACCACGTGGTAACAGCCATTCAAGACAATATTTTGAGTTAGACTGATTTCTGCCATCTGTTCTCAACTCACATTTCACACTTTCTCGAGATTTCAGATGGGCAAACAAAACAAAAATTGTCCTTAATACATTTAATGTGCAGGTTTTTTAAAACTATTATTAAAACCTTGATGTTGTAATGTCTATTTGTACTTTACCAAAAAGAACACTCTACAGGATATCAGGAATGCCAGAAAGAACAGAGGTAAGTACTATAATTAGTAAGCATTTTATTAACAGCTAGAGAGCATATATCTACTCTGTAGCCTTGCTGGAACACAAACCGTTTCATTTCTTCATCTGGTATTCATAAAAAGGAGGGACCTGGCATCTAAGCTTTACAAGCAGAATTTTAAAGTGGCAGTACAAAATATATTTTTCCTTTTAAAGAAATGCAGATGCCTTTTCTTGAAATAAAAAAAACAAATTAAATGTTGGATGTGTTCTATTATGTCAAATGTAAACCCTTCACTACAATGGATTTTTATTTCAGCTGTGAATTCATCTTTTGGACTATTAAAGATAATAGATTGTGAGTAATTTTTTTCATTTGAATAAATACCCTCAGAAAACCTGGCATTATTGGAGTGACTCTTCATTATTAGACCATTAAGAGATTTTTTGAATATTATCAGTAGGTATATCTGGTGCTCTCTCTATTTAGATATAGAACATCTGAAAATATAGGATAAGGAGAAATCTGACTTGTTACTTGTTTCTATATGTTTTAGGGATCTTCTCTTGTAACCAGAGTTCTGTGGTCACCAGATAGATATTAACTATCTTTGCTTATAAACATTTTTCACATAAGGGTGCTATAGTTTATCTTTACAAAAAACATAATCATAGGAGAGAGAATAGATATTAATCCACATTACTTCTGTGTTTTGGAACCTTGAAAAAAGGTACTGGTTTACTAGCATAGTCCATGAGCAATAATTACTAGTTACTTAGATCAGCCACTGGGTGGCAGTGTAAAGGTAAAAGTATGATACTATTAATAATAATGTAAGCATGCTATGGTTTACTAGTTAGCATACACCATTGTTTACATGCATGTGCGGATGCATGTACCTGTGCATGCACATTGACCTTACCAGCCCTCAGTGACAATGTAGGAATACTTTGGTATCCAAATGTCTTTCCTCCTCAGTTTTCCAGAGCCAAGATTGTTAACCTTCCATAAATTCTGGAAAGCCCATCTTTTTCATGGGCATTTTGCAAAGATGAAATTTTTAGGTGGCTGGGTTGTAGATAGGGTCACCATACATGTTGGTCAAACTGGGACATTCCTGGCTTCCGTAGTCCAGTCCTAGCTGGTTGATCAAAAATCCCGGAGCAGAGCCTAGTGGGGATGTGGAGCAGCATAGTGTTCCAGGTGGGTGGGTGGGCAGGCACTGCTGCTGCTGCTGGGCAGGATGAAGGCAGGGGGACTGAAGAGAGGGAGCACCTGCACCAGTCTGCCTGCCTTGCTCCCTTGCCCAGCAGCAGCAGTGCCTGCCCACCCACCTTCCTGAAACATGTTCCTCCGCATCCCCACTAGGCTCTGCTCCGGGATTTTGACCAATCAGCTGGGACCGGACAATGGAAGCCTGGACCATCCCAGTTTGACCAGGACAAATGGTCACCTTAGTTGTAGATCCTGCAGTGGTTTAATTGGGGTTTCATAGTCTAATGAATGAATTATTTTCTTCTTGCTGGATAGTTAACTAAGAAAGTAAATATTCTGATAACTACGTTTTATATGATGTGAGGTGCCTAAAGCTTGGGACAGGCTCCTTTAATTCAGTAAATAAAATATGTAATAAGAAAGTAATAAGGTCACTTGTTGTAGTTCTCGTCATTTCACAGTATCCAAGTACATTTGCTCTGTGGTGGCACACGTGATAATAAATTTATCATAATTCTCCTCTACAAGATGCACCAGAAATACTTCATTTCTGTGAGTATTGTGTCCTATCTCTAGAGTGCAAACTATGTATTTGTACCTGTTCCATTGGTGTCTGCTAGCCAACCAAATATAAAGATATCCTAAACCACACTTCCACCCCATACCAAAACACAATAAGGCACTTTAATTTTCCTGCAAATAAGCAGTTACTAAAGAGTAGCAAATTACCTCTTCTGGCAACAACTAATGCTAACAGAGATGATTGCACATACAGTTTTTTTTTGGCCAGACAGAAAACATCTGCAATATCAGCAGTGTGTAATCACCTTTTTGTACTAAGTTGGATCCTTGTGAAACAGGAAAAAAAAAATCATACAGGTACTTCATGAACAAAAGATTATTCAGAGTGTGAAAATATAGTCTTATTGTTTTGGTGCACACCCAACCCTGATATTATTCTGTTTACCTCTTGGAACAAGGAAAAATTACTTTCAGGCAATAATCATTAGAATGTTTTTCATCCAAGAAGACTAAAGATTTATGCATTTATCTAAATATATTACCAAAATTATAAAAAATAATTTGTGTTTTTCATTTTTGATGGCTGTGACTTTTTACAAACCTAAAGATATAGACAAAACACTTCACCAGACCTAAACAGTGGTTCAGTATTATTGTATGACACTGTTATAGTCATTATATAAAATTTGTGTGCAGTTTTGAGTATTCCTGGTCAACTTTTGATAATTTTAGATTTTTGTACTTTAGATTTTGCTTGCTTAGAAATTAGCTGTGGCTAGTTGAACTAGGTTTCATTTGTTTTTTCATTATTTTTAATTATTTTAATTTAATTATATTAATTATTTATTTCTGAGCTATTTCATTTGAGCCAGGAAGAGAGAGACTCCAAGTATAGCAGACAGAAGTAACTCCTCCGAATTCTTAGGTGACCACAGCAAGCTGACAAATGTGTATGAGTCTCTCTCTTCCTGGCTCAAATGAAATAGCTTAGAAATAAATAATTCAGCCATTTCATCTCCAGAGTTTGGAGATGAAACTTCTGTCTATTGTTTTATACATACAGTGCTCCTTCTAATGAATTCAAATACTTGCACTATATAGAATCATAGAAAATTAGGGTTAAAAGGGACCTCAGGAGGTCATGTAGTCCAACCCCCTGCTCAAGCCAGGACCATCCCCAACTAGATAATTCCAGCCCAAGTTTTGTGTAGCCAGGTTTTAAAAACCTCCAAGGATGGAGATTCTACCACCTCTCTACGTAATTTGTTCCAGGTTTTAATACCTGCTTAGTAAGAAAATTCTCCCTAATATCTAACCTAAACTTCTCTTGCTGCAACTTGAGACCATTAGGTCTTGTTCTGTCATCTGCCACCATTGAGCACAGTATAGCTCCATCCTCTCTCTATATATCTTACATAGTGAAAAAATGTACATCTGGCATTAAAAAAATCAGTATCTAGACCTTAAAACTATTGTGATGGGTCTACTGATCAGAACAGAATCTAGTGATGCTGTAGAAACAAGTAATGAATTTTGTCTCTTTTTATCCAACTGAAAATTTTCTGTATGGCAATGTTTAAATATATTGATGAAAATATATGGTTTGTTAATATTCCTGTTATTCTATGCATTTTAGAAAATATTTCAAGATTTATAGGACTCGGTGAAAATAGTTTTTGGATGCTTATGATTATCAAGTCTACTTTGAGTATTCTGTGACAAGGAGTGTTCACATAATACCATTTCACTAAACTACTGTTGAATTATAGTTAGACTAACCTGTTGCAGTATACAAATTGAACACTATCTAGCAAAATAATACTTTACTTAGAGCTGCACAAAATGGAATGTAATATTCTACTATGTTTGTAAAGTATTCTGGAGATGTTATACAAATGTAATTAGTCATAATATTTGTTTTTTTGATAAAACTCTGGCCTTTTATTTATAAACAATGATATTTCTGTTTTTATTTCATATGATGGTTTTGTTTTATTTTATCTTTTATTTAAATTATGTCACTATCTTCTTCTCCTTCCCCTTTAATCCCTAGAGAGGTGGAGAGTAATGGAAATGGGGGAGGGGGAGAAATATTGTAAAGGACCAAAACCTTTGGTGGAATTTTTTTCTCTTGTTACCATTGTTCAACCAATTCTAACAATTAGTCTTTAATATAAAGTAATGTTGTGTTATAATTGAAAAACAAATACTACAATAAGCTATGAAATGGGGATTATTACTAACATGGCCATTTTTGCTGTACTTGTTCATTATTATAGTAGTTTTAAACAAATATGCAAAAAGTCTCCTTTGCAAATTATTACCAAAATTGTACTGCTAATATTTGTGAATGGGTAGATTTTCATATAAATGTAGAATTTCTACATCCTTAGTTCACACTAATTTTTTGAATAAGGAATACTCAGATCAACCAGGATCCTGATTTTCTCTGATTTAAAAAATGTCCCAATTTTTGGATTAAAAAAAAAAAAAAAAGCCAAAATGCACATTTTTCAGTGATTTAAATGAAACACCACTATATATATGTTTCCTTTAAATCACCAAATAAAACACCACTATATCTCTATATATATCTATATAAAGATACAGATATATAGTGGAGTTTCATTTAAATAACCGGAAAATGTGGATTTGGGTGTACTTTTTTTAAACTGAATACTGGGGGGGTTTTAAAATCAGAAAAAACAAAACAAAAAAACAGGATCCCTGCAAGGATCAGTATGGATTTCAGGGTTAATCCATAATTATTCAATATACTAGCAAGTTGCCTGTCATGAACTCCGCATCCGGCCCCACATCCCTCCCGCCACTCTGGGTCCTGCCCTTATTATATTAGAATGTATATTTAGTAAATTATTCTGCAGGAGATAAAGTGGGTTGATAAGATTTTTTAAAGATGTTATTGTGTCATAGCTATTTACATCCATTCAAAGTGGGTGTAGAGTTTTAGGTTTCAAAGCAATGGAAAAATCAGGCCCACTATGTGTCAATTTGCCTCCATTTATCTTTTAACATCTATTATAAAGAACAGCTGTACAGAAACAATGAATCTAATAGTTTATAGCAAAAATCTACCATTAGTTGAATTTATTAGGAAAGGAATTGAAGGGGGAAAAGGACTGGGTTTGTATATGATGTAAAACAACAGATAGATCATCAAGAAACTAATACTATTTACATGCTTCTAAAAACCAGTCAGGTAATCCTAACATGATAGTCTTGGATACAACCATATTCATGTAAGGTCATTTTCATCTCTGCTTTTTATATCACCAACACTTACATATACATTTCCTTAGATGAAGTTGTTGCAGCTTATATGACCAACATAATGCAGAATCATTCCCCAACAAGTAGCTTTCTTGTCATTCAAGAAATTAGCAGCAAGATGAAAATTTTAGATAGACACACATTTTTACTTATCTTAAATTTTCTAAATTCCCAAAATGTGCTTTTCTGCATGAATACCAGGTTATTGACTCTCCATACCAACCATTTAATGGACTGAAAGTAAAAAACAAACAACCCCCCCCAAAAAAAACCAATAAACATAAAATTATTTAATTAGCAATATCTTTAAGGTAACTGTGAACTTGAAAGAGAAAAGAAACTAAGGAGAAAAGTTCATATCAAGGAAATACATTGAAAAAAACAGTAAAAAAAAAAAAAGAGAGATAAAGATAAGGGGGGGGGAAAGAAAAAAAAAGAAATGAAAGAGAGGCTCATGTGATTTAAAAAAATGAAACCATAGGTATACTTCTAGTTAGGATTGTTTAAAGTCAGACACATAAGGTTGAGTGTTAATCATGGAAGGAAAATAAAATCTTTGAAAAAGAATCACAAGGTTGGAAACATCAAAAAATGGGAAACAACAATGAAGAGCTAAATAAATTACATTGGACAAAAATAAGCTCAATTGTATTTATACAATAGAGTACCTCTTCATGATAGAGGCCAAAGAACTTCTTAATCTTCTTAATAATTTACACTGTCCATAACCAGAGAACAAAACATGCACTTATATTACTTTTCTTTCTGCTCAAGAGGGGAAACTTTTCTACACCTTTGTCTCTTTCTAGGTAGAATCAGCAGCTGGAGGAAGACAGGCTGGCTGAATGTAAACCCTGGCAAAAATATGTTTATGTTAATAAAATGTTTCTCCTTTGAAGCATTTCCCACTATTAAAATAATCTACCCTGAGCCAGTTAAGTTAGTCGGGAAGGCTTTGTCATGGGAAGTAGAGCCCTGAACCTGGGTGGAGGAAGGGAGAAGCAGACAGGGCAACAGGAGCAGACCCCAGGGAGCCTGTGCTGTTGCTTCTACCCCAGCAGCAGCAGCCCAAGTCTATGTTGGCACCAGAGTAAAGAATGCCAGGCAGATAAGACTCCTCTTCCTCTCATCACCTACCCATTCTCTACTGCTCAGTACAGGTGCCCATAGACATGAGAGGAGGTGGTTGTGATGTGCTGTAATTATGATTGAATCTGCTGGAGCTTTAGTTAGAGTGCACCTGCCACCATTCTGAAGCATGGGAATGCTGATACATGAGATGTCATGGGTGCTTTAATAAGAGTGGCTCTTGGAGCCACTCTCCCCACCCTTGGAGCATGAGTAGAAATGCCCCATAATTCCTCTGACTATCATCTCTACCCCAGATGCTTAAAGGGCTGACTACCACAGGAGACTGATACAGGGAACATGGGAGGCACATGCCACCCCTGAGATTGGCCCCCAACTCAGCACAACTCAGGATGGGGTAGCTTTTTGCTGTGCAGGCTGGCAGCATGTTGGGAGGGAGGGGAACTAAGCCACAGCACAGAAGCATAGAAATGGATATGGAACTTTTGACTCACCCCTGGGCCTGCCCCCAGGCCCATCCACTTGCTCTCCGCTCACTACCATCTCAGTGTCTGAAACAGAGATGTAAAGTAGACTTAGGTCTGATAACTGCAATTCATTTTTGTAAGAATAAAACCACGCATCCTGAAAATACTGTCTAACAGGGCTGTGCGAAGCTTTGGTTGCTGACTGGATTCGGAGGAAATTCGGCCCAATTCGGCAGCCGAATCTCCAAATCCAAATCAAATCAGGGGACCAATAAAAAAAGTTCTGAATTGATTCAAAGCTGTCTGAATCAATTCAGAAAAGATTCAGAGAGCTTCAATGATTCGGGCAGTCCCCACCACTGCAGCAGGGAGCTAGAGCCAGACTCAGAGCTGGTAAATAGGGAGCAGGGGAGGGAAGGCTGAAGGAGGGGGGAGGGGACCATGGGGGGGGGCCCGCCAGGCCCCAGCTCCCGGCCCTTTAAGACCCCCCGCAAAAAAACCCCTGCACTCACCAGCTTCTGCAGCAGCCTCAGGGCTTCAGGGGACTTGTGCAGAGCCCCCCATGCAGTGCAGGGCAGTGGGAATGAGTGGGGATCACCCCCACAAGGAAGCAACCAGTGAGTCCAGGGTTTTGTTTTATTTGTTGCCCCCTTAAAGGGCTGGAGCTGGGGCGGGTGGGGCTGGGCCTGTGTGATTCAGCCAAGTCAATTTGGGACAGTGATTCAAAATCACCAAATCAAATTAACTGTTCCCCAAATCTGAATCCAAAGCAAATACTAACCGCTTCACACAGGACTACTGTCTAATACAAATCATAATAATAATCCAGGTCACTAAATCTCTTAATCTTTCTTCTGATGTTTTGGGGATCTTATTAAATATTAATTACTATATTAATTTTCCTTGTTACTCAATTTTTTTTTCCTCACTAGGCTAGATGACTAATGTTTGCTTTAGTTGGCTGATGTAACAGTTCTTCTTCAGCACAGTTTGATATTGTATGTTCTCTCATGTGAGAGTAGATCAGAAGTCAAAGAGTTTTTGGCTATTTGTACTGAAAAAGACTTCATGTCTATAAGCTTAAATCACCCCTAATTTCTACCAGTTTTACCCTATGGTCACATCAGTACTGTAGCAATACAACTATTCGATGAGGTACTCTGAACAACTTTTGATTGTTATTCTACTGCTAGCTCTCTTCAGCAGACAGATAGCTCTAGGTTTTATTGGTCCTTCTTTTTGACATCTTCAGAATCTTTCTTTTCAGTTTCATCCCATCCAAAGTCCACATCTGTTCAGATTTCTTCATTGCTCTATCCCCCTCCACTTCATATGACTTTCAAATTCTTATTCCACATTCTCAATTTCTGAATATATCAATTCATTAGTTTGTTTCTATTCTCCCCTTCACTTCACCCAAACGTTCATCCAACGAGGGCCTACTGTGGCTTCTCATCTTCATGATGCCTTCCTTCCATGTTATTCTTTATACCTGCACTAAAGACATGCATCATTGAAATATATACATGCAAGCAGGTTGCCTAGCCTACTGGCTTCTTTAGGAGGACTTTTGTTCCCCAAGGAGCTCCTCAGCCAGTCCTCTCAAGTAACACAGGCATTAGGCAACAAAGAGGCCAACAAATAAGCAAACTAGAAACTTTTCTGCCCTATCCCAGGCACTCAAGAATGAATCCTGGCTGTCTCTCAGCATAGCAACCTAGTCCCTTTCTTGCAGCAAGCAATTACATTCGCAATTTACCTTCTCCTCTTCAAGAAGCTTTTTAAAGCTTCTAGCAGAATACTCCATGCCTATCCAAATGCCCTGCAGCTGGGCTCTCTCATCAAGGCTACCAATTCCCCCTTAGGGAACTCCCTAAAACACATATTTAGCCAAAAAGAAAAAGAGAAAGCTTTTTGGCAATAATCCTCTATAGAAACAAACCTAAATGAGTCATACTACTCTCTTTGTCAATGAGAAGGAGAGTATCATCTTATTAGTGTGGAAACTCTTGTACTAATAAGATGGTATAATACCAGGACTTACCATGCCAGTCTATGTTTAACCCAAATGTAAAGTTAGAGTGAAATACAAGGTTCCTGATGGCTGAAAAAAATCATGTCTTGTCCTCATTACTTACTGAAGTTAGAGTGCAATTATGTTTCTGTCAATGTGTAGCGGCCTACCCTTCTACTGTGCTACCATATGGTCAATATTAGCATGCTGCTGTCATGCTGTGCCTGCACTGGAACCCTATGTGGCTATGACAAGTAATACAGCTGTTTGGGCTTATATCCCAAGATTCATAGGACACAGTTCACTGTATAATTGGGCTCATATTCACAGGGTATTGTGAGGCAACTTCTCTGTTCACTCATAAGATTGTAGGAGAAAAAAGCTCTGCTTTATTTTGTATCTGTCTCCAGCTTGCCATACATAGTAACAGATTCCCAGTGCCATACACCAACTCTGTTGAGAAGCTCAGTCTTCAAGGGCAGTTCCCAATGCCTCATCTTTCCTTAAAGCCGAAACTTAATAACAGATATAAAGCATAGTTAATTTAAGACATTATTACAAGCACTAAATTACACATGCATTCTTGGTTTCAGTTTTCTGTTGTACAAACTGACCATTGGAATCAAGCTTTGCCATTCTGTAATTTAAAATGCCTTATGTGGTTTAAAATCTCACTGCAACATTTGTTAGTGGGTAGCTTTTTTTTGACACTGTTTTCCATGAATCCATTAGATTTTGTAAAACATAAACCCGTACTTCTCTTCAAACTGCTTAAACTAAGCTACATCTCTTTCTGAGGTATTAAAATGACAAGTATCCAAAGTCCAACAGAAATAAATTTGACATATATGATCACCTGTTTACATCTAGGATCTTCTCATAAGTATCTCACACAAATAAAAATAATCTAGAAGTGCATCCTTTTCCCAGCCAGTATAAATAAAAATATACCTGTGTTGTGTTGTTTCAGAGTACCATTTACTCCTGTGCCACCAAAATACACACTTTGGCTTGATTTTAACAGTAGTTTTTGTATATGCAGCAAACCATAACAGTTTTCTCAATGATGCTTACTTTTGGTGCCCTTTATAAACCACCTCTGACCCTTTTTTTAGATTTTTTTTTTTTCCCTCCAATCTCCAACTGACCGTCATGTACTCTTTAAACATACTTTTCTATAACGTTTTAAGGATTGCTAACCTAGTGTCCTTAAAATAAATCCCATCTGGTACTGAAAGTGCCCCTTAATATTGATCGTAGGAGTTGGATACTAGGGCTGTGCGAAGTTTCAGTCGATGATTTGATTCAGAGGAGATTCAGCCCAATTGAGTGGCTGAACCTCTGAATTGGAATTGAATCAGGAGACCCGCTAATCTCTCCAAATCGAATCGGAATGCTCCGATTTCATTCGAAGAGATTCAACGATATGGCCGTAGACACAGCTTTATATGTTTTTTCTGTGTACCTCATGGCTCATGAATGCTGAGTTGGTGGGGCAGATGAAGTGTCTCACAGGAGCATGGGGGGGGGGTAGGTTGCTGCATGCATACTCAGCAGTGGACCTGGAAGTAGACCAGAAGTACTTCTGGTCCATTTCTGGGTCTGCTGCGAAGCATGCGGGGGACCACGCCCACCTCAGTGACTGGTGCCTCCTCCCATTGGAGGCTCCATCCACCCTACCATCTCGGAGTTCATGACCTGCACCTGGTACCTTGAGGAATGTAGAAAAAACAAATATGTATCTATGGCCAAATCACTGATTCTCCAAATCAGAATCAAATCTTCAGATTCAGATTTGGCTAAATTGAATCAGGATAGTGATCTGAATCAGCAAATCAAAATCACTGTCCCCCGAATTGGGCTGAATCCAAATCCAAGTTTGGATTTGGCATTCTCACTACCAGATGTCTGACCAACCTGATTGCCTTTTATGATCAGGTCACAAAGGCAATGGATGCAGGTGTCGCCATGGACATAGTCTTTCTAGACTTCAGCAAGGCCTTTGACACCGTCTCCCACCCCATCCTCATTAAAAAA
>NW_017728906.1:111721995-111731786 GCF_001723895.1 Crocodylus porosus | reverse complement strand
CCACAGGTGCATCTCAAGTAGAGCCAGGGAGGTGATCCTCCCCCTCTGTGCGACGCTGGTCAGGCCACAGCTGGAGTACTGCGTCCAGTTCTGCACGCCCCATTTCAGGAGGGATGTGGACAATGTTGAAAGGGTCTAGAAGAGGGCCACCTGCATGATCTAGGGACTACAGGACAGACCCTACATTGAAAGGCTGCGGGACCTAAACCTGTTCAGCCTTCACAAGAGAAGGCTGAGGGGGGACCTGGTGACTGTCTATAAACTCACTAGGGAGGAACATGACAAGGAACAATGGACACAAGTTATTAGAGAGTAGATTTAGATTAGACATCTGCTAAAACTACTTCACAATTAGGGCGGCTAGGAGCTGGAATTAACTTCCTAGGGAGGTGGTGCTGGCTCCTACCCTGGGGATCTTTAAGAAGAGGCTTGATGACTACCTGGCTGGACTCATTTGAGTCCAGTCTTTTCTCCCGCCCAGGCGGGGGGTCGGACTTGAAGATCTACAAGGTCCCTACCGACCATACTCCTACTTCTATGACTGCCCACTTCACACACCCCTATTAGATGCATGTCCCAACAATCCTGTAGTAATGGTCTCATTTTCCATGGGATTTCTTCCTGAATTATGGCAATCATAGTTTTTGGTAATCATAGTTCCCATTTAACCTGAGATGGGATAATGCCTTCTTACCAAACTAACACAGACTAACTCTGAACTTTGGGTGATGTTACAGGTGACCTTTAAACCATTCCACAGAGACTTAAAATGGGAAGGTCCACATATTACAGAGTGTTGAACTGTGCCAAGTACCTTCTAACTGTCTTAAAATTATGTCATTGCGTGAGGGTTATCTTTGAGTCATTCTAACAAGCTTCAGCTAGCAAGCTTCAGTTAGACCCATAAAGCAACCAATTAGAGTTGTTCTACAAAGCTTCAGTTAAGCCATTAAAGCAACGAATTAGCAGTCATCCAGAATCCCAGGATGATGGCTCCCAGCCCCTCTTTCTCCAACATATTTTCAACCTTCCCAAGATTTACTGTTGAGGGGGTGGTACTGGCTTCAAGCCAATACCCCCAGCTTCCCCCAGTGGGTGTGTCCCCAGTTCACATGCTATTATGCTTCCAGCTCCAAGGACACCCAGACCCCTGATCTGGGCTTAGGTGCAGATATATAGCCCTTCCCTTAGGGGCTAAGCCTTTGCTGCATATCCAGGCAGCTCTGCCGTGGACAGAAGATGGTCATGGTTTCCACAGCTTCCCTCCCCAGGCTCCTGTGTTTCTGGAGATGGAGAAAAAAGTGACTACCTAGCACTGAGCATGAAGCCCAGGGAGGTATGCTTCTATATGCTCCATGCTCTTGCCATGGTTAACCCCTGGCTGTTCTGCTCCCAGGAAGGATGGAGTCCTGGCTCCTGGTCATGCCCTTGCTCATCGGGCATTCTAGTGGCAAGTCACAGTTGTGCAGCTCAGAAAATACATTAAATCATAACATGCAGCTCTGAAACTGTTTGAACTTTAACACTGGCTAACATTCTACAGACTTAGAATGTTAAAAAATAATCTGCATAGCACCCTTTGTTCCACTAACTTGTGTAAAGTGTTCTAGTGTATCTGCAATCACCAACTCTCTCCCATTCTTACATTCAAGATACAAATCACATTTGCAGCTGAATACAAATCTCCATATTCTTGGGATGAAAGGGAAATACTTCCTGTCACAGGGCACTAAACTGCCTTCTCCTAGAAGAACAGAAACTGCCTAGGGAGAGCTCAAAGAGACAGACAGAAGCCCAAGTGCAGGGTATCAGAGCAACAGGTTAAAGAGCAAATTAGCCTGCACCTGGATCTGTCAGCTGACTGGAAAGGGCAGGGCCCTGGGCCCTTACAAATCCTCAGGCCAGAACTAAGGAGGGCAGTTTTCTTCCAACGGCCAAGCAGGAAGGAGCCCTCCTAGAGGGAGTGAGGGGAAGAGGCCTGAGGATGAGTCTAGCTTCTGGGATTGCCTGAGTCAAAGTTTGATTCTTTTAAAGGGGTACAGAATGATGGGAACTTATATGTTATGTTATAGCCCCGGGGCTTATGTTTTGCTTGCTGTTTCATAAAAACTGGTGGTCTGGGTGAGGCTATTGGGGGAGGAGGCCTCATTTGGCGGGGGGAGGAACTGTAGTGTGGGGGGCCCCTGGCACCAGTGAGGGCACAGTGTTTGGGGTGCAGAGACCCCGGTGCAAGTGAGAGCTTGGCACTAGGGGCACAGAGACAGAGGCAGGGCTGTAGAGAACCCAGCACCAAGGGATGCAGGGACAGGGCTGCAGGGCAGCCCAGTGAGGAAAAAAAGGCTAAGTTGTAGCAAGGCCTGGGAGAAACAACAGCAATACCATCTGCGAGGCTTGGGGCGTGGTAAAAGGGGCAGTTTGGAGCCACACGTATAGCCCATAAGGCTGGGGTGTTCCGAAACATCTATTTTGAAACAGGATCTACAAGGGTCTGGGGACCCACAGGGTTCGGGAAAGTCCATCAGGACTGTGTCCAACCAGACATGAAGGCATCTTCATCAAGATGTATATCTTCATCAAGATGTGGTGGGAGAGAAAAGAGGGTGCCCATCCGGCCAAATGGGCATGGTCAAGGGGCCCTAGGGTAACACGGCCATTCCTGGAGACCCCATCCCATGACAAAATGGTGCACTGGCTGGGAAGTTGGCCATGCATGGGGAAGAAACCCATCTCCCTGAGAAGGGAAGCGAACCTTTGGGGCTAAGGTATACATAGAAAGATACTTGTAGTAAGGCAGTGGCACCACAGCACTGGAGGGAAGGCTGAGAGGGCAATACCACTGCCAGAGACGGTGCAGGGGAAGTCTTTAGTCCCTGGTCCAAAAAGTAGTAAGGCCAAGAGTGAGCGATGGATGAGGTGGAGACCATGGAAGGTCTGAAACAGGAGAACTTCACCTGGCTATTGCCAGGTGGATGAGTTAAACAAAAAACAGTCTGGTTAGAATGGGAGTTAGAAGTGCCCCAATCCCAGAAGGACCAAGCTGAAGCAAGGGTTGCTGTTTTAGAACAGTGAGTCCAGTCAGGCAAGAAAGAAGGTGGGTATAAGGAGATTAGGCACTTGATAGCCTCAGAGACTGAGAGGATGTGAGCACTTGAGCAGCTCATCACGAACAAGGCTCAGAAGAGCTGGGAGCGGGAAGAGGCACTCCAGAGGATGCAGATTTCATAGACATACAGGGCTGGAAGGGACCTTGGGAGATCATCGGGTCCAGCCCCCCACCCAAAGGGCAGGAAGTCAGCTGGGGTCATAGGATCCCAGCAAGAGAAGCATCCAATTAATTCTTGAAGGTGTTCAATGTAGGTGCTTGAACCACCTCCGCTGGCAGACTGTTCCAGGCCTTGGGGGGTTGGACAGTAAAGAAATTCTTCCTTATGTCCAGCCTGAAACAGTTTTGCAGGAGTTTGTGACCGTTTGACCTCGTCATCCCTTGGGGCCCTCTGGTGAACAAACGTTCCCCCAGATCCTGGTGGTCACCCCTGATAAACTTATAGGTGGCCATCAGATCACCCCTGAGCCTGCGCTTTTCCAGGCTAAAGAGTCCCATGGCTCTCAGCCTGTCATCGTAAGATCTGTTTTCCTGACCTCTGATCGTGTGCGTGGCTCTCCTCTGGACTCTCTCAAGCTTCTCCACATCCTTTTTGAATTGTGGAGCCCAAAACTGGATGCGGTACTCCAGCTGCGGCCTCGCCAAGGCCGAGTACAAGGGGAGAATGACGTTCCGGGATTTGCTCGAGAAGCACCTATGGATGCAAACCAGCATTTTGGTTGCTTTACTAGCCGCAGCATCGCATTGCAGGCTCAGATGGAGCTGATGGCATGGATGTCAAGGCCCCCAGAAATCAGCATAGGAGGACAGAAGGGGTATTGAGGAAGCTGGAGGTGTTTCAGGGCATCATAGCAGCCCTCTGGACAGGATTGTACTGCCAGGAGGACCAGATGCCAAAAGTTGCAGAAAGGGTTAGAGGCTTGGCAACAGAGATGCAGACAAGCTGAACACCATGCAGAGGAGCTGTGAGACGAGCTGGTCAAAAGCCATACCCAGACAGAAGAAACAGGAAAGGTAACTTCAAGAGAGATGGAAAAAAGTGAAAGAATATATGGCAAACTATCAGGCATTACAGGGCCAGAAGTGATCCCTTGAAAGGGAGGTGGAGACCATGAAAGAGGAGTGTGATGAATTACAGATTCAACTGCAAGAAGTGGAGGCAGAAAAAGACCAACTTGGGGAACAGGTACAGCCCTAAAAGCCTTTGTAGAAGACAGCATAGCTACAGAGGCAGTAATGAATGCAGAAAGAGAGCAGTTGCAGCTTCAGGCACAAGCTGCAAGGGAACAAGTCCAAGCACTGGAGCAGGAAAATCAACTACTATGATAGGCAGGGGCACAGGCCATTATAAAAGTCCAGGATCCCGGTGAGACTGAGGTGCCAGATGCATCAAGGAATGCAACCCTTGCAGAAGCAGGGCAGAACCCTCGAATGCTAATGACCGCGGACACAATTAGAGGGAGGTTGTTGGTGCTGGGAGCCCAATTAGCAGAATACATAGCTGTGGCAAAAGCTGAGCACCAAGAGCATTTCCGTGAGCTTGAGGTGTTGAAAACATCCTTAAGGGAAATGGAGATACAGCTAGTGACCACATGACTAGGGGTTCCCAAGCATCCGGAACAGATGCAGCTACCTGGACATCTAGACCTTGAGAACCCAAGAAACGGGGCCGGACTGGTGTAACTGGAGAGAAGCACCATGGTAAAGGGATCCATAGGGTAAGTCCTACTACCCTATCAGAAGGGATGCTGCCTGCACTCATAGAATGCCTGAACCAGAAACGGGACCAATGGATGAGTAACCATGCAGACGAGCCGAGCCGGGTAAGACAACAGCTGGGGGAATTCGTTATACAGCAAGGCAAAGGAGTAAGCACGGTACCAAGTCAGGTCTGGCCAGCCAGGGTAGATATGGCAGACGTTGTAATGACAGGGAAGAGTAAGTAGGCTAGCTTAAGGAGTGAGACCTGTCATCTAATTTGCCAAGGCTGTACACCGGTGACCCAGGGCACCATGGGTCACAGACAAACCCCAGAAAAGAAAGATTAGGTGAGCCCAGAAAGGGACATTAGGCCAAGGGGCCAGAGATGAGGAAGAGGGAATGATCACCCAAAGGGGGGCAAAAGCCTGGGAGAAGACCTCGTAATATCCCAGGGCAGGTTAGTCAGTGGACCCTGAGGAAACTGGTTGAAGCAAAAGTCAGGGGTGTGGGCCATGTGAAAATTTATAGGGAACCTAATGGAAGACCCACTGGCCAGGGGAAAATAGAATTTTGGACCAAAGAATATGCCTGAAAAGCCTTGAGAATGCAGTGGGAGATTTGAGGAACACTCATAGATATGCAAGGAGCCATAGGAAACCAAGAAGTCCCAAGATGGGTCCCAAGAGGAAGAACAGGGCAAGTAGTAGATGGATGGAACCAAGTCCAAGCTGAGGGGGAGAAGACATCCCAACAGAGAGGGAAACTCTCCTGGGAGAAGGGAGAAAGTTCTGGCCACCCCACTGGAGGGCTCAGCATGAAAGAGAAAGAGAGCATCATGCCAGAGGACCCCTTGGACCCTAGAGGGCTGGAGGCCCAACCAACTGAAAATTATACTTTACCAAGGTTGGCTAATGTGGGGGGCACTACCCGTGGCGGGGTAACTCCCATCAAATCCCACATGGTGTGTCCTTGGGGAAAAGGCAAGCAGGAGGCCCCTGAAAACCTCCGCCTCCATGTTCCAGAGTTGTCAGGTGGCAAGAGCAAGGATGTCAGGAGCCTAAGACAAAGAGTATGGGGTGACAGAGTGAAGACCCACCCTGGTAAGTATGGGGCTTAAGGGAGGAGGTGTGTCACAGGGCACCAAAGTGCCTGCTCCTAGAAGAGCAGAAACTGCTTGGGGAGATCCCAAAGAGACTGACTGAAGCACAGGTGCAGGTTATCAGAGCAACAGGCTAAAGAGCAAATTAGCCTGTACCTGGACCTGTCAGCTGACCAGGCAGGGCCTTTCCAGCCCCTTACAATCTATGAATCGCCTCCTGTCAGAAACAATTCTCCTTTTATTTTATTTTATTTTTTTTTACATCAAAGTTGTGGCAGGCAACAGAGAGAAAGAGAGTAGGCAAGAAGCAGACTTTAGTAGAAAATAAGCACTCTTAAGCAGAGAGAAGATAGAAGGTAATAAAGCGTCCACACCCTTCAGAGGTTGGCACTATGACACAAGCCCCTAAAAGTGGATTTGGAGTAATATTTATTGTTTTCCTGTCTGCTTTGGTTCTTGTGGTCTTTAGGGCTCAGCTCTCAAGTTTCTCTCTGAAACGGTGAAAGGTACCAACTTTTTTTTTTCCCAAGGAAAATTAAGTCTTATGCAGTTACGATTGGTCTGAGGGCCAAAAATAAATAAATAAATAAATAAATAAATAAATAAAAATAAAAAAAATAAAAAAAGCGTACTGGTGGTGGAAGCAGGGGGCAGGGACAAAGAAGGAGTACAAGCTCCCTGACCTGAGCTTGTAGGGATTTGGTGAGGAAGGCTAAAGCAGCACTAGAGCTTAGATTAGCTTCTGGGATTAAGGATAACAAAAAGTCTTTCTTCAAGTATACATAGCAAGAACAAGTCTCAGGGTAACATTGGACTCCTATGAGGCAGGGCAGGCCAGTTGGTGACAGACGCATGAGAGAAGGCAGAATTCTTCAACAAGTTCTTTGCCTCCGTGTTCCTGTCTGCTGACAATGGGGTGCTCTTGGGTGATAGCGTAGAGAGGCCCAGGAAGGATGCGAGTCCTCCGACAGTTAGTTCAGACCTAGTTAAGGATTACCTGGAGGGCTTAGATGTGTCCAAGTCAGTGGGCCTGGATGACCTTCATCCGCAGGTGCTGAGGGAATTGGCTGGTGTTATTGCAGAGCCTTTGGCATGGCTGTTTGAGGACTCCCGGTGCTCAGGCCAAGTCTCTGAGGACTGGAAAAGGGCCAATGTGGTCCCTATTTTCAAGAAGGGGAGGAAGGAAGAGCATGGCAGCTACAGGCCAGTCAGCCTCACTTCTATCCTGGGGAAGGTCTTTGAAAAAATTATCAAGGGCCACATTTGTGAGAGCCCTGCAGGGGAAGTGAGGTTGAGGGGTAACCAGCATGGGTTTGTGCCAGGCCAATCCTGTCTGACTAACCTGATCTCTTTCTATGACCAGGTAACAAAGAGCTTAGATGGGAAGGAGGAAGTTGATGTCATCTTCTTGGACTTCCAGAACGCCTTCGACACAGTGTCCCACCCAATTCTGGTGGGCAAGCTGAGGGACTGCGACACTGACGAATGCACGGTCACATGGGTGGCAAACTGCCTCCAGGGGCGAACCCAGAGGGTGGTGGTGGATGGATGGGTGGGTCGATGTCAACCTGGGAGGGTGTGGGCAGCGGAGTCCCCCAGGGCTCGGTCCTTGGGTCGGTGCTGTTCAACATCTTCATTAGCAACCAGGACAAGGGTGTGGAGAGCACCGTGTTCAAGTTAGCTGATGACACCAAGCTGTGGGGTAAAATGAATACACCAGCAGGCAGGGACCGCATCCAGGCAGACCTGAATAGGTTAGAGAAGTGCACGGATCTGAATAGGATGCAGTTCAACAAGGACAAGTGCAGAGTGCTGCACTTGGGGAGAGGGAACCAGCATTATGGTTATAGGTTAGGGGCTGACCCTTTCAGCAGCACAGAGGCAGAGAGGGATATTGGAGTCAGGATTGACTCCAGGATGAATATGAGTCACTGATGCAATGAAGCAATAGGCAGATATAACCTCACCCTGTCATGCATCAACAGGGGCATCACTAACAGATCCAGAGAGGTCTTGCTCCCCCTCTATGTGGCGCTGGCCAGGCCACAGCTGGAGTACTGTGTCCAGTTTTGGGTGCCGCACTTCAAGAGGGACATGGAGAACCTGGAGAGGGTCCAGAGAAGGGCCACTCATAGGGCTGGCCACACAGACTCTCAAACAGATGAGGAGAGGCTGAGGGACCTGAATCTCTTCAGTCTCCACAACATGAGACTGAGGGGAGGGGATCTTGTGGCTGCCTACAACCTTATCAGGGGCCACCAGCAGGGACTCAGGAAAAGTCTGTTCACCAGGGCCCCCCTTGGAGTCACCAGGAACAATGGCCACAAGCTGAGGGAGGATAGGTTTAGGTTAGATATTAGGAAGAACTACTTCACTGTAAGGGTGGCCAGAGCCTGGAACAGGCTTCCCAGAGAGGTGGTGCTCTCACCTTCCCTGGAGATCTTCAAGAGGAGACTGGATAGGCACCTGGCTGGGGTCTTATGACCCCTGCCACTCCTAGTGCTCCTTCCTGCCCATGGCAGGGGGTCGGACTAGATGATCTGTCTAGGTCCCTTCCGACTCAGTGATTCTATGATTCCATAAGCAATTTATAAAAGGAACATATTGAGAGATTTTCAATAAATTCATAAGTTAGCAACACCGCATAAGCTTCAAATTAATTTTAGCTGGAATTTATAACTGTGAAATAGCTACATTCCAAATTTAAGACTGAAAATAAAACAAATGCAGAATGCCATAGGGTAGTCTAATGTGGCAACTGCTGTACAATTCTGAGAGACAAAATTAGGACTTTAAAAAAAAAAAAGGTACAAGAATTAAGAAAATTAATTGTGTACCTTGGAAAGATATATTTTTGAAAATTAAGTGTAAAAAATAGAAGAATATCGATATATTGATATTAGTATGGGATATAAGTATGAAGTGTATGAATTATCAAGAAAAGCTCTTTTAGTTTAGGGCCTAAAGACAGTGATATGGTGGGTGTTCTTCATTGACTAAGGTAAACTAAAAAGATAACAGAAGCTCATCAAGGATATCAATTAAGCTTTGAAGATAGGCTTCATCTCAGAGATGCAGTCATTTCCCTAAGATCCACAGAGTTGGCTAAGATGCCCTCCAAATTCCACACTCTATCCTAAAGGTGCTAAGAATCTTTTAGGTCTTTTGGAAAAAAACTAAAATGTGAAAATGCTGTGAAATTTTATGCAAGAGGGAGACCTGGTACATATTCTATTTCTCACTCAGCACATACAACTAGGCTCAATATCCAGATAAAATGATAATATTTGGGCGGGGGTTGGCCAAACTCTATTATGTGGTACCAAATCTATTTTCAATGGAGCCAAGGATTAATAACTGTAACTAATTGATAAGGAAATCTGATTATGCCAGCATCATTTTTATATTACTATTTTACATTGATTCTGTGGAAAATTGGGAAGTCAGAGAGAAGATTCTCCTTGTCTGCCTCCCCCCTCACCAAATTTGCAAAAAAAGCTCCCATGTCCAATGTCTTCATATCCACATGAAGACAGGAGTGAAGGGAGCTATAGAAAAATCACTGGTATAGAGATATATGGAAAGAATGGGAGACATTTCAACTCACCTTAACCACTACTTTCTAAATTAAAGTAAAAATATCCAGAGTTAATTTTTAAATGAAATGTCAAAGCTTACTACATTTTACCCACCTTTCTTCAACATCTATATACTAATATGCTAGTGAGAATTTTTCTAAGAACACTTTATAGTATTTACTGTAAAAATTATAAACCATTTGAAGTGTATACAGTGTAGATTTAGAATTAAAAAAAAAAAAATCATGAAAAAAAAGCAAAAAAAAAAAAGAATAAAAAAGCAGTCATAGAAAAAGTATTATGCAATGCA
>NW_017728906.1:111718067-111721299 GCF_001723895.1 Crocodylus porosus | reverse complement strand
TCGCTCGCGCCTCTTGCGCTCCCCGCCCGCACTCGGGCCTCCTATGCCCAACTTGGGCCTGTGGTCGTGCCCCTTGCGCTCCCCGCCCGCACTTGGGCCTGTCTATGCCCAACTTGGGCCTACGCCCCACTGGGGCTCTTCCCAACTGGGGCTTCCAATTGGGGCCTGTCCCGGTAATGCCCATGCTGGGTTGGGGTCAGGACCCCCCACTGCTTAGGCCCACCTTCCTGGGCCTACACCCTACTGGGCTTCTGCCTCTGCTAGACTCTTCCCAAAGTCACCCCAATGGGCTGGGGTTGGGACAACCCCACACACAGCACCCTCCTTGGTGCCAGGAACTCCCCCACCTTACTGGGGAGCTCCTGCTGAGGCCTCCTCCATTCCTACAGCCTTGCCCGGTCCTCCGGTGTAATAATCACAACTCCACAAAACTAGAAGCCAGCCGGCTATAATGCATCATAAACCCCAAGCTCATAATGCTAACTCCACACTATGCTGGCTTTCTCTCTACCCCTGCATCATTGCAGCCAGTCAGACTACAACCATTGACTTGGCTGCTCAGCTCTCCCACAAAGCTCCTGCTCCTACAGCTGCCAGAGGAGAACTGTCTCTGACCTCAGCCTTCCCTCTTTATGAAGGCCAAGCCTCGCCCCCTGGCTGGCAGCTGATCTAATCAGCTCTCATAATGACTGGCACCTGCTGTCTTAATGAGTGACAGCTAAGTCCTTTCCTATCTTCAGCAGCAGGCACCCTAGTGCCCTGCTACAGAGGGTTGTCTCGAATCCCCTCCTCACACTGCTACAGCAAAGGGGAAACAGAATGGGGAGGCAGAAGTCTGCTGTAGGTCTGACTGCTCCGAACCCAGGCTTAGGACTGGAGTTAGAGCTGCAGCAGCCACCTACTCCACCCTCCACTTCATATGCAAATATGATGGTGCTTTTTTCCCCAGGCTGATTGAGGGAAAAGAACCCTTGTTTTATATTCAAGTAAATATGGTAGATGAAACTCTGTGGGTGCACATTTTAAATACATTTAACTGCAATTTCTTTTCTTTTTTGTCTCATGTTTTCCTTTTAATAATTTAAATCTAAATGACTGCTCAAGTTACTACATATTAACATTTTTAAGCACATACTATCTTTATTACTACTGTGTGCACATAAAATATTGAAACAGAAAATATGCCAGCATAAAGTCCACCATCTCACAGATGGTAAATCCTGACAGGTCACCATGAAAGTCACTAGAACAGGAAAGCTGCTATTGAATATTATGAAAACGAAGAAAATCACTTGCTACAGAATGAATCACATACTGTGGTACAAGACACTATTAGTGAGAAAACTGGTGATCACTTCAAAGGATTCTCCTACAATGGCAAAGTAAATCTGCCATATTTACTTACACCAGCTTTTTTTGACAAACTCATAACCTCAAGTAGCAAGCTCACAAAAAATATTACCAAAAATGAAAAGCATTTACATGAAAAAAATGTGGTATTCCTCTAAATCTTCCAATGAAGTTCATAATTATAATCAGGGATCCTAGTTTCTGATAAAAAAAAAAATCCCCAGTTTTCAGGTTAAATAAAGTAACCTAAACTCCACATTTTTCCATGATTAAAATGAAACCCCACAAATATATAGATATTAGATATTTAATTTGAATCACAGAAAAATATGGATTTGAGGTTATTTTTTAAATCTGAAAATTGGGGTTTCTTTTTTCTATCAGAGAAAACCAGGATCCCTGATTATAATATACCTTGTGGCATGGCTAGCTCTTGTGAGCAGTAGTAGTGCTTCCCCTCCCAGCCAGCTAGCCCACCCCACACCAGCTCCTTCATCCAGTGTCTCTCCTACCATGCCTTGATGGGATAAATATTCCTTTGAAAGATGCCCAGACCCTTGGAGTGGTATTTTTAGTGTGCAGTCTTAACTCAGGCTTACTTCACTAGAATGTCAAGTCCCACAGCTGCAGCTATGGACCAACTGGTCCTAAATTTCCCTATGGGCTTTAATAGAGGCTTCTTGCTTCCCACATGCTTTGCTGAAATTATTCCTTTGAGCCAACGGACTCAACCCACTGGTAAGAGTCTGTTCTCTTACAGGTTGGCTGATATCCTCCAAAGTGCTTTAAACTAGGTTTGTCAGGGGACAGGGAAGCAGAGGATAAGGAGATCCTAGGATCATCCCAGGAAAGCACTAAGGGGCCCGATAAACATCAGGACAGGAAGGTACCAAGGGCACCGACTGGGGGGCTTAAATGTCTCTACACTAATGCTAGGAGCATGGAGAACAAGCAGGAGGAACTTGCACTCCTGCTTACAAGCAACAAATTTGACCTGGTTGGACTAAGTGAAAGCTGATGGGACCCTACGCATGATGGGGCAGTAGGCATTAAGGGTTACAGACTGTACAGAGAGGATAGAGTGGGGAAAAAGGTGGGCTGCTGGTTCTCTATGTTAAGGAACAATACACATCATCTATAATCAAGATGGGATCAGAGGAGGGCCAAACTAAGGTAGTGTGGGTCGGGATACAAGGGGCTTAGGGGGAAGGGACTTGGTAGTGGGGGTCTACTTTAGGCTGCCACACTAGGAGGATGAGCTAGACCTGGAATTCTCCAGACAGTTCTCAGAGGCTGTATAGTCGAGATATATGGTTGTCATAGGTGACCTAAACTACCCTGACATCTGCTGGGAGAAACAGTCTGCCAAATCAGTGGTGGCTGTGTAACAGTGTTCCTGCTTACCATATGGCAGATCTGGGTTCAAGTCCTAGCAGAGGTGATGTAGGGTGAGTGACCTAACAAGAAGCAAATCTCCTTGCAGTGGAAAGGGGCCATTGTATCTCATCAGACTCCCAGACCAAACAGCACCCACAACTACAGCTCAGCCCAGACCACTGAGCGAAGCAAATAAGCAGGTAAGAGATAGGGGCCAGGGTAATGCTGGGACTAAGGGGTCAGTATACACATCTACAGGAGGCTACAAATGCTCATAGTATGGGTAAAAAGCAGAAGGATTATAGAAACATGGTGGGATGCAATGCATGATTGGGTGGTGAATGTCAAGAGCTATAGGCTGTAGAGGAGGGACAGGATAGGAAAGAGAGATGGGTACATGGCTCTCTATATGGACATCCTTGTCAATTAGGAAGGAGTCAGGGGAGGGGCACTCTGAAGTGCTTTGGGTTAGAGAAGAAGGCAGTCAAGGGGAAAGGGACTTAAC
>NW_017728906.1:111697270-111717967 GCF_001723895.1 Crocodylus porosus | reverse complement strand
TTCACAGTCAGGGCAGCTAGGGCCTGGAACCAACTTCCAAGGGATGTGGTGCAGGCTACTACCCTGGGGGGTTTTAAGAGGAGGTTAGATGAACACCTTGCTGGGATCCTTTGACCCCAGTACTCTTTCCTGCCATGGCAGGGCGTCGGACTAGATGATCTGTTCAGGTCCCTTCCGACCCTAGAAACCATGAATCTATGAAACTATAAATCTAACCTCTCATGTAGGTTCTTAACCTGCATACAGGACCTCTACCTAACACAGGAGGTATATGATCCCAGTAGGGGGAATGCCTTGCTGGACTTGGTGTTAGCTACAGGGGATGACCTGGTGGGGAATCTGCAAGTACAAGGTAACCTAGGGGATAGTGACCATCAATTGATTGAATTCACTATCCAGCGACAGGTGGGTAAACTAACCAGCACGACTGAAGTGCTAGACTTCAGAAAGGCTAATTTCAGGGTGCTCAGGAGATTAGTTAGTGAGTTGTTAAAGCTCAAGATCATTGGTGAAATGGGGGTCCAGGAAGGGTGGCTGTTCCTCAAGGGAGTGATCCTACAGGCACAGAAGGACTCAATCCCATTGAGTATAAAAGGGGGCAAAGGGGCCAAGAAGTCCTCTTGTCTAAACAGGGAACTCCAGGAAAGCCTAAAGGCAAAGAAAGAGGTACACAGCCTGTTGAAACAGGGGGTAGCTACCAAGGAGGAGTATATCTCCCTGGCTCGCACTTGCAGGGCATCAGTTAGGAAGGCCAAAGGAGGATTACAACTTAGGCTGGCAACAAAAATTAAGGACAACAAAAAGTCCTTCTTCAGTATATAGGGAGCAAAAGGAAGGTGCAGGGTAGCATAGGACTCCTACAGGACAACCTAGGGCAATTGGTGACAGAGAAAGGGCACAAAGCTGAGCTCTTCAATGAGTTCTTTGCATCTATATTCGTAGACACAGACCAAAACAAATCTCCCAGTTGGATCATAGACAGACACAGGAGGGACACCAACCTTCCAACTGTTAATGCAGACTTAGTAAAGGGGGGCTTGGAGGGGCTGGATCTGTTCAAATCAGTGGGTCCAGATGAACTTCATCCAAGGGTGCTGAAGGAATTGGCTAGTGTCATAGCAGAACCATTGGCACAGCTGTTTGAGCACTCATGGTGCTCTGGTCAGGTCCCAAAGGACTGGAAAAGGCCCAATGTGGTCCCTGTTTTCAAGAAGGGGAGAAGGGAGGGACCAGGAAACTATAGGCCGGTTAGTCTCACCTCTATCCTTGGGAAAACTCTGGAAAAAAATCATTAAGGATCACATTTGTGGGAGCCCAGCAGGGGAAATAATGCTGAAAGGAAATCAGCACTGGTTCACTGAAGGTAGATCCTGCTTGATTAACCTTGTTTCTTTTTATAACCAGGTCACAAAATACTTAGATGCAGAAGTCAAGGTAGATGTCATCTATCTAGACTTTAAGAAGGCCTTTGATACGGTATCCAATTCTGTTGTCGTAAATAACCTGACAGGCTGTGATGTAGATGATTACATGGTCAGGTGGGTGGAAAATTGGCTTAGGGGTCACACCCAGAGACTCTTGGTGGACAGGTCGATGTTGACCTGGAAAGATGTGGGCAGTGGAGTCCTGCAAGGCTCGGTCCTTGGACTGGTGCTATTCAAGGTCTTCAT
Source organism: Crocodylus porosus (assembly GCF_001723895.1). Taxonomy (NCBI): domain Eukaryota; kingdom Metazoa; phylum Chordata; order Crocodylia; family Crocodylidae; genus Crocodylus; species Crocodylus porosus. Next base: position 111,716,297 of record NW_017728906.1, on the reverse strand, counting down.
CAGTGACTTGAATGAGGGCATAGAGACCACACTGTCCAAATTCACAGATGATACCAAATTATGGGACAAAGTTAACACACCAGAGGTCAGGAAACAGATCCAGGTGGATCTGGACAGGTTGGAAAAATGGACAGAACAAAATAGGATGCAGTTCAACAAAGACAAGTACAAAGTGCTGCACCTGGGCATAAAGAACCACCAACACGCTTACAGACTGAGGGATGACCTCAGCAGCATAGCAGCAGAAAGGGATCTTGGAATCATAGTTGACTCCAAGATGAACAGGAGTTGTCAATGTGACAAAGTGATCAACAAGGCTAACCACTTGGTCATGCATTAGCAGATGAATGACAAACAAGTCCAGGGAGGTGATGCTTCCCCTCTATATAGCACTGGTCAGGCTGAAGTTGGAGTAGTGCGGCTGGTTTTGGGTACCGCACTTCAAGAGGGATGAAGAGAATCTTGAGAGGGTTCAGAGAAGGGCTATTCATATGGTTAGAGGCCTGCAAGCAAGGCCCTATGAGGAGAGATTGAGGGACCTAGATCTCTTCAGCCTTCACAAGAGAAAGCTGAGAGGTGATCTTGTGCCTGCCTATAAATTCATCAGGGGAGGGCAGCAGGGAATAGGAGATGCTCTATTTACTAGGGCAGCCTTGGAGTAACTAGGAACAATGGCCACAAATTGACGGAGAGAAGATTTAGGTTGGACATTAGAAATAACTTTTTCACAGTAAGGGTTGGAATGGGGTTCCAAGGGAGGTGGTGCTCTCCCCTACCCTGGGGGCCTTCAAGAGGAGACTGAACTCCAGCTGAGGTCCCTTCTGACCCTAACTTCTATAAATCTATGAAAACCCGTTGTGTCTTCCTGGACCTCAACTCTCTTATATTGCCTACTTCCTCTGGGTACTATCTGAAGCCCAAGACCCCCATATTCTAGCCTTTGCTTGTCAGAAGCAGCCATTGTGCTGGTGCTTTATGTCCCACTGAACTGCTGTTGTGACAGATCTGAATTGGTTTTTGATGACTTATACCAGTTTGTGTGTAACCTCTGTCCCTAGCCAGAGGGCTTAATCAATTTCTCTCTCTGCCTTTCTCTCACTCCACTTTCTGTCTGGCCCTTGGCTCTAGAGGGGGTTAAAACTTGCAGGGCACTTTACCACCTGCAATGCAGCCTCCAAGGCTCTCCTCCTGGCTGCTTCCAGTCCTCCTTTTTGTTACTGTCCTAATCACAACGAAAAATATAGCCCTTCGGAATATTCATGAAAAAATCATATAAACTCAAATCTTCACCCTCTGGGGAGATTGAGCACTCAAAAAGAAACTTCTTTGTCTTTCAGAGCTCTTCTTTACTGTGACTCCAGGTTCCATAGTGACATGCCTAGAAGCTGCCTCTTCCTTCCCATCCAAGGGTTAGAGTAACACTTGCCTTTGGCCTGAGGGCAATCATAGAAACATAAAATCATAGAATCACTGAGTCGGAAGGGACCCAGACAGATCATCTAGTCCGACCCCCTGCCACGGGCAGGAAGGAGCACTGGGGGTGGCAGGGGTCATAAATATCCAGTCTCCTCTTGAAGATTTCCAGGGAAGGTGAGAGCACCACCTTTCTGGGAAATCTATTCCAGGCTCTGGCCACCCTTACAGAGAAGTAGTTCTTCCTAATATCTAACCTAAATCCTTTTATTCTAGTTCAGCCATCCTCTTCTGGTCAGTCAGACCTATTGTTCAGTTTGAGCACAAGGTTTCTCATCATGCCTTCAGCCTTACCAGCTGCCTCCCCTTTGGCTGCAGTCTCAGCTTAGTTTCACACCACCTGTAGCAGGACTACTGGTGATCACCTTTTCTTTTTTTCTGCTTGCTACTCAGGGCTTCTACCTAGGGGTATTTTTGTCTGTCCTTCCAGCTGTATTTTCCTTTCTTGAGCTCTCATACCTTTGAGCCACAAAAACCCTGCTCTAAAAGAGCAGTAGGTTTATCCCACCACTTTCTCTCAGTAACAGGACAAATAAATATTCCCTTCTACAACCCCCACAAGATCCCATGCTATTTTTGTCCCTTTAATGATTTGCAACGTGATTGAAGCTGCTTATGTTTCTTTAAATGATACATTTGAAAGCTCTTCTGGGGCTTCTCTGAGTTCAACAGTGATTTCAAAAGGTAAGTGGACTATTATATTTTTAACTACAGTTTTGTTCTAGGATTCTCTTGAAATATTTTGAAGCAAGTGACTTCAAATCTCTCAGTCAGTTGTATGATAAGGTTGAAAAGATCTGAAAAGCTCCTACCGACTGGGCCAAATTTTTAGACAGAAACCATATGTTTCACTTTCTGGGAGATTTTAAGTTTTTTGACACAACTTTACATAAGTTTAACTGAGAATTTGGCTTAAATCAACAGGAAATCAAAAAAGAACCAAATGCTGAAAGAACATCTGTGACTCAGTGGAAGGAAGAAAAGTTGTGAGAAAAAATTGAATGAGCTTGAGCTGATCAATGGTGTAATGTTTTTATTTGTGTATGATATAATCTATGGTATCTTTCAGCTTTAAGCCTTCAGACAGCTTGTAGTTGGTGAAGAAATTTGATGAAAAGATTTATTTGAGACAGAATCTATAAAGTATATAAAGTAAACAAACAAACAACAACTAGTCCTAATTAGGATATATGTATTGTTGTCATCTAAAAATGTATACTACAAATTGATAAAACATGAGACATCTCAGCTATGATCTCACAAATTTGTAATTCTCTTTCTACTTACGAACAATATTTTTTTCATTCCATAGGGAGTTTACTGGGGGAAAAAAGTTTGCATTTTGTATTGACTACATCAAATTGTCTTGTAACCACAAGATTTTTTACATAAAAATATGCCACTGTTAATTCTGGTCCATCCTTTTAGATTCTAGAAAGTAGCTCTTTTATAGCCTTGTCATGTTTTTATGATACAATACTTTTAAAATAGCTTAAATTACAATGTGTTTTTATTAGTTTAGTACAGGGGTTTTAACCTTTTTAAAGAAGTATACCGGTTCTGGTGGCATTAGCTGGACATGAAGCGGGGGAGGAGGGAAGGGGGGGGAGGGAATGGATGGCAGCAGTGGCTGCCATATGTGAGTTCCTCCCCTCCCCGCTGCATCTGGCTGGCCAGGCAGTGCCTGTGCCGCTTGTAGAGAGGCACCGCTGTCCTTGCCCTGCCAGCCCTGCTCCTGGGAGCTGATGATGCGGGGTGGTGGGTGCTTCGTCCCCCATCCACCCATGCATACCCCTAGGTCCTTTCAAAGTACCCCTAGGGGTACGTGTATCCCCGGTTGACAACCCCTGGTTTAGTATACAAAACTGTTTTTCATAAAGTTCAGATGCAAACTGCTTGAGTTATTCAGTATAGAAAACTGAAACCAAGCAGTTCAAATGAACAGAGCTAAAAATGTCTTGATCTGTCTTATCAAATGTATAAAATCTTAAGAAGATCTGCAGTTACCACAACAGAATTTCTAACTGTTTAAAGCCAATACACCAAGAATACAAGGTCAGGCTCAGGCTACTTCCAAGCACCCTTGGCTTTGTTAGCATATTTTATAAACTCTACCACACACATTAATTAAGTTGAAGACATTCACAGGCAACTACAGAAAGACTGTCCAAAATTGGCTAGTGGCCAAAGTTGACACTCCCCCCCCTTACATCCCATTCATAGTATTTCCAAGGTCTTTTGTTTTGTTGTATTTTATTTTGATGTTTGATTCTGTAGTTGAACAATGACATATCAGTGAGTCTCTAGTGTAATATTTTGACTTTCAATTTCAGATATTATATCTTTTATTGTACCCTTTAAATAATACCATATTCACATGGTTGATCTAAAAGTACTGTATAGCTACATTAGGATATTTCATCAAAATTTGTAAAGTTGAATAGTTCCTAACCAAAATTCTTCATTCAAACAGAATGAAGATAGTACTAGCATTTATTACAGGTTTGTAACAAAGCCTACACTTGACTTGTTCGTATAAAGGATCTTGGACTTGATTGAGAACATTAAGCACTGCTTATTTTATTCATAGAGACTCCTCAGAAACATCAGTTTGGAAAACAAATAAAATGGGAAGTTGAGAATGTTACAGTAGTTCAACATAAACTGTGAATTTAAATTGATGCAGTTATAAACCTGTGAAAGTCTGTATGACCACTTTTATTTAGGCTTTGTTTTCATTTGTGAGTATTAAATATATATTTGCACTAAACTGAAATAAAAACACTCAACCTCATGCAGTTCTTTTACTATCTATTTAAAACAGAATTTAAGTCAAACCAATACAGTTTTCTGATATGGACAAGCCCTCCATTCCTGGTACTCAGTAAATATTAAACACATCTTAAGATTTGGTCCAACATATCTAAATGACATTAAGTTGGGAGTTAAGGCTCAGCAAAATACTTGTATTCTGTTTACTCTCCAGTCTTCACTCAGGCAATCTTTTATGTCTAACCATTGTGTATAAAAGCCAGCCCTCAGTGTCATGTTTAGTATCCAAAAATAAATCACCTAAAACTGTCAGCATAATTAAACATTTAGATCATAGGACCATGGGACATTACTTTATCATTAACTTAAGAACATTACCACAATTTGAATATTTATTTTACACCTGTATCTACACATAGAAGGATCATAATTGTGTTGTAGTGTTGAGGGTATTTATGGAACCTTTTTTTTTTTTCCAACAATTTTGTTTGTTCAACTAAACTGTTCTAATAAGGCTATCTTTTTGTGACGTATGTATGTTTTTAGTTTTGATTCTTCTTAACAGGTATTTTTTATATCTTTTTTTAAAGAGCACTATGATTCTTAACCTTTAAATGTCAGATGCAATACCTGAAACTTGCTGTGAATAAATTTAGTCTGATCTAGATGAGGTGACGGCAGAATTTATTGGGTAATTTGAAGATAAACTGAGCAAGCATTTATTTGAACTCTCTGCAAATATTTTAATTTATACACTTTGTATCTTCAACAATTAAACAGGATTTAATCATTTCTTAAACTTAGAAAAAGTGCAAGTTTTTTTACAATAACTAGTTTTCTACCAGATTTTAAAATACAGAATATAATTTTTGTCTTTTTTCCCCCAACTACTTAAAAGAAAAACAACCTCCTGCTGAGGTCAAGAGAAATTTTGCCACTGGTTTCAGTGGGAGCATGACTGAGTCTAACTGATATATTAAAGTGCAAAACATGATTATCAAAGGTATTGACAATAATCACAATTCGCATGTGAATTTCCAGGTACAATTATTTTATAAATGCAGAAGAGCTACTTTAATTTCTTTATCTTAATATACACTATATTTCTGCCTCTGCATTTTCTTGATACTATTTAAATAATCACAACATATTCAAATAAAAGTACTTAAGTTTATTTGGGTAAAAGTACATCCCTAACTTTTAATACTGTATTGTGCAGGCTGTTAGGGATGTCAAACTTTCCCACTGTCTAATCTTTACGGAGTTTTTCCATTTTTAGAACTAAATGACAGCTAAATGACATTCTGTTGTTCAAATTTCATTAATACTCAGCAGGTTACCTCATTGTAAAAAATTACTTCAATCTCTGATTTTTCTAAAGCTTTTACAGCTCTTCTACACTTGAAGAAAATATGAAATGCTACTTAATTCATCACTACTGGTTGTAATTTGTAACTTTTCTGCTAATATCAAACTAAAAAGTTTAAGAATAATTGTTACAAAAATACATTTATGAGAGACTCATACTTTTTGAAATATTTTCTTTAGTGGAAAAAAACATAATGGCAAAGACTTATCAATATATGGCTGAAATGTGTTAAATAACATCCAAAATTTCATTAAATGCTCTAAGCCTGATATTCTATAGAAATCCATCCAAAATAAATAACCACCATGAATCAGAATTCATGCAGATTTACTCTGAATATTGACTTGTGTTTAAAGAAGTGGGGGGAAAAAAAGAAAGGAAAAAAACCCCACCATTGGACTGCTTGTCTATATCAAATTTACTCAGGAGACGTGTTTTTTCTTTCAGCTGAGAAATTTGCAAACTTATCTTGAGAGTATGGATCCAAGTTCACACATGCTTCACATTGAATTAAGTTCATGCCTCATCACATTTATTTAACAATTGCGTTGATGAGCGGGGATCCTGGTTTTCTCCAATTTAAAAAAAAGATCCCCAATTTTTGGTTAAGAAAGTAACACCGAATCCACAGTTTTCTGGGATTTAAATGGGGGTGGGGCAGGAAGAGGGAGATTTAAATCATGGAAATGTGGATTTGGGGTTCCTTATTTTAACCAAAAGTTGGGGATTTTCTTAAATTGGAGAAAACCAGGATCCCTGTTGATGAGAAACTACATTGAAAAGTTTGCATTCCTGTCACCTGTTATCTCTGCAAGAATCTACCTCAAGTGTTTGTTATATAGATCTAATGAGTACAAATCATATATACTTATTCTTTGTTAGTAAAACAAACAGTTATGATTCAGATTATATGTAGAAAGTGTATCAGTTGACAAAGCAGCTGCCATTTTTACAGACACTTTACCCTGTATATCTACTATTTGGCCAAAGTCAGCCTCATTGTAATGATCAACAAGTGTGTATGAAACGATTTTTTTCCAAAAACATTTATTCTGATTGCACATTTGCTTTATGCATAAAATGCTGTCTCATATAACTATTTACACTGAGTTTCTTTGTCAGCTGGAAGTTCTCTGAGCCTTAAAGCTAAAAGATGATTCAGGTTGTAATATGCAGTCAAATACATCACACCATTGATCAACTTAAGATCATTTAATTTATTCTCACAACTTCTCCTCTTCTTCCTTCCACTGAGCTGCAGATTTTCTTTTAGCATTTGGTTTTTTGATTTTCCTACTGATCTTAAGCCAAATTCGCTACTAAATTTGCCTGAAGTTTGTAATAAAAAACTTAAAATCTTCAGGAAAGTAGAACATATGTGTTCTGTTTAAAAATGTGGCTGTCTGTAGCAGTTTTTCAATTCTTTTCAATCTTATCATACACCTGATTGAAAGTTTTAAAGTCTCTTGCTTCAAAATATTTCAAGAATATCCTAGAACAAAACTATGGTTAAAAATATTCATTTACCTGTACCTCTACCAACATCCTATGTAACTACCTGCTTACAGTGCCCCCCTACTGTTTACAGTGGACATATGGGGCAATCCCTATGTGTAAGCATGAGCAAACACTGATCTGATATCATTACCGGAAATACAGACAAGCCGGTGGCAAAACACTTTAACCTCCCTGTGCATTCTATTGCTCACCTCAGAGTGGCTGTTCTTAGACAGCAAAATATTAAAATTGATTGGGAAACTGCAGAACAGGAAATCCTCCACAGACTGGATTGTGTTAAGTATGGTCTAAACCAGTGGTACTCAACCTTTTGGCTCTGTGGGCTGGATGAGTAATCAAGGGTAGGTCTGTGTAATGAGTAATCAAGGGTAAGCCCGATTTGGCATGCATGGAACCAGGGCTGGATCTGGTATATGTTGGATGTGACTCAGTCATACATGCCATATTGTGGCTGTGGTCTGCACTGGATCGGACCCAACGCCCTAGCCCTAGACCTGACCCTGCACATGCCAGATTGGGCCCCACCACCCTGGTCCTGCACATTAGACCTGGCCAATGGTCCCAGCTGCAGTATTGACCTGTGCATGTCAGATCATGTCTTGCCATATAAGCCCTAGACCTAGCCTAAGGTGCACTGGATAGGGCCCTGCCTCCCTAACCCAGCGAACATAGGGGAACACAGTGCCCAGCCCTGGTCCAACCCCTGGCATACAGAATGGTGCCTCGCCAGACCAGCTTCAATCCTGCATGAGGCCAGATGGGAACATACCTCACCGACCTTGCCTCCCCTTGTACAGGGCTATGCCATGTGTGCTGTGGGCCTTGGAAATTTGCCAAAATTTGAGAAAATGGCAGCACTGGTTACTATCACCACTGTCAACTTAAATTTTCCAGACACTTGGAGAACTCCAGGAGCTGGATGGCATGGCTCCATGGGATAAATCTGGCCCGTGGACCACGGTTTGAGGACTTTTTGGGTAAAGCAAGAATACATATTTTTATCCCATTATCTAGATTTGCTTCTGTAAATCCTACATTTGTCATTGTTTTGTTTGTCTCTCTCCTACCTACTTACCTCTTTCATCACTACACCTTCTTTTCCCTGCCGTTTTCCCTATTTATTGTATTATAATCACTGATTTCTATTTATTAACTCCACTTCCTGCAGTCTCTTCACAGCATTTGATGAAGTCTTCTGCTTACAAAAGCTTATGCTATAGAGTTCTGATTTAATTAGTTTATAAAGGTGCAAAGCTTCTCTGTCTTCTGACTGACTCCAGACTAACACAGATAACTACTTCTCTTTAAAAATATAACAAAATAGATCATTTTCCTTCTAAAATTATTTGTGGAACTCAGAGTAGCTTTAAAAGGGTGCTCAAATGCATCATTTAAACAAACATAAACAAATTCAATAATTTTGCAAGTCATAAAAGGAAGATAATATCATGTAATACTGAGAGGGTGTATTATAATTACTACCTTCATTTTAGTGGAATACCAATTTTTTCATTTAAAAGTCTTCCATGTTTCGTTATCTTTTTGTGAGCTCTCTACCTGAGGTTATGTTTCTCAAGAATAGCTGATGTAAGTAAATATGGTAGATTTACTTTACCATTGCGGCAACATCCTTGGAAGTGGTCACCAATTTATTCACTAGTAGTATCTTGAACCATAAGTGTGATTCATTAAGTAGCAAGCGACTTTATTCATTGTCATAATATTCAGCAGTAGCTTGCCTGCTTTGATAACTTTCATGGTAACCTGTTAGGATTCACCATCTGTGTGACAGTGGACTTCCTGCTGGCAGATTTTCTATTTTTGATTTTCTGTTTCAATATTTTATGTACACACAGTAGGAATAAAGATAGTGCGTGCTTAAAAATATGAATATGTAGTAACCCGAGCAGATACTTATAACTTAGAAATACAAATGTAGTAACTTAACCTGTTATTTATAGCTCAAATTATTAAAAAGAAACAAAAAAACCCCCAAAACACCCGAAGCCAAAGAAATTAGAAATTGCAATTAAATATGTTTTAGAGATGTACCCTGAAAGTTTCATATAAGTAGGTGGTGTTAGTTTGTCAGGTGAAAATCAGGCAAAGATCTGCTTCATACGCTGCCTCACAATGGACTGAAGCCCAACACTGCCTGCCAGCTTGCTTAAGAGTTTGTAATTAAGTGTGTGCATATTCCGTATTACATAATGTTTGGGGTTTTTTTCCTATGACCGTCTTTTTATTCACTTTTTTCAGACCTTGTCATGATTTTTTAATTTAGTATAAATCTACAGTGCATACGCTTTAAAATTATATATAATCTGTGGTCATACAGTAAGCTCAAATATAAGCTCAGATACCTTAAAATGAAATGCCATTAGCTTTTATGGGGTTCTGTTAGCTTCTGTAAAGATTGAATTTGGCCCTTCACATCTTCTTGTTCACTTACTTCTTTTGCTGCCACATAAATTATATTTAAATGCAAAATTTATAAGAGAAACCTAACTCGATGTTAAAAATGATCTTGAATTATTCATTTATAATAAAATGATTAACAGGATATTTAAAAAAGCAAATTAATAAATCAAGTAGAGTTTAATAAGTAGGTTTTTCTGTCAAATTTGTGGATGACAACTGTGATACATTAAATTATTTTCAGAAATGACATTTGTTGAATTCTTCAAAACTGTATTGAGTTGCAATGAAAACAATTCTAAAACCTGTATTTTCACAAGGGCAGGATGCCTATATTTATAATTATTCCTATACTGCACTTTTCAAACCAGATCAATGGATTACCTTTTGGAGAAAAAGTCCCACTGCATTCTCTCTCCAAAATTAACAGAATCTAGCTTCAAATGCCTTCAAATTTCATGCCATGGTAATTAGTTTCTTATGTTTCTTATGTATCTGAAAGTGTTTTCTAATGTTTTTAAGAATTCTAAAACTAAGAGCATTGCTAACATAAGAAATAAGATTATCACAGCTACTAGAACACAGGGGTTCTCTTTTTGGGAACCTTGGCTTTTAAGCACCTTCAATTTCCATGCAGTATGCAGAAGTCGCAAATTATATAATTCAAAGTTAGAAATAAGAAAGGTACTGAAAATTGGAGGGGGGCCTGCTTACAAAAGAAAAGGTGTCACTTTTCTCAAAAAATACAGATGAAAAACATGTTCTTAACTGACTGCTGCTATGTAAACACCCATTATCCATTTAGCATGCTTGGGTTTATATGAGTTTCTAAATTACATATGTTTGTCACAGATGTTAGTCATATTCATTAATCAAGGGTAATAAGGCTAGTACATTTTTCTGGTTACTTTCCCTATCCTATCACTATTATCCATGTAATATAGTAAAGCTTTAATCAGAAAACCCTAATTCAGACCCCAAACTCTAACAGACGCTAGATTATCCATTATCCTGATACAAGGAAATGAAGACACCCAGTTGGATAGTATCAGAGTACTGAAAGCTTCTAATCCAGTACCTCCTTGATAAACATTCCAGTGGATTAAGCACACGTTGAGTACAAAAGAGGAACAGGAAGGAATAGCTTTGGAGATAGACAAACAACTATCCATTTGTATTTGCTGTGGCTTCTTTGACAAATGTAAGTGGAGTCACTTTAAAATTATTCCAGCCAGTTCTGCTGAGGACTATAAATTTGTTGGAAATGTCTCAACGCCAACAGGCAGCCAAAAAATTATATATGGTAAATACATATTGAAAACTTGTCATCTCTGATACATAGAGATGATCAATGTCATGAAAATATTTTCAATTACATATCCAGTTATACAACTGAAGTCACACAAATCATAAGATTTGTTTGCTGGAGTTGTTCTACTACCGTCTTCCAAGTCCAGGAGATTCAACACAACTTGAAAACAGTCCAATGATGGTCCTAAATTTCCGAGTCAACCCAGAACTTTTATCTATCTGTGTATGTGAGTCTTTGTACACCGGTGCAAGTGAAACACTGTGACAAGAAATTCTGTAGCAAACCAAAGCAACTTGTATATGAGTATTTTTATGACATCAAAGAGTGAAACTACTTCCCATTGTTTCCTGCTGCTGAAATTTGGGGGTTCTCCATACACACATATGAATATGATAGGTGTGCTCTTACAATGATGGGTGAACTCATGATTACAAAGAGGTCCATTACATAGCTTGTCACCATCATAAATGAACCAAACAGCACTGCTAAGAGAGGACCTTTGTGTATAAGGTTTTAGCCTATGCTGAAGCTGGCATGACTACCCGTGATGTCTGAACAGGGAAAGAATAAATATTGACTAAAATAAAATATTGGGGTGGGGAGAATAAAAATTTCTGAGGAAGGAATTCACAAGGTTGGAAGTGGCTGGAGAGTACTTGTGAAGATGAACCAATATTATGTGAAAAGGAATTGAAGTAAATAGTACAGACTGGCCAAACTTTAACCAACTCTACTTTGAGTTTAAAACAAGAATAAACTAATTACTGATTTAAAACAAAAGTTAACATTATTTTGACAATGACCTTTTCAAAACCAAGCCATTGCATTAGAAGTTCTGTGGCAGTTGGAGGTCTACTGTTCCGAGTGAAAAAGAAGTACTATGACCAGGAATGGAGCAAGGTGTTCAGAGAAGGCATTCATTGACAGGAGATTATTAACAGGTATCTTGGTTTTCTCTGATTTAAGAAAAAAATCCCCAATTTTTGGATTTAAAAAAGTAACCCAAAATCCACATTTTTCCATGATTAAAATGAAACGCCACTATATGCGTGTGTGTGTGTATATACTTGTGTGTGTATATACATATACATACCTCTGTGTGTGTGTGTGTGTGTGTGTGTATATTACATATATATTACATTATACACACACACACACATTATAGGTGTTTCATTTTAATCATGGAAAATGTGGAGTTGGGGTTACTTTTTTAAATCCAAAAATTGGGGATTCAGAGAAACCCAGAATCCCTGGTTATTAGCCTTGGAACCAGATGATGCAGTCTAGAGAAACTGAATGACAGTGATAATGTAGCCTTGGCACCCACTGAACGTTAAGGGGATTCTTCCACTTAGGAATACGAGGAGAGTAAGAATGGGGAGCACAGATGCCTACCTTCCTGTTGAAGCATTGTTGATGGGCAGGGGTGGATTCAGAGAGGGTGCAGTGGTACAGCCAAACCCCAACTTTGGATCAAAGCAATTCCTTTCAGATTGTAGAAGCAGCAGCTGGGAATTTAAGTCCCAGAAAGAGGTAACAATTACTCCTCCCTCCTGTTCTTGGCACCCCTTCTTTTGCTGTCCATGCACAAAGGCACCTCCCCTCATGTTCCCCCTCCCCTGCCAACTGCTGCCACTAACCCTGGCTGACCCAGGAGCATGGCTACCTCTCTCCAGCTGGGTTACATGGAGCTGGGCTCAGCAAGGGCAATAGTAGAGGTGCTGGCAGCAGATGGGTCCCCCTCCCTAGCCTGGTCTTTCCTTACTTTTCCCCAACAGCCCAGGAACAGGGGCAGGGAAAGAGAACAGCTCACTGTGCAGCCACTCCCTGCAGCCCTGGCTGAAGCTAGGGGCAAGAGTGGCTGGGACAGTGACAGTGGTGGCAGGTATATCTCCCCAACCCCTTTCTGTGCCCAGAAGAGTAAAAGGAAAGGGCAAAGGGGCATGCTATGAGTATAGATAGGAAAGGTATAAACGTAAGGTAGTCTATACACCTGAGATATTGCCAATGGCCAGAGCTGTCCCTAGGGCTGTGCGAGGCTGGGGGTGGTGAGTGGCTGAAGCGTGGAGTGGGGGGTGGCAAGCAGCTGGAGCAGAACCGGCGGTGTGCGGCAGCTGCGGCGTGGCCTGTACAGCACTGTCCGCAGGGCTCTCCAAAGAGCGGGGCCTGTGGTGGTCACCCTGATTCACCCCCACCATGGACAGCCCTGTCAGTGGCAGCAAATACTTATATGATGGTAGCAATCTAAGGCTTCAATGCTATTTTACTAGATATTGTACAAGTCTTAACAGGAGACAATCTGAAAGGATTAATTCAAAAATTTCTCCTAACCCTCAGTTTTCTCTCTCCTACTTCTGAACTCCTCCACCTCCAAACCTTGTGCCTACTCTCTAGTACAGCTGTGTGAAATGGCTATATTTCTATTTGGTTTTGGATTTGATTGTTTCGGAAGTACAGTGATTAGTTCTGGATCACTGTCCCATTTCAATTCAGCTGAATCTTTTTCTAAGTTTTGACGCTGTTTCAGAGATTTGGCCATAGGCTATAATGGGAAATCACTAAAATGCCTATAACTTTGTCATTTCTTAGTTGATTTGGATGAAAATTGCAGGGACGGTATCCCCTTCTGAGAACAGGAAGCCTGCCAAGTTTCAAGGAGATAGGTGTAGGGGATTCTGGGACACTGCACCTCAAACTGTTCAAAGCAAAACGTGTATCATTTGCCGGCAGCAGCAGCAGCATTCGTTGGCCCATGCCCTCCCCCGGAGGCCTGCAGGGCTATGCTGGACTCTTCCTGGGGGGAACGGGCCCTTGGATCTACACATGGAATGACAGCAGGCTGCCACTGCCAGCTGAGGCCAGTGCCAGCACTGGGTTCTTTTTGTTGCTCAGCACGGGCTTTCATCCTGCATGCAGATCTGGGGGCCCATGCTGCCTGGGAAGGCTGTACGGCTCTACTGAACCCTTCCCAGGGGGCATGGGCCCTCGGATCTGCACACGGGATGACAGCAGGCTACCACTGCCAGCTGGGACCAGCACCAGCGCTGGGTTCTTTCTGACATTTGGCACGGGCTGCTCCAAACTGACTCGGGTGCTGGTGCTGGCCCCAGCCAGCAGTGGTAGCCTGCTGTCATCCTGCAAGCAAATCCGGAGGCCTATGCCTCCAGGGAGGGCTTCGGAGCTGTGCCAGACTCCCCCTGGGGGGCGTGGGCCCCCGGATCTGCAAGTGGGATGACAGCAGGCTGATGTCCCTCCCCCAGAGCACTGGGATTAGAAGGGACCTCAGAGGCAGATCACAAACACTGGCCAGCTACAGATGTCAATATCAGAACAGTCCTTCCCCCACGCTTCCCCCTCCCTCTTCTTAGTTTCTGTTTCGCTGCAAGTCCAGCTCCGAAACTCTGAAATTTTCGGAAACATTTTGGATGGTTTTGTTTTGTTTCAGAGCCTTCTGTTTCATTTCAAATTTGTTGTTTCAGGCACTGAAAGAGTTTGAAACACCTCTGAAACGAAACAGCTGCTGAAGTTTCACACAGCCCTATTCTCCACTGCTATTTTCCTTTTTCTCTGTTTTTCATTGTCTTTCTGTTTTCCTGGTCTATCTATATACTCAGAAAGTACTTTAGCTCCTACTACTTCTTTTTTTTCTTTGCTATTTATTGCTTTCACCACCAGCTCCATCTGGATTGCAATAAGGAAAGGAGCAGAGGCAAGGAAGAGACTGACTAGCTGGCAAAACAAGGTTAGGAGAGATTTTTAATCAACATCAATAGGTAAGACTGGGAGCTAGAGAACAGGCTACAAAGCTGGAGGTTGGGCATTTGGCTAGCAGTCCCTCTAGTCCTCGCAGATTCCCTACTTGATGCAGGAGGGTTCAGGAGCAGCATCTCTCACAACTAGCTTGTAAATAGCCCACCCCTTGAAAGAAATGTTACTCCACTGATATTTCTTATTCAACTTTCCCATTCTCTAGCAGCTGTTATCAGTGATGATGATCTCTTTCAGATGCATTTGCTTCTATCAGCATCACTGAGACAGGTATTATTGGCAATCTGGAGAGGTAGGAATAAAGCTCATTGCTCAGTTTTAATTCCCCAGTCCATTCTTTCTGATTGTATGAATTTGCAGCCCTGAGGCAGAGACACCTCCGAGACCGAGGTTAGAATGCCGCAGAGGCAATGGAACTCCCTTCTGAATGTTCTTCCCCACCATGCTCTCGCAGGCATTTGCTATATTTTCATCCACAGATTCCAAAAACCAAAGAGAAAGAAGGAAAATTCTGGAATCCAGACTCCCATGCCTCTAGTGAAATTAAACAACGTTGCTAAGAGAAGGCTTCTACAGGTGAAACTACTGAATAGAGCTTGCACTGTGATTTCTAGTCAGGATATGAATCCAGTGACATTATACTTACTAGGAAATAAAACTGAGCATTGGATGAAGACAATATTTGAAAATCCCAATAATAGTAAACAGATAGCAATGCGCGAGCTTCCATGCTGGAGGTTCTTAAACCTAGTCTCAGCATATCTCCTAAAGGTGTCATGCTCAGCCCTAATATAAACTCAAAAAAAAATCAGATTCTGGTGTCCTTGAATATTAAACATCAAAAATTAAAGCCCCTGTAGAAAAACATGTGGTTATATTTTATTAAATGTATCTACAAAATATACTTTTTCATTAGTTTTCTTGATTGCTCACTTCTACTTTATCTTTAGCAAACTATGAGAATTATGAATCAGTACAATAATAATTATTAAGCAATAGGCAATACCAAATCTAAAATGAAAACCCTTTAAAAATACTTTAGCTGAAGCGTGTATTGATGGCTATAGGTAAACTTACTCAAGAGTTTCTGTTCCAAGAGGCCTTTTCCAGAACATGGTCAAGTACTCATATTTCAGTTTAATATATCCTAAGTTTGTGGTCTTTGACATAGGTCAAAATTTTCTGTAAGTTTTAAGGGGAAAAGAAGTTTCATTTATTTAGGAAGGAAAAAAAATATCAGTAATCTTCTAAATGTAGCAACTAGAGAAATACTAGTGTGCTATGTCCATACCTTAAAAAAAAGAATATTGATGAATGAAATGATTTAAAAGGACATTGCAACCTTTTTCTGAGCAGTCCTAGCACCTTATTGGGACAGGAACTTCAATTTGACAAGATGTTCTTCTTGACATTAGTGTATTTTTATTTTATTTTTTGCTGGTCCATCAATAATATATATTTTGCTTTAGCTAACTTACAAAGGTTTAAAAGTACTTTGCTCACTGTTTTGGAGTGTTTTTTTATACGTCAGATGTTAAACATTTGATCAGCTGTGTGTTTTATTAGCACTGTACAATAAATTTGCCTTGTTTTATGGAGCTTGAATATGGAGCTCTGCCTTATTCTATGTACTGTTACCTGTTCATTGACTGAAGCATAGACAAAGACTGTAAAGGAGTTAGGATGCCTTGGTTTGAGAGAATAAGGGTCAATACAGACTTTCTGTATAACCTTGGCAAGGCACTTAGCCTTTGCGCCTCAGATCCCCATCTGTAATGGAAAGTAATTGTCACTTTGTAAGGAAGTTGTGAGGATAAGTACATGGATGACTGTGATGGTCTCAAAGATAAGGGGGCTGGGTAGCACATGGAAGAGGTAGGGGCACGATTTTGTCCACGATGGATAAAATCATGCACTAGTGCATGCACGCACTAAAGGAAGCTATAGTAAACAACCCTTTGGCTAAACATTTTCTGCAGATACACAAATCTATTGCTAGATTTGTTTAATCAGTAGTTTCACTTTATGACATTTCTTCATCTCATCAGTTTTCCTTCTATAACATCTAAGAGATAGGAAAAACTGCATTAAAAGAATGTTAAGTTAACCAATCAAATCAGGAAATACAAAAGGAGAAGTAGCATGTGCCTAGTTCATATCCTATTGAACAACAAAAGAATCATTCCATTCACCTCAGTAAGATTTGGATCAGACACCACATACCTAAAATTTTGAATCAGGCAAAAGAACTTTCTTTCCAACATTGGAGTCTATATCTTTAGGACTGAGAGCAAGAAGACAGAAGGCTAGTTTTAAATTCATGCTATTTTTTTATTCCAAACAGTGGAGGTATGTGACATTTTATCTTAAATGAATTTCCATCTACTATGCTCGGAGTTATATTTGACAACTAGTCACCAAGATACAATGTGCATTCAACTTCCTTGCTATTTAACTGCTTCAGTTCCCCAAAAGATAATGAACGTTATTAGCCCAAGTTTGTTATGGTGCATCGTATCCAAAGATCTTCATCCAGGGGCTAAAATCCTGTCCTATGTAAGTCAGTGGGACTGTTACCATCAGTTTCAATAAAGTCAGGATTTCATCCATAGTCTTGAAGTTTTGAAATTTAAAATATATTTCTCTCAAAACGTAGAAAGAAAATACAAAAAAAGAGGACAAGATTATGGAGGGGAAAGAGAAAAGGAGGAAAAAGAGGTAAGGAAGGAAAAGAAAATGACATCTCGATTTCATTTACAAGTACAAAATATTATTAACAAGTATGCAAATTATTCAGCCAACTTCACTTTGTCTTTTTTGGGCTTTGGCAGGCTGTTACGGTTTTCATTAAAATAATCATTTTTTAGGTAGAACCTTCTAAAATAAGCCTGCGTGTTTGCCAACAAATACAGCAAAAGCCCTGAGCAGCTACACAGAACAGATGCTGAAAAATATCAGCAACTGCCATACCTTGCAGCATCATGTAAAAATGCTAAGACAATACTCCCTGAATTTCCAATTTTTTTAAAAAAAACCTAAAATACATACTGATGGATGTTTTGACACAATTAGCTTGTGTAAATATTAAAAGATCTTAAAAGTGCCTTGAAATACACTTTCTTGTTATATGTTACGAATAAAGCCAGTTAAGTCATGAAAACAAATATTCTGTCATGTTGCAGCAGAAAATGTAAAAGTATTTTAGGCAAAGTAAATGTACGCTATAGTGTCCTGAACTTTTATTGAATAGACAAAGCTATTCCTCCTTTGACTTCTGATATCATAAATTAAACTAATATTACATTCTATTAGCTAAAACACAGATTTCTACTTCGTAAAATCCCCATACAAATTAAGCTATGTTTTACCTTCTGGGGTGCCTAATTGAATGAAATTATGTAAAATTAATGCCTATTAAGTCATAGGCTCATAGGCTGAGTGTGATTTTTCTGTTTCCTGGTACTCCACGATGACTGAAAACCACAGCAATAACAGGTCATAACAAGATCCCATAAACTTTGTGTTCCCCCCCCCGCCTTAATTTTTCAGTGCTTGTTAATAACTTTTCTTTGCTGAGGTGATAGCCCTGCCTCTTTCACTCACATCAACGTTTTGTTTCCCAGATCACAAATTAAGATGCCAAATTTCCCCTATTTCTGGCCCTAAATCCTAGAAGGTGAGGGAGGGGGAAGCGTCCAGTTTATAATGGTGGCTTCAGGAAGAGAAACGTCTGTGAAGTCAGAAGCAGGGTGTGGGGGCACAAAATAACCCTACCACCAAAAAAATAAACCCACCAGGTGATGATTAAACAAAAATCCACCGAATATAAAAATCAGTTGCAATTTGTGCAATTTCTCAAGTTTCTAAAACCCATAAGGGTAGATTTAAGGAGGGAAGGCACTCGTGGGGATTTAGTGACCCTTGAAATACCCCAAGGCAAGGCACCTACAGTGCCCAGGGGCTTCTAGGATGTCAGGTCCCCTCAATCCAATCTGCAATATTTCGCCAAAAACGAGCGCGCTCATCCGGGAGATAAAGCAAGGGCTTGTGCTCAGAGCCAAGTTTCTCAACTCTGGGTAAATCATTAGCTTGCCCTCCGCAGTATCAGTGTAAATAGCCAAGAGAAGGGAGGCAGCTCAGAGCCGAGGGGGACCAGCGGGCAGGAGCCCCCGAGGCGGGGCGGGAACCAGCCCCGCCACCTTGTCTTTCCGTGCCTCAGTCTTTTCTTTCTAGGCACGGACTTCATTTTGAAATCCCCCGCGCTCAACCACTCAGCTCTCCGCCGCATCCAGGCCCTGGACTGGGGGTGGGGTTGGCAGTGGTGGCCCGGGGCTGGGCGCCAAGCAGCGGGTGAGGACCAACTACCTCCCCCCCGCCTCCAGCGGGGCGCCCCCGGG
>NW_017728906.1:111679977-111696264 GCF_001723895.1 Crocodylus porosus | reverse complement strand
CCCCTTCCCGCGGACGGCTGCAGCTCCCCCTGGCGCTCACTGCTGGCACGGCCGCGCCTGTGTTCTGGCCCGAGCACGTGCTGCTCCATGAGGGCTGCGGGCTGGGCCGGGAGCGGGGCCTGCGGCACATGGCCCCGCCGCAGCGCGGCCCGGCCCAGCGGGCGCGGCCCCGACAGGCTCCCGCGCTCCGTGCGGCGAGGCCACAATGGTGGGCGCGGGCTTCCTGCAGCCCAGCCCTGAGCAAGGGGGAGGGGGCGGAGAACAATCCCCCTGCGGCTGCAGAGGGCCCTGCAGCCCGGCGGAACAAGGACTGCCTTTGGGGATGGGGCTGCCTCCTGCAGCACATGGCCGGGCTCTGCGAGGAGGGACGGGGAAGCCCCGATTGTTTGAAACCTGCGTTTGTTCCTCCGCATGGCAGCAATGGGGAAGCGAGGTAACTTGATCCTTTCTTTTTGCAGAATCAACACGTGTAGTGGGGGAAAAAATGGAAGGCTCTGGAGGCTGCAGCAGAATCGGGCTGGGGGGGTAAGTGTGTTCTTCAGCACCCTAGACATTTGTAAGGCCTCTTTGCTCACTTAAGAGCTCTCCAAATTACTTTGGTTAGTAACAGGTCTGCCGCTTTTTTTTTTTTTTTTTTGATCTAGTGAAAAGAGAACTTGATTTGTTTTGCACTGTGTTTAGAATATGAACTATCATGATTTTTTGTTTTCAGTCTCCATGCATCATTCAACCGAAAGATAACAAATAGTAATTAGCTAAGCTGGGGCTTGTTTCAGTAAATTGCTTTTTCTGTTTAATGGTGGTTTTCAGTTCAAGTTTGGAAAATGTTAGGCTTTACTTCACTGTTATGCACATCAGTAGATTTTTGGATTGCAAGCTTTAAACTGGTGGGTAGCATCTCTGCAGAGAAATGGGCATGTACTACCTTGCATTTGCAGCCTACTTCTGAGTTGCACCACATAGTGCCAGTTCACTGAACCTTTTGAATATGAAATAAATGATTAGTAAGTCCAGTTCTAAAACATTGTAAGACTTGGTTTTCCAATGAGTAACTAACTTGGGATAAAAAATGACTAATTTGGGTTATGCGTACTACTGTTAATGGTAATAATTCTAGTTAATATGGGATATAGCCCAGTTGAGGATCCTGGCTCTCTGATTTTTAAAAGAGAAAAGTTCCCAATTTTTGGATTAAAAAAGTAACTCCAAATCCACATTTCATTTATGATCAAAATTAAACACAACTATTAATACATATTAGTGGAATTTCATTTTGATCATAGAAAAAATGTGGATTTGGATTCCTTTTTTAATAATAAATTTGGGGACTTTATTAATAGGAGAAAACAAGGATCCCTGGTCATAATACATGCTTATAGATGTAATGCTGACTTCTGTTAGGTTTCCTTGTTTTGAAACCCCTAGCAAATTTCTTGGGTTGAATATAATGTGTATTACATGCAGTAGTAACTGACCTTTTTTGTTGCTTTTCTGAAACCTGTTATGTTCTCTTCAAAATCACTGGCAGACATTTTTCCATTTTTAAAATAAGAACTTTTAATTGTCTTACTTTTCCTTTTTAAAAAAAAACAAAAACCCATACATGCAAACCTTAAAAAAAAAAAATAGCCACCCTGAATTTTAGGAGTACTTGGTCTATCTATATAAAATCTTAGATTTTTGCTTCCCCCCCCCCCTTATTTATGCCCTGTGCTTCATGTCCTGTAAATATAGTGGTTTTGAGGGCCAGGGGTTCATTCCATTTTATGTATTTTGTCAGTCTGTATCTCCAGATGAACTACTGAAGCATGGATTGGCTCCAATCTTTCAAAGCACTTTTATAATTTGTAACAATTTATACTGAGCTAATACTGATTATGTTCTTTTTCAGGAGGTACAAAGCAGACAACAGGAACTTCTGAAGATCCTGGTCACGTCAGAGTAATGTCAAAGTGCTTACAGTGCAGGTAGTGATATATAGAACCTACTGCAGTGAAGGCACTTGTAGCATTATGGTGACAACTGCCTCAGGACTTCCTGTGGGACTCTAGAAGCTTGCGAGGTACCATGTGGTGTCAAGTGCTTTTTGTTCTAAGGTGCATCTAGTGCAGATAGTGAAGTAGATTAGCATCTACTGCCCTAAGTGCTCCTTCTGGCATAAGAAGTTAATGTCTTCATCCAGTCACTCAGGTGTGTAAAAGTATAGTTTTTCTGCTTTGCAGTCTTCTGTTAGTTTTGCATAGTTGCACTACAAGAAGAATGTAGTTGTGCAAATCTATGCAAAACTGATGGTGGTCTGTTATTGTCTTCATCAAGAAGTTTGAACATTTTTCTGCTGCTTGTTGTGTTCTTGGTGGTCATTTTTTTTTTTTAATAGCAGTTTCTTTCCTGTAAATGACAGCTCCTGTAGTACTAAAGTGCTTATAGTGCAGGTAGTGTTCAGGAATCTACTGCATTATGAGCACTTAAAGTACTGCTAGCTGTAGAACTACATCTTCAGTATCCCTTGATAACAAACTTTTTAAATTTAAACACTGTTCTCTGGTTAGTTTTGCAGGTTTGCATCCAGCTGTATGATACTCTGCTGTGCAAATCCATGCAAAACTGACTGTGGCAGTGACAAGTCAGTGACTAAGTAAGAAAAGGTGTACCCCTTTCTACACAGGTTGGGATCAGTTGCAATGCTGTGTGTGTCTGTGGTATTGCACTTGTCCCGGCCTGTTGAGGTTGGTGGGGATAGAAGCTGAAAGATCTCCAATAGTTTGATTTATTTCGGAATTCTACTACATTGCTCACCAAAATACAATTTCCTAATAATGCTTGTTTTCTGAACTAGTTACATAATCAGTAATATGGCACCAGCATTTCTTGTTGCTAGTGAATTACCTCTGTATACTGGATCTCGGGATGACAACCTATGACGTGCAGGAAAAATCTGGCCTCCCATGCTGTAACTTCAGTGGCATGAGCTGCACTAATTTGGCCCCCACTCCTAAAAGGTGGCCCTCTTCCATACTAGAGTAATGCTAATTACTTTTGATTGTTAATACTTTAGACTTTTTTTTGGACGTTCCTTGCCAACTCCTATGAGGTAAACCTTTTGGATACTGGGAGAAATTCTGATAATTCCTACTCCATGAGTATTCTTTTGCTAGGTTTAAGTTGAAAGGGGAAAAGATTTAAAAAAAAAAAATAGAACTTTTATTTATGCTGAATATACAGAGCTATTCAAATAGTGTTTAGGCACTGGCAGACTTGATAATAAAGTTTGGCTCACTACATGTTTTGTGTAGGCTTCAAATTGACAGCAAACTTGTCATTTTAACTTTTTTCCTCCCAGAAATTCAGTTCTAGAATAAAATGGATGTACATCCAACCTCACCTGTCCCTAATTAATACAATGTTCAGTGGGCCCTTAACTGTGATTTGACTAAAATATATTTTAACTTCTGTGGAACCCTTCTGTGAATGAATAACACTTGAGATAAGATGAGGGTGTTTGTTTTAATGGTTTATTCTATAGCTTAAAATTATCTTCTATATATTTAATACAGCAGTGAAGGTATGTAGGTAACTTAAGCTAACTTTTGTAACTAAATCCTTTGAGTTCTGTCTAAAGATGACTGAAATATGTAGTATCTGGCTAATTTAAATATACTTTGGAAAGGAATTTGTATTCAGTCTAGTAAAAGATTTATTAAACCATAGCTTTGTTTTTAAACTTCACATAGACATAGATATGCAGTCCTCTTACCTTTGCTCCAAGTCTTGTTTAATGTACTCCTTTAATTAACCTCCCCAAGTAGTTCTGTTGAGAATGAAATGGGGTTTTCAAAAGCTTAAATCCCAGATCAAAACCAAATTTTAGTGCAACATAAACATTTTAACATACATATGACTGTTATGCCAAATTGAAATTTGAAACCCCAGCCATTCTGTTAGGTCAAGTTTCTATGGTGACTTTGCTTTTACTCTATTGCCCCCCCCACCCGATTAGCAGAGCCATTTGAACTTTGACACGCTAATCCTCCCCTTCTGCCCTATAAGAATGTTCTTTATACAGATAAAGCCTAGAAAAAGATTCTAAAAAGAATATTTATGTTGTCTTGCATGTGTTGATTTGTTTATTGCATTTTTCTTTCTACAGCTGTTACCATGGCTATGTGCCACGTGTTTCCCAATGTTCTCTGTTATGTGTTAAATGTCCAACTTGCAGGTCTAACTAAAAATAGGTGAACCTTTATTCTGATGCATAATAAAACCTTGTCAAAACAGTCACTAGAAACTCTCTGTGGATTTGATTTAGGAAGACAGATACATTAAAAATATGCCATCTGAGTTGCATACATGTTTTTTGTATGTGCGTGTAAAGAGTGCTCTGTGTTAGCCTCAGGTTAAATCCACTGTTACAGATGCTCCTTTGAATTTTTTTATTCTGCTGTGTCTTAAATCATTTGTTAGTCTGTATTGAATATTTCTGAGGTCACTTAATGCTTTCTAGTGGATAAAGAACAGCAACTGATGCTTGATATTCTCAGTTTTCCTGTCTACCTTCATTAAATTAAACCTGTTCTCTTCTGAAATTAGGTAGGCAACCAGTTTTGATGATTGATTAATACTAAAATAACTTCTAACATAAATTGGGTGGAAACAAGAGCTCAAGTGTTAAAATGTCCCCTTTTCACAACTAAACACAACTTTCTGTAAGCCATAGACCTTGAAAAGATATAGAGGAATTATTACTGAGATTATAGTACAAGATGTTAATTGTGTAACATGAGGTTGAGAGTTTCATGGTAAACTTTGAGATGAATTAGAATTTCACTGAACGAACTAGATGTTTTGCACATCAGGGGTTAGATCCTATTGATCTTACCAGATGCATAAGTGAAATTCATTTCTCTGTTCTAGACCCTGACAAATGTTAAAGGTCATGTCTCTGTTATGTGGCATATCGTGAGAGTAATGGTTTTGAGGGTGGGTGGTGTTTTGGGGTTTTTTTTTCTTGCTGGGCTAGAATTCCAGCTAGGTGACCAAAAAGTGGCATTGGATGTAGTGCCAAGTATTTGAACTGCAGCGAATAAGTGGGTATAACTTGGTGGCTTTCAACCTCCTTTTGGCTCAAGGCACCCCTTACTGTTGGACTATTGAGAGGGCTGGTGTGGATCTCAAGCATATTAACAATGTCTGCAGCAGCAGCAAGACATTCACCATCGTCCACTTGGCATACACATAGCAGGTTAGGGCGCTGTACTCTGGTTGTATGACAGGGTTGCTTGTGTATTTATTAATTGTAGTTTTAAAAAAAAAAAAACCAAAAACTAGTATGGGATAGTTTGACATGGGGTGATCCTGTCACAGGCAGGAGGTTGGACAAGATGACCTCTAGCGGCCCCTTCCATGATTTTACAGGAAAATTAAATTCTGTTGCAAAGAACTCAAAGATCACAGCAGGTCAGATTTTTTTTTTTCTTAATGCTAAACAATTCTATTTGAAATATCTGGGTTTATCTTTGCACACCTAACAGTACTAATACTGCATGATTTCCTGCATCACCCTTAAAAAGGATTTCAGGACATCCTAGGATGCATGACTGACTACCCCCTTCCACCTCCAAAGTGGGGAAATAACAGCTATTAAGCTGACATGTTGCGCAAAGTCCGAGAGGCTGAGTTATCTATTCTTTCAGAGCAGAGGCTGAGGTTCAAAAAGTAAAGATTATTGAATTGTTGTCACCATCTTGGAGACCTGGTGAAAAAGAGTAACATTTACTGAAGAAGTGAGTTTTGGGAGCTAATTTTGTTAACCTCACATCTATGTGAGCTGGCTTATCTTGTTTTTGTGCAAATACAAAACACTACAAAAAGCTTCCTTTGAATTCCAGAAATGCAGATTCTTTTTATGGTACTCAGAGTAGCCTAAGCCAAGCTTCCAAAATGCCTCTTAAGTGAACTTACAAAGAGCAGTATAAGGAAACCATAGAATCATACATTTTAGTTCTTTTAATGTGCTTGAGTAGGTTTTTCTTGCTTATACATTGGGTCAAAAAGAATGTAAGGCATGGATTCTTAAGTTGTTGATGCCCACTTGTGCAAAGAAGGGGAAAAAATAAGTAAATTTGTTACTTTGTTTCAACCAGAGGCCTAAATTAGTTTACTATCCTACAAGTAACACCTCCACTGTCAATTTTGGAAAAATCTGCAAATGTTAAAAAAGCAAAAACCCCAACACCTGCCATAGGCATTTGAAGACTAGAAGGAACCTCTGGGTTTATCAGTTACAGTCTTGCCAGCGTAGGTTAACAGGTAGCTCCTTTTTGTTTTCTTTTGTATTGAATATCCTCAGAAGCTTTCTGCATATGTTTCATGGGTCTTTGCCTCTGCTTCACCAAGTCAAAATATAATTAAGCTAATTTGTCACAATCTCTCTTATTTTGCTGGCTAGTATTTAGTTGTGAAGGACTATTAGGTAACATTAAATGACTGGATGTTTTTTCTGGTAAATTGAAAGTTACCCTTTTACTTGGATGACCTAGCTGCTTTCTAGTCCCCGTTTTTGAGGATTAAAAATAAAAGCATCAAATGATGGGTTTGGGATGCAATTCATTTAAGACTTTTCAAGCAGTATTTCTGCTACAGTTCAGCCTTCTAGTATTGGAACTCAGTAAGCCAGAGGTCTAATCATGTATGTTTTCAGAGGTCAGCTCAGCAACTTGTTGAAACTACATAGCTATAGTTTTGTACATCTTGTTCCCTTTTTGTACTTCAACATGACTTCTTTATCCTGGAGTCTTCAAAGATCCAAATAAATAAAGGTACTGTAAAGCAGTGGTTTTCAAACTTTCTAAAGACACAAAAGCTTTTCAACATGTTCAGCTGTGAAATCCCTGTCCATATCCTGAAGCCAAATAACTTGACCCAGTGATGGTGATGCACTACCTCATGGTTTCCTCCCAATCTCTGGAACAGGAGTTGAAAATCGGTGCCAAAAAACTAAATTATGTTAGTATCCTGTTTTCATGCTGGGCTATCACTAGATTCCTCTTCCACCTTTTTGCAGTGAATTGTCAGTTTTTGGTGAGCTCAATTTTAATTGTATTTTGTCACTTAAGCCAGCAGCGTCGATGGAAATGATGCCAACTCCGAATGTTCTTAAACTTCAAAATGGGTAGTTCTATGGGAGTATTGTCTTATTTGGGGTGGGCTAGAAAGGCTGTATGCTTATACAAGTGTAAACTGGTATAAAAGGAGATACCATATTGTATAGCTTTGTACAGAACTAATAGAAACCAGAGGTAGTTTTTTGTCCTGCCTGACTTCAGACTATTTAGAAATGCACCTTAGACGAAGTACTTTGACTTAATAGATTAGTGCAGAGGCAGAAAAGGATCTTGGAGTCACTGGTGCCAAAATGAATGGGCCAACAGTGGGGATGCAGTCAGGAAGGCCAGCCGTACCTTGTCATGCATCCACAGATGCATTTCAAGCAGGTCCAGGGAGGTGATCCTTCCTTTCTATGCAACGCTGGTCAGGCCGCAGTTGGAGCACTGCATCCAGTTCTGGGCGCTGCGCTTCAGGAGGGATGTAGACAACATGGAGTGGGTCCAGAGGAGGGCCACTCGCATGATTGGGGACATCAGGGCAGGCCCTATGAGGAGAGGCTACAGGACCTGAACCTGTTCAGCCTCCACAAGAGAAGGCTGAGGGGGGGATCTAGTGGCCTGTTACAAACTAATTGGAGGGGTTCAGCAGGCATTGGGGGAGTCCTTGTTCCTCCAAGCACTACCAGGAGTGACTAGAAATAACGGTCACAAGCTGGTAGAGAGTAGATTCAGACTAGACCTCAGGAGGTGCTACTTCACGGTCAGGGCGGGTAGGATCTGGAACCAACTTCCAAGCAAAGTGGTGCTGGCTCCTACTCTGGGGGTCTTTAAGAGGAGGCTAGAAGACCTTGCTGGGGTCAGTTGATCCCAGTACTCTTTCCTGCTATGGCAGGGGGTCGGGCTTGATCTGTTCAGGTCCCTTCCAACCTAACTACAAATGTAGTATAGGTCTGAGGGTAGGTGATGAGAAGGGCACTGGTAAAAGTACGCCAGTGTTTTGTCCTTGGCTATTCATGCAAGTGGTCTGTTAGCTCCTTCGTGCTAAGTAGCGAAGTGCTATAATAGTAACATGATGGGTACCACAGAGTAACTGTTTAATTCAGATCCTGGAGTAACTTAAATTGATTTTACAGAGCTGATACAATCTATATTTGCCTTTTTAATGTGTGGTGTCTGGGGCTAGCTATTTGGTTCCCATTATTCATTGTTTACTGAAATGTTAAATCATGAAGACTAGCAGTTTTAAAAAGCAGGTTCTCAAAGTGCTATGTAAATTAAAATAGATTGCTTTTGGCACCAACATTAAAGCATCTGGTACCTGATGTTGATAGGATATTGAACTAGATGACAAATATGATCAAAAGGCCTTATGTTTAAGGACCAACTTACAGGGCCTTTTCAGTGGCTATCTAGGGTTCTCAGCCTATTCCTGTAATTTTAACTCCTATAGTGATTCTGGGTTACTGTTGAAGTATGTAACTTAGGAATTAGTAGATTTCAGCATCAATATCTCATTGTTTGACTGAATAAGGCTGAATACCAATTTTATTTTTCAGACCAACTTGTATATTCCTCAGGATTCTTTAAAACTTGTGCCTGGGCTTCAAGCAAGCTACAGACTTCATATAGAATAGTATAGTGACAGTGGCACTGTAGCTGTGTAATAAGGATACACACAGCTGTGCTTTAGCAATGTGCAGTGTCTCGACACAAATGTAATTTACCAATGGTATTCTGGTACTAAATAAAGGTTGTCTTGCAGTGTTAGGGGTGCATAATGATTTCTCTAAACTGATAAAGAATAACACCTGCTTTATCTAATAGGTCAGCAGCTAGATGCCTGATCTGTACCCCCAGTCAGTCACATTAACTTAAAAATGACATTCATGACTATTTCCAATGTTTACAAATAGCATAACAGTTGAAGTGCCAGCCATACCATTGCTGGGGCTAAGAATCTTGTATTGGTAAAGGATGACTTAGCGAGCATGAACTTTTTATAGTACTCTTGTCTTTCAGTGCACTTAGAACTGTTACACTATTGCAGCGGTTCCCAATCTGGTACAAGTACCATAGGTGGTATGCGGATAAGCTGTCAGTGTACATGTTAACAGATTTAATATAATTACTTCATATGCCAATTTGCTGGTGGTACTTAAGGTTGTATCACTTTAAATTGGTGATGTGCAATCTGTCAGTTTGGGAACTGCTGCTTTATTGACTTCTGGATGTGGGCCAAAAAAATGGTTTTGATTGCCCAATTGGTCTGACTTTCTTGATCCTTCATTTCAGGGAGGTCATGGCTTGCTCTGCTGTTTGGGTGGGGAAAAGAATATTAAAAATGGTGGGGGGGCAGGTTATCTTAAAGAAGAAACTTGGTACTTAAACACCTAAAAGAGCGATCCTAATGTACGTATTCAGAAAGCTTACATCCTACTTTTTTTTTTCTGACATAACCCAAGTGGCTCAAAAAGATTGTTGTTAACAGGGATCCTAGTTTTATCTGATTTTAAATAACAAATTCTCTGATTTTTTTTTTAACCCCCCACAATCCATTATAAAAATTCAAGAGCCCCCTGCAGCCCCCCCCAACCCTGCTGGTGCCCCTCACCTGCCCCCACAACAACCTCCTAGGCTACTTGTGCCTCCTGCCCCCACCCACAGCCCCTGTCAGAGGGGGCCCTCAGCTGTAAGGGCTGTAGGGCCAGGGACCCATGTCAGCAGCTCCCTGCCCCCAACGGCAGGCAGAAGCAGCATAGAGCCTGCTCCTTTACTGCTGCTGCCTGCTGGGGTGGGGAGGAGGGGGGAAATGGCTCCTGGCTCCACTCCCTCTCTTCTCCTTCCACCCCCCCCCCCCAGCTATGATCTGCAACCCCCCAGCCCTGCCAGAGGGCCTCCCTGCAAGCGCCACTTACCTCACGGGCTCAAGCAACGAAGAGTGAGGCTGAGCTGAGCGTGGATGTGGCTGACATAGCCTCAGGCCCCTCCCTCTCCCTCCTGGCAGGGCTGGGGGTTTCCCACCCTGTTTGCAAACAGCTTGCAGGTTGGAGCTCACCCAGGCTGCAGAGCTCTTTGCAAAAGTAAGGAATCAGCAGGTTTCTCTTCCAGAAAGAGAAATCTGCATTTTTCTCTGATAAAAGGGAAATCTGTGGTAGTCTCCATTTTTTTCCATGGGAAATGGAAAACCCAGTTCCCTGGTCATGCCCCAATCGCATCTATGAAGAGTCTGAGATCTCAGGTCTGCCTCCATGAAGAGATTCTGAGGAGATGTAATGAAAACACAGTATCTGCTGCACTTTAGGAATGGTTAAGTAAGTCATGTACTTCATGCTGGATCAGAGATGAGATTAAGGGTTTCAGGGACAGGAAAAGGGGTTCGGGCAAAAGAAATGAACAAGGCCTGGGGTCGAAGGAAATAAGTTCTATACCTGTAGTTCTCAATATCTGAATTAAGATAAGTCTTGAAAAATGACAGCTCCTTGGTTTTAATTTGTTTTTTGACTACAGAAAAACAATAGACCATATCTGTTGCAAAGTGGCAAATTGTATCTTAAGCTATAATCCTGCACCCCACTATGTAGAATTATAGACCAGTCAGTTTAAGTTTCCCTGATTAAGCAATCACTTGTAGGTATTGGTGCACAGATCGTGGAACAAGTGATTTTCATTGGTCTCTACAAATTCTTGAAAATAAATCACTCTGCTTTAGATTGCATTCATCCTAAGCTGAGTTCATCTGATGCTTAAGGATATAGTTTGCAATTAAGGATAGGATTTATCCTATCAGTATCTTTTTAAGACTAGATTGGGGGGATGGAGGCTATGAAGGGGAGGAGTTGTGCCTACCTATGCATTTTTTATAACCAGGATCTTTCAAAATGAAGCTTAAAAACAGTGCTCGCTAGCTTTGCAACTTGGTGTCCAAAATGTTTTCCCTTGAGAGACTCATTGTTCTATTGTTCTCGCTTTCACCATCCAATAAATTGGTGAAATTTGGTAAATCGTTTGAGGTTTTTGCTTTCAAGACTTTAGGGTACAGTTTCCCCAACCCCCCTGCACCCATCTCCTTGAAACTTGGTAGGCTTCATGCCCTTAGAAGGGGCTACTATTCCTGCACATTTCATCCAAACATTTTGACTTGCCTTGTTTTGTTCCGAGGCCATTTTGATGATACCCGTTTCATCTTGATTTTGCTGTTTTTTGTCCTCAAAACAAGTCAGAACAGCATCAAAACAAAACTAGAGGTGAAATTTTGGACAGCCCTAGTAAACACTTTTTGTTTGAATGATCAAGGTAAACTTAAACCTGCATCAGTCCAAAGGGTTTGACTAGACAATTTCTCTGAGGTCACTTTCAAATTCTACATGTATTGAAGGAAGATGAGAGGAACTTTAAAAGACTCCTGTTAGAATTCAAAGCCCAGAACGAAGCGGACTTCACTCAGATGCCTTAAACTAAGACTTCTGAACAGCATAAACTCACTGTAAACAGATTTTTAAAAGAAAGTATGCAAGCCATACTGTATAGAGGTACTTTTTGTTTTAAGGTGGCATCATTATGTAGTCATTTGTTTGTGCCAAGAATTAGACTGGGAAGCGATTATGATGATAAATACAATTAATGATATGAAATTATCCTTTGAAAATGGTTTTTAGATGGGAGGTAAAAATTGCAGCTCCTCTGGTCAGTGGATGCATGTCATGGAGATATTTACAACCTCATAGAAAGTTCTGAAGTACCCTGTTAAAGAGCCAGAGATTTTGAGCTACACAAGAACGAAAGTCAGTTGGCTAATTTAAAATGTGGCAGTAAGGAAAAATACTGGTGTGTGTGAATTCATCATCTGCTACTAGTTCAGTGAGACTTGCTTTATAAAGCTATCTAATATCTATGTAGTGCTGTTTATCCATAGCCATTACGTTGTTTATTATGCAGAATATCAATGCAGGGCATGCTTGAAACTTAGGCATTTATTGTACACAAGTAACTCCCCGACCTGTAAACTCTTCCTCTCTCATTTTTAAGAGCCTCTTTTGGACCGTGGTAATTTATATAAGCTATCTGTCCTATGGTGATTTTGCTTATTCTCTGTCCTCCAGGTAGCATTAAATAGATGTGCTGCCCCAGGTATTAATATAATAAAAGTTAAAAGTTGGTCAGATGAGTCTGGAAGACTGAAAGTGGAGTGCAAATGGATTTCAAAGAATAATCGGTATGTTTGCACTCATGTGGTGTAGGTTCTCCAGAAAATGGAAGGGCAGAAAGCTACTAGATTTGTATTATCCAGGAACCTCTAATTGGGCACTCCTGCTACTGAAGGGAAGGCAACGTTATTAGACGGTACGTACCCTCTGTCAGTATTTTGCCACTGTGGCATCAGGGAAATGAAGACCGTTAACTGGCATTTGTTGTCAGTAGCTGCTGCAGGCTATGAATCAATTGACTTAACAACTTCCTGACACACAGTACTTGATTTATTTTGTTGTAGTGTTACACTTGCACTAAAGCGGTTCAAATATAATTCATTTTCTCAGTTAAAAAATGCTTCTGTCCCTTGGTTTGGCTATTCAGTGCATAAGTAACAGGCCTTCAGTGTCTTACTATCCAGTAATACCTTTTCAAGGCATCAAATATGGCATTACTGCTGGTAGGGACTAGCTAGAAAACTCGACTGAAAGGAATGCAAAACACTGAAATATTGCAAGTTCTAACTTGCAGCTTTTCAAAATAAAGCAGAATTTTAGAGCTGTTTTAAGGACAGCCCCTAGAAAATGTTTAACAAAATACAATATGTTGCAAAGGTGGTTTTTTGGGTGGTTTTGTTTGTTTTTGTAATACATCCATACATAGCTAAGGTTACATTGCACTAATGATCAGGGGTCCTGGTTTTCTCTGATCTTTAAAAAATCCCTAGTTTTCAGAAATAAAGTAACCCAAAATCCACAGTTTTTCCATGATTAAGATTAAAAATTTGCATTTCTTTTCTACATCTAAAACCAGGGTTTCTGCTGAAATAATCTCCAGGTTTTCTCTGATAATAATTAAAGCAGGAGTTAAACTATTGTTTCATGTTCATGGTCCTTTAACTTCTATCCTGGGTATTAAAAGACAATCATATGCCTTCATCTTTGCCCATTGATCTTGAATAGTCATTTCCCAGGTTTTGTTAGAGCAGGAGTAGGTTTCTCACTCCCCTAGGCCACAGACTTGTGTAATTTCTCCCCCCCCTCCAGTGTGTGTGTGTGGTTTTTTTTTTTTTGGTTTTGGGGGTGGGGGGGATAAGTAATGGCAATTAACACTGCCATGGCTTTTTCACTATCAAACTTCCAAGAGCTATGTGCCTGGATGTGCAGGGCCAGCTTGGTCCGTGCTGAAATGGCATGTGGTAATAGGCCAGCTGGATTGTGCCAGATCAGCCCTACAGACCAATCCAGCCTGCAGGTGGACCTGGCACCAGTCAACTGGCCCACAGACGAAGAAGCATTGTTTTAAAGTCTATTGAAATGAGTTATAAATATAGCTGTTCAAAGTAAAGAACAAAGTTAAACTTTGAAACATTTCTACACTCTATATAGAGTTTTGTTGGAGGAAGCTAACAATCACATTTGTTCATTGGTCTTTAGCTCCCATTATAAAGACTGGTGAAGATGTGATTCTGTATCTGCCATCATACATTCTGTGTTGAAATGCCTGCTTTGGATTGAGGCCAGTCTTCCAGACACTGTCCTATATCCTACCAGCAGAAGACGGGGCAGGTTGGCATTTTTAGAGACTAACTGGTTCAGAGATGAATAACACTTTTTAGACAACAACCTACTTCAGGTTTCCCTCCCTTTTTTATGCGGGTTCTTTTATATGCAAACTTGCTCTTATGTGGTGAGCACATTTAGACCCATAATTCATAATATGCAAGGTGAATTTGCTCTTATGTGATCAGCATAGATTTCCCCCCCCCTCCCCCCTACTACCCAAGCAGGTAGGTTTGTGGGGGGAGGGGAGAGGGCCATGGCCCCACTTACCCTAGCCCTGGCTGCAGTAGCCCTGGAAGTGGCCGGCACCAGCTACCTGTAGCTGCTGGGCTGTACCATGCCTCAACCTGGGAGCTAGGAGCACTGGGGAGAGGAAGGACACAGACACATGTGTGTCTTATACACACGTGTGCCCCCTTACCTGACCCAGAGTGGAGGCAAGAGCAGCAGAAGCAAACGGAGCAGCAGCGGGGACGGCAGCAGCTGACCCCCTAAGGTAGGGACAGGGACCAACGCAGCTGAGCCGGATCCAGAGGGGAAGCCCCCCCGGATCCCTCTTAGCTGAGCCGGTAGGGAGCTGCGCGAACAGAGTCTGTAAGAGCGTGCCGGCGTTTGCGCCGGAGGGGGAGCAGCAGAAGCCCAGAGGCTGACTCATGTTAGTGCGGGGCAGAGGACCCGAACTCAGCTAGAAACTCAGCGACTCCTACGATGGTGTCGACACGGAGTGCTGCCAGGGCCCCTGCCTGGGGGGCACGGCCTTCCTGGGGCTTGTCTGAGGCCTCCACCCAGACAGAGCCCATGGGGGGGGCTGGCGTCCCCTGGCCTGTGGGAGCTGCCCAGGAAGGCCTGGGGGGGCAGGGGCTGGAGACCCCTACACCTGTCCTGCAGGCACCTGCCTTAGGGCCCTGGAGATGCAGGTGAGGGAGCTCCAGGAGGAGGTTAGTAGGCTGAGGGGAATCAGGGAGGCTGAGGAGGAAATTTATTTTCTTTCCCTGCAGGGTTGTACGACCAAGGAGGATACACCTCAAGATGAGCCTTCCACTGCTAAGTGGCGGACGGTCACCTCCCTTGCCAGGGCTGCTTGAGACACGGCAACACCAGTTCCTCCAGTCCGGCTGGAGAACAGGTACGAAGTCCTAGCAGCCCTGGAGGAGGAGGAAGGAGAGGACAAAACCGGGGAGGAGCCAACTCCACGCTCACTGTGTCGCGTGCAAGCTGAAGGAGGCAAGAAGGCCAGGAGGAAGAAGCGTCGCGTGATCGTCATTGGTGACTCCATCCTGAGAGGTACGGAGGGCCCCATCTGTCGCTGGGCCCCCTCGGCACGTGAGGTATACTGCCTACCTGGAGCGAAGATTCAGGACGTGAAAGGGATGCTCCAAACCGTAATCCAACCCACCAATTATTACCCCGTGGTCCTAGTCCATGTGGGCACTAACAATGCGGCCAGGAGGAGCCCTGATCGCCTGATGGAGGACTACCACCCTCTGGGGTGCGTGCTGAAGGAGATGGGTGCACAGGTGGTTTTCTCTTCTATCCTGCCAGTGAGTGGACAAGGCAGACAGCATGAAACATGTATCGCGGAGACCAACTGGCGGCTGGTGCTTCGAGGAGGGCTTTGGCTTCCTCAGGCACGACCGGCACATCATGACGAGAGACATGCTGGGATGGGACGGGCTCCACCTTTCCCCTAAAGATAAGCGTGTGGTTTTTTTTTTTCTAGGTTGGCGGACCTCTTCCAGCGGGCTTTAAACTAGGCTCGTTGGGGGAAGGGGAAGATGAGGGCGGAGGAAACATCAGACTGCCAGACCAAACAGCACCCACAACTACAGCCCAGCCCAGCTCAGACCAAAGAGCAAAGCGAATAAACAGGTAAGAGAAGGGGACCAGGGTAATGCTGGAGTAGGGGGTCAGTACACACATCCACAGGAGGCTTCAAATGCCTCTACACAAACGCTCGTAGCATGGGTGACAAGCAGGAGGAACTCGCCCTCCTGCTGGCTGACACCAGCCTGGACATAATGGGGATTACAGAAACGTGGTGGGACACAACGCGTGATTGGGCGGTGAATGTCAAGGGCTATAGGCTGTACAGGAGGGACAGGATAGGAAAGAGGTAGAGGCGTGGCACTCAATATTAAGGAGGAATACACATCCTCGTCAATTAGCAAGGAGTCAGGGGAGGGGTACTCTGAAGTGCTTTGGGTTGGAATACAAGGCAGTCGAGGGGAAAGGGACTTAACAGTGAGAGTCTACTACAGACCTCCCAACCAGGAAGAAGAGCTTGACCAGGAATTCTTGGGTCAGCTCATAGAAGTAGTGAAGGCTAAGAATGTGGTAGTCATGGGAGACCTGAACTTCCCAGACATCTGCTGGGAAGAACAGTCAGCCAGGTCTGAACGCTCACATAGGTTCTTGGCCAGAGTGCAGGACCTCCA
>NW_017728906.1:111676284-111679537 GCF_001723895.1 Crocodylus porosus | reverse complement strand
GAGCTCCTGGGGGGGTTGGACGTATTCAAGTCAGCCGGTCCGGATGATCTCCACCCTAGAGTTCTAAAGGAACTGGCTGAGGTCATAGCAAGTCCCCTGGCATAGCTCTACGAGCACTCGTGGTGCTCTGGTGAGGTACCGGAGGGCTGGAAGAGGTCCAGCATGGTCCCCATCTTCAAAAAAGGCAGGAAAGAGGACCCGGGAAACTATAGGCTGGTTAGTCTTACCTCGATCCTAGGGAAGCTGTTCGAGAAAATTATGCTGGCGCATATCCACAAGGGGCCAGCAGGGGAGATTATGCTTAAGGGCAATCAACACGGGATCACTAGCAGGTCCTGTCAGACCAACCTGGTGGCCTTCTATGACCAGATCACCAAATGCAGGGGTAGCAGTGGACATAAGTCTTTCTGGACTTCTGGAAGGCCTTTGTCACTGTCTCACCCTGTTCTAGTTAAGAAACTGGGCGACTGTGGTGTTAACACCCACACAATAAAATGGGTCACCAACTAGCTGGAGGGCCGCACTCAGAGTGGTGGTGGATGGGTCATTTTTGACCTGGAGGTATGTGGGCAGTGGAGTTCCGCAGGACTTGGTCCTCGGGCCTGCACTGTTCAACATCTTCATCAGTGACTTGGACAAGGGGGTAAGTAGCACCCTGTTCAAATTTGCTGATGACACCTAAGATGTGGGGGGATGTGGGCACACTAGAAGGGAGGAATAGGCTGCAATCAGACCTAGACAGGCTACAGGGGTGGGTGGATGAGATGAGGATGGGATTCAACACTGACAAGTGCAAGATGATGCACCTGGGAAAGAACAATCAGCACCATACCTACAGGCTGGGGAACTCCCTTGTCAGTACAGAGGCAGAAGAGGATCTTGGAGTCATCACTGATGTCAAGATGAACATAGGTTGGCAGTGTGGGGAGGCAGTCAGGAATGCCAACTGCACCTTATCATGCATCCACAGATGCATCTCAAGCAGGTCCAGGGAGGTGAACCTCCGCCTCTATGCGGCACTGGTCAGGCCACAGCTGGAGCACTGCATTCAGTTCTGGGTGCTGCACTTCAGGAGGGATGTGGACAGCATGGAGAGGGTCCAGAGGAGGGCTGCTTGCATGATCAGAGGGCAGCAGGGCAGGCCTTACGAGGAGAGGCTACAGGACCCTGAACCTGTTCAGCGTCCACAAGAGAAGGCTGAGGGGTCTAGTTGCCTGTTACAAACTAGTCAGAGGGGACCAGCAGGCACTGGGGAAGTCCCTGTTCTCCTGTGCATTACCAGGAGTGACCAGGAATAATGGTCACAAACTGGCAGAGGGTAGATTTAGGCTAGAGATCAGGATGCACTACTTCAGTCAGGGAGGCTAGGATCTGGAACCAACTTCCAAGAGAAGGTGTGCTGGCTGCTACCCTGAGGGTCTTTAAGAGGAGACTAGATGTACACCTTACTGGGGTCGTTTGACTTCAGTACTTTTTCCTGACATGGCAGGTGTTGGACTCGATCTGCTCAGGTCCCTTCTGACCCTAGACACTATGAAACTACAAGCCCAAAGATGTTGCGGGGCATCCAGGATCAGGGCTGAGCATGCTGCTCCCTGCTGGGGCTAATGGTAATGGTAGCTAGGAGCCATCCCAGTCCTGCTGCGTACTCAGGGGGCTGCAAGACATGCCATGGCCATGTGGTGCCTCAGCCAGGCAGGACCAAGGGACCTGCCAGTTGGATTTGGTTCGCAGGCCATATTTTGCCCACCCCTGAGTTAGGAGAAAGGAAGCTAGTTTCCTCAAAGGAGAATGAATATCACTTTAAAAAAATAGAGCAATGGTGGAAGGGAGGTAAACTTGTTTGCAGGAAAAGACTTATTCCTTTGCTAGCTTTTACTTTTAAATTGTAAGTTTTTTGAGACCTCCATATTTCACTGTGATTTTCAAGGTATTCAGGCCTATTGCTATGATGGCAGAGGACCTCTCCAAGGTTCATAGAACTCCATTCTTCATTTGATTTTTGGAGGGTCAGGTAAGTGACATGACTAAGCTGTAGACTGTTTTTGATACCTTGGACACAGCCTTTCACTTGATGGCCACCATGGTAGTCATGAGGAGGCTTTCATGGTTCCAAGGCTATGGCCTAAAAGAGGTCTAGATGACAGTAGACCTTAGTTTTCTGGATCTTAAACTGGGAACTTACAGGACAGAGGCATTTTCTTTGTTAAAGGACTCTTTGGTAGCCCTGCATTCTTAATATCTTTTTCTCTATCCCTAGGAATAGAAAACAGTACCAGCTGTATGGGCTGAATAGTGTTCCATCACAAACGCAACCAATTTTTCATGGGCCTTTATCTGCTGAACAGTATTGCCTACCAAAGCCTCCTAATATTTAGGTCTGAGGTTTCACAGATACAAGTCATTCTCTGCCCCTTGTATCACCTTGTACTGTGATAATTCTGGTACAGAGGAAGTTTTAATACTGCTGGAAAGGTAGACATAGCCACCTTTGTCTTTTTTCCACTACCGTCAAGACCATTTCTACCACATTTGGGCTGGAATAGAACTGCAGAAACAACTCCTGCATATAGCATGTGGAAGCATGCTTTGGCAAGTTCACTCCTTGTTGGTTCTGGGGATGACTGAATTTCCGATGCTTCAGGAGAAGGGTATTTTGGGGGTGGGGGGGGGGTGTTAATTTTTTAAATTTTAAATACTGGCTGTTTCTGGTTCCAGAGAGGAAGGGAGAATGACTTTCCATACAGGACTTAACATAGCCAAGCTTGTCTTTATTTTTAAATAATACATGAAGAGGTAGGGACTTGGCTCAGTCGTTCTTTGACTTGTAAAGTCCTTATTTCCATAGCTTGATAAAACCCTGGTATGTAATACATAATGTTTCCATGGTATATATAGAGGTGATAGCAAAAGAGCTGAAAATAGTCTTACTCTTGTAAATTTGTGCATAGGGGGTGTGTGGGTAGGTTTATAGGGGGTCACAGGGATGTGGTTTGTAAGGGGGTGTGGGTGTGAGAGGTGGGGGAAGGTTTGTGGGTATGGTGGGGTGTCTGTGGGAGCCCCCACACACCTTCCCCCATGGTGCCCAGCCCCCACCATTAATAGCAGCAGCAGTAGGTAGTAAGCCCTTGTGGTGCTCTTGGCCCACACAGGCAGAGCCACCTAGTGGCATGTGGCTTCAGCCCACAGACAGTGCACAAGGGGACGTGCTCCCTCTGAAATTGGCCCGTGCTGGCAGGTGGTGTCGTGTCGT
>NW_017728906.1:111624202-111676184 GCF_001723895.1 Crocodylus porosus | reverse complement strand
CAAAAAAAAAAAACAAAACAAAACTTCCAGGTCCTGGAAGCTGTACGTGAGCAGCAGCAAGCCCCATGTTATGGAACTGAGTCAACCCAGGCTCCATGTTCCTGCCACCCTGCTGAGTGGGGCCTATATTCTGGGCTCCATACTTCCAGACAGCTGTAGCTTCCCCCTCACACAGTTGCTTCTGTACCTGCTGCCTGGAGTGCTGCCATAAGGACATGAGGAGGAGCCACTGGAAGACCAAGGGAGCTGAGCGGTTTCTGAGATGGCTGCAGCAGCAGCCTTGCCTGCAAGCTATGTATTGGCCAGGGACTGCTATGCATGAGGGTGGGAGCACAGCATGCTGCCCTGGCGGGAGTGGGCGGGGCTCAGCCCCATGTGGAACACAGCAGGGGTAGTCATGGGCTGGGCCAGATGCAGTTAATTGGTGGGCACCTGCCTGTGG
This sequence comes from Crocodylus porosus, assembly GCF_001723895.1. Classification (NCBI taxonomy): domain Eukaryota; kingdom Metazoa; phylum Chordata; order Crocodylia; family Crocodylidae; genus Crocodylus; species Crocodylus porosus. The sequence continues at coordinate 111,675,742 of NW_017728906.1, read as the reverse complement.
GCCACATGAAATCACTGTCCGACCAGATCTGGCCTGTGGACCATATTTTTCCCTTTCCTTGTTCTAGACCATCAGTTGGAGTGTCAAAACACCATGTGTTAATTCAGTAAAAGCACACCTACTGACTTCTTCAGCCCATCAACTACTAGTTTATGACTGTCCTATATTTTATTATCATGTCACACTCAGATTTCTTATGGCTATGGTCTTTTGTGTCAGAGAAGGATTCATATTGCTTCTCTAGTAATGTTACTGTTTGAACCTATGGCAAGATGCTCTCTGTTCCTCTACACATTCCATGAAGATTTCTTTCCTGTTGGTGATGACCAGGAATCCTAGTTTTCTCTGATTTTTTTTTTTTTTTTTTTTTTTTTTTTTTTTTTTAAACAAAAAAAACTCTGTTGAAAACTGTGGATTTTGGGTTACTTTCAAAGGTGGTAGGTTATATTCTGTCCCCCCCCCCCCATTGCATTCTTCCTGAATAAAAGTTGCTCTATGGACCTATCAGAAATATTAGACCCACAGTGATCTTCACATTTACCTGTACTTGTAGATTACCTTGCCAGTATGCCCTTTGCCACATGCCTTTTGACCTGAGGTTGCTTTTTTTAGTGTTAATAAGGATGTTGGCCTGTTATCTGCACAGAAAAATTACTTCCAAAAACATATTAAGTAGTTCTATTTTCATAGTTAAATCTAAAGGCACAGAACTTAACAGTTCAGAGACCCTAACTAGATACAGGGCTGTGTGAAACAGTGTTATGAGACCACCAAATTGAAATTCTCTCCATGATCATTCTAGATGATTCAATTTCTAGAGTACATCAGAGCTCAGACTACCTCTGTTGCCTCATTGCATTAAAAGTGACATCTGCAGAGCAGCCATCTAGAGTCTAATATGTATCTATAGTAATTACTAAACAATTGTGGAAGCCTGTAGCAGATACTGCATTTAATAGAGAAGTCCTTTGGTCACTCCAGGGCACAGTTTCCACTCTGCCTCAGTCTTAAATTGCATGCGATTTATGAGGGATTTCCTTGTAGTCGGAGAGACTGAGGATGCAAAAGTGTGTGTGGACACAAAGCTTTGGAGCTGTACGCAGCAGGAATGTATATGTGCACAAATAGCTAAAAGAGTCTGTTTATCAGTCACTGTTCTTTGAGATGTATTGTCCACACACACTTTCGCATCCCCCATTTTACTACAAGAAAAAGCCTTGTAGTTGCTTGCAATTTAAGACTGATGCAGAGTGGAAACTGAGAAGCAAGACTTGTTTGCTGCTGCTTATTTCATAGGTATGGGGAAGAACAAGACTTTAGTATGTTTTAGAGATGCTAAGAAAAAGAGTTTGTGAAGCTGAGGGATATGAAATATATATACGCTTTTAATATAACTTCAGTTTTAATGAAAACTTCTAAATTTTAACAAAATGCATAAACATCCTAAATCTGTCCCAGTTGTTACAGATATAACTTAAACCACAGCCTCCTCTTGTTTCTATTTTCTTCCCTGGTCTAGGTCAATATTACATATTATTTTGTTAATAATATTGAAGTGGATATTAAGCCAAATATGTAACTGAATTTTTGTCCCCTGGTAGATGCTGCATTTATAGCATGATTCACATTTGCCCTGGAGCCATGTTTGGCAAATTTGACATGATAAAATAGGAAACAAGTCATAAAACTCTTGCACACTTAATATCTCTAATCCCCAGTTCCCGACTTGAGGCCCAAGACTGCTTTCCTCCAATTTACAAAGCACCCCAGTGCAACACAGCACTGGGGAACTGTTTCCATGTTAATGTACCTCAGTGGTGCTAGTGCCTGGAGGACCTCGCAGGGGGAATGTGTCCCCAGCGCTGGGCTCCCTGCTCTGTAGTTGTGTGATTAGCATCTGAGGAATTTTATACTGATTCCAAAAATCATGCTTCCCTTCATGAGCATCTGGCATGGCAAAATCTGCATTTTCTGGGATTGGGCATAAAGTTCCTCGGATCCCATTTGCACAATAATTTTAATGTTTGCCAGGGGCCTTAGAAATTGTTTTTATAGTTATAAGTGAATTAACGCAGTAATAATCGGGGATCCTGGTTTTCTCTGATTTAAAAACAAAATTTTCTGATTTTAAAAATAACCCAGAATCGACATTTTTCCAGGATCCCTGTTATTGATTACCAATTTTGTTGTACTATCCAAGTTGTTTATGATATAGTCACACTTGTATGGTTATTTCCTCTAGTCTTGAGGAGAGCGTACTTGAATTAATTTGATGTTTTTGTGATGGTGCTTTTGTTTTGTTTTTTTGAATCCAGGTAATGAATTTCTCCATATACTAAATTTTATTCAATGTATTTCAAAGACATTAGGGCTGGAAGGGACCTCAGAACATCGAGTCCAGCCCCCTGCCTGGAGGGCAGGAAGTCAGCTGGTGTCATAGGATCCCAGTAAGATAAGCATCCAATTTACTCTTGAAGGTGTTCAGTGTAGGTGCTTGAACCACCTCCGCTGGCAGACTAGACTGTTCCAGACCTTGGGGGCTTGGACAGTGAAGAAATTCTTCCTTATGTCCAGCCTGAAACAGTCTTGTAGTAGTTTATAACCGTTTGACCTTGTCATCCCTTGGGGCAGTCTGGTGAACAAACGTTCCCCCAGAAACTGGTGGTTACCCCTGATAAACTTAGGTGGCCGTCAGATCACCCCTGAGCCTGCGCTTTTCCAGGCTAAAGAGCCCATGGCTCTCAGCCTGTCGTCATAAGGTGCGTTTTCCTGTCCTCTGATCGTGCATGTGGCTCTTCTCTTCACAATGCAGGCTTATGTTCATCTTGTGGTCAATGATGACCCCCAAGTCTTTCTTCCATAGTGCTAGCCACTGTAGCACTGCGGTGCCTATAAGGGTGTTGCAGGTTTTTCCTCCCAGGGTGGAGAACCTTACATTTTTTGGTGTTAAACACCATCAGGTTGTCGTCCGCCCATTTGCTGAGCCTGTCCAGGTCAGCCTGGATCACCTGCCTGTCTTCTGGTGTGGATGCTTTGCCCCAGAGTTTGGTGTCATTGGCAAACTTGGCCAGTCTGCTTCTGACTCCAATGTCCACATCATTAATGAAGATGTTGAACAATGTGGGTCCAAGGACAGAGCCTTGAGGGACCCCACTGGTCACAGGACACCATGATGAGTGACTGCCATCAATTACTACCCTCTGGGTCTGACCACAGAGCCAATTTCCCAGCCAGCGGATCGTGGTGGACCCAAGGCCACAACTGACCAGTTTTGCCAAGAGGTGATCATGGGATACCAGATCGAAGGCTTCATTGAAGGCAAGGTATATGACATCAATCTCTTCTCCCTTGTCCAGGTGATGTATCACCTGGACATAGAAGGAAATGAGATTGGTCAAGCAAAACCTACCCGCAACAAACCCGTGCTGGCTATCCCTCAGGATGTTGGCATCGGTCAGTCCATTAAGGATGGCCTCTCTTTAATAGACTTTTTTAAGATCTTCCCCGGGATAGAAGTCAGGCTGATGGGCCTATAGTTAACTGGATCTACTTTCCTCCCTTTCTTGAAGATAGGCACCATATTGGCTTTCTTTCAGTCTTTGGGCACTACACCAGAGCACCAGGAGCTTTCAAAGGCCCAGCCTCTGGCATGGATTATGAAGCTTACCAGCTTCTTGAGTACCCTGGGGTGTAGATTGTCAGGGTCACCTGACTTGAAGGTATCCAGCCTCTCAAGGTGTTCCTTTATGAGGTCAGCGTAATGGAGGGCAGGGGACCTCCCTTACCTGGACCTCCCTGTCCCATAGCGGGCATGGGCGTCCCATGGGACTGAAGAAAGACCGATGCAAAGTACTCATTTAATAGGTTGGCTTTTTCCTGGGAGTCGGTTGTCCCATCTTGTTCAGCAGGGGTCCAGTGTTGTCCTTGCTTTTCCTCCGGCTCCCCACATATCTTAAAAAGGACTTTTTATTGTCCTTGATGCTCAAAGCTAGTTGGAGTTCATTTGCAGCCTTGGCTTTCCTGGTTTGCTCCCTTCAGGACAGGACCAGTGCAGAATATTCCTCCTTGGAGGTGAATCCCATCCTTTGTAGGCCTTTCTTTTTAGTCTCAGGAGGTCTGCTAGATTCCTGGAGAGCCAGCGGGCTGCTGTGCCCTCTTGCTGCCTATCCTCCAAGATGGAATAGAATTAGCTTGTGCATTTGAGGATTGCTCCCTTAAGGAACAGCCGCTCTTCCTGAACCTCCTTCCCCCTGGGGTCATGGTCTCTCACTGACAAGTCATCTGAGCTTGTTAAAGTCAGATTTCCTGAAGTCAAGGACTTCGGAGTTGCTGACTGACTTTCCAGCTTTACGGCGGATGGTGAAGGTGATCAGCTCATGGTCACTGTCACCTAGCTTCTCATTGATCGCTAGGTCGCTGATTTTAGGTCATCCTCAGCCAGTACGAGGTAGAGCAGTGCTTTACCTCTCGCATAATACAATATGACTTCCACACACAAAAATGTTACACTATTTATTCAGTGGATTTCTGAATTATGTCCAGTTTTCTTAAATGTTTGTTATAAGAACATTTCTAAAGACATCAAAATTACCAGTAAAACAACAGAAAGCTATTCCAGTAATCAAGCAGTTATTGTTGAACATGTTACTTATGGACTACAGCATTTAAGTGTTTGTTTTAGGAGAGTAGTATTTCAGATTACATATGTTCTTACCTCTAATTTATGTGCCAGAGCTAATGGATATGTCTGATAAATTTTGTTTTTCAGTAGTTGACCCTACTGAAACTAAGCTTTTTAACTCAAACTGATAATTTAAATCCTCTGTGTGTGTGTGTACAGAAGCGATGGGAAGCACAGCACAGCTCTGTCACTGATATGCACTGGATTGGATTTCTGCGGGTTGGATCAGAGCTGAGATCTGCAGGTTGCCTACCATTGGCCAAAACCAGGGCATATTGCCTCTCTGGGGCTATTGATAATTTCTGTTTGTTGAATTTATTTTTCACCTGGTTCACTAGAAAAGCAAGTTTGTCTTTTTTCCTTGGATCTAGGCCAAGGTGGCTACCTTCAAAGTCTTCTTAACCTACCAGTTTTATCTTCCATATGTGTATGTGCTGGGAAAAGCAGTTGAAAGTTTTGGCAGAGTATCATTGTCAGTATAATTTTTATACAATCAGTTTAGTTTTCTTTTTACTACAATCAGTACCTGGTAGATTTTCTCTTTTCCAGGCAATGTTTAGTGATAGTATCTGTACTCATTCTCTTAATTGTCTCAGTTGTCTCCTATAGTGCTGAGCTTAAGACAGTCAAGTATACCTGAGGCCTCTAGCTAGTAAAGCTGGTTTTAGTCCCTTTTCCTTTGAGTGCACTCATTGTCTGAAATAGATGTCATCTTTGAAGCAAAAACAGTTCTGACAGCGTTGCAGCAGAGTTGATCTATGTCACTGTTTACTGACATTGCCAGGGCAGTTCTCTCACAAAGTCAGGCCACTGCCTTTTCTGGGGCTTCAGGGGCCCATCTTGGAGGAGATCCCTAGGCCATGCCCTGACTTGGAGTATATGTCTGCAAGCAGGGGAACCCCCCTCAACTTGTAGATACTTCACCTGTTTTGGGGTGTGGGGGGTTTCTCACAGCACCTTTCTGCAAGCACAGAAGAAGCTAACTCCCATAGGGATTCCCCATTCTGCATTCACAGACCATGAATGGCAGTGGCCTATGCACACCCTCCCAGGATGCACCTGGAAACAGATGAGGGAACCCCTGGGAGTTCCCCTACCTATGCTTGGTTTGCCAGGAGAATCTCTTGCAGGGATATAGTTGCTCCCCAAGTTGGGGTGCACTTCTGCAAGTGAGGAATCCCTGCTTGCGGATGAGTGCCCTATATTAGGGTGTGGCACCCAGGTTCCTTGTCTTAACAAGATTTGCCCCTGAAGCCTAAGGAGCTCCTGCTGTTGGCTGCTACAGTGTGGGCAGTGACAGACCTCCCACACTCTCCTGCCATAAGCAAACAGATGGCACAAATTATGATGGTCACCGCAGTCACAAAATTTAAGCATTTGTGGTATGGTAAAGGGTTAAGACATCTGCTTGCTTTTCTGGCCTGCCTTAATTTTCATGGTGGCACAAAGTCAATTTCTTTGCAGCAAGTGATGGTTTTATTTTAAAGTCATAATTGAGGAAAACCCTCTTAACAAAAGAGCCAGGTTACTGCTGTCTTCCCATTTTGAGCCTACCTGGTTCAGTTTTTTTTAATATAAATCAATTAAATAGTTTGGGGGAGGACTTTATTCCCTTGAGATAAGCATAGATCAACATGAACTAAGCTTACATTAGGAGTTTTTCTGGAAACTAAAGGATATGATGATCATCCTACTAAATAACCAGGGTGCCTTACGGAGTGCACATTGCTGTGTTACTCCATAACTTGTTTCAGTGTTATTACCTGGTAAAAAATGTCTTGTATTTGGAGGCTTGTCTAACTTTATCCCAATAATGCAGCTGATCCAATAAAAGATGTCACTAACAAAAATCCTTGCCCCTCAATCTATTACACACAATTCTGAACAACTCCGGAGTTGTGCTGCCTGCCTCTAGTTGGTGCTACTCTGTTGAAATTGGTGAGATTGCTTAAACAGCTCTTGTGTGGCTAATTATGTACAGTTACTACTTACAAATAGACACTACGAGGAGCGGGGAAAGAAAAATCTCCTAGCATAATCTTGGGCTTCTAGGAGATTGTATTAAAAATAACAAAACCTTAAAGAAAAATGTTCTTTTAAATAAAGAGTGTGATTTTTAAAAAAGAGTTGAAAATAGGTATTAATATTAAAGTTTCTGAACCTGGAATGTGTCCCCTCCCCTGCCCCCCATGGCACCATTAAATTTTAATTTAATTTATACATATCACCATCACAAATTTACTTCCAAGATTTTTAAATGCTTCAGTTGTTTACAGTGAATCAGCTCTGAACCTTATTTTGCAGAAGGATATGAATAAAATCATGCAAATCATTTAGACATTTTTAATGTAGGTTTATAAAGAATATGTTGGTATAAACAAAATACAATAATGATGATATCTCATAATTTATTATGAATTGGCGCACACTGATTCTGTCATCTGCTATTAATAGATTAGTATTTTCTTTAAGTACCAAAGATGTACGTATTACAGACAATTAAAATAAAAATTGGTAAACTACCTTAAAAGGCAACTGGAATATCTTGTTGTTTTCTTTGTCATGTTTTTGTCTTATAAGGTGTTCTTTTGTTTTATGGTAAGCTCCCCTGAGCCTTTATTGGGAAGGGCAGTAGGTAGCTGGAAATGAATAAATAATAGTATTGCATTGGATTAAAGGGCTGGAAATAATGGAAAGGTCACTGAGTTCATGTCTTGCAATCACAGGCATCCCATTGCCAGCTAAATCTAAAATACAATTAAATTAATTAAATCCAAACTTCTCTTTTCTCGATAATGATGAATGTGTTGTCACTAAATGACTGAGGAAACTAAATGTAAAGTATACTTTCTGACTTCTCGTTACATTTTGAGCTTTTTTTTCAATTAAAAAGATACCATATTGTGAAAGGGCTGTAACTAGTTGTTGCAGTGTTTGAACAGCTGGTGGCTCCAGTGCTTTGCAGTGTCACAATGCATAACACCAGAACATGATAGGTGTACGGAACTATAGGGAGAAACATTAATTTTGGAATTACACAGAAGTTTATGCTGAAAACCAAACAAATACTTTAAAAATTTTGTTTAAAATGTTTCCTTGTAAAACCAATAGTTTGTTAACATATGTTAACATCAAGAAGATTTTACTAAGTAAATCAAATGAATATAATATATCAACTTTGTTTTGAAAAATGGAACCTAAAAATTTGCTGCTAATTTACAAATGGCTTGTGATAGGGAGATGTGCTTTCTGAACAGCCACTGTTTACCTCCATCATTGCCCAGATCATGGGGGATGGTCATGGAAGGGCTGCTTGAGATAAAGAGGAAAGTGGAGAATATGAAGAATTTAGGGGCCACATCAATTATTAATTAAGCTAGCTGAAAAGCATCGTGGAGACTTGTTTTTAGTTAGCCTGTGAAGTTATGGATAACTTAGTCACTGGAGTCTGACACAGCAAGTGAAACTTGAGTAAAAATTATGAAACCTAATGACAAAAATGGCTCTAGCCTTTTCTTGGAGATATTGAGGACTAAAATCTGCAGGCAAAAAATGTAACATTGTTAGCAATTTTATTTTTAACCAGGGGGAGGGGTGTAAAGAATTGTTTTCCATAAGGAAAACCATTTTTGGTTTGTCCTGCTGAAGTCAAGTATTTCTGGGCTGTTCAGCATTAACCTTTGTCTTTCAGAGCTGTCATGATGCTTTATGTCTTTTTATGCCTGGCTCTATGACTGGGCTATCTTTTCCATGATGCACTGCAATTTCTTCTCTGGCTGAACTTTCATGATTCATTATAGTTGTACATGTTTCTTATGAGGGATGCTATACTTACACTTGCAGGTGGCCTGCCCAGGATGATTAGGACAACCTGGAAGGGCACAAGTATACAAACTTGCATTCTAGCTATACTAGTGATTCTTAACCAGGATGCCACAAGATTCTTTTAATGGTGGTATGTAGAAGGACTTGCAATATTATCACTGTCAGCATCTACAGATCATTCACAAAATAAACGCAGAGATTTCATTAGGAATATATAATGTCAAAACATTCTGATCCTTCATAGTCTTTCTGAGTTCCTTGTAACAGAAGAATTGCTTTATTTTTTTTCCCATAGTCTAAAAAAAATAAGTGAAAGCTAAGTGCTGAGGCATGCCTTGAGTTTGAAGTCGAGAATCAGTCAGCTATATCTTCTCTTTGCTGCTGCTACACCGTGGATTAGCCAAGTCTATACCAGTTGGGAACTTTGGATCCGGAATTCTTAAGGAATTTTTTTGTGCTTTCTGTTTGTTGTAGGGAATCTCTCTATTTTCAGTGTTTGCATTAATATTGGATACACATTTTGAGGTTCTTTGTCAAAATATGCCACTGAATCATTAAAGACTCCAAAACTGTCAAGATCCCAGATATCTCACAAAAGTGAAAAAGTGGCTTGCTTTCTAATATTCTGATATACAATATTGCTATAAGCAAATGATTTTGAAAGAGCATTTTGCACATGAAACATTAAATCTCTTATACTCATTATTTTTTGTTTGGTAGGGTACAATTAGGAACCCAATTTCTAAAGATTGCTGCGGAAAGGTGGATGCTTAAACTTTTTACTTGTATACCTAGAACAACTATTTTTTAAGAGTCTGTATAATCAGTTATTTGTTTTTGTGCTTCCTCCTTGTTTTTAAATATTCTGAGCATTCTCAACTTCAGCTAAAACCAAAAGTATTTAATTTCAGTTGAGGCCCATATTGTATTTAAGGTGCCTAGGAACCTAAAATAAGTAAGTAGAGGCTAGATCCTTAAATATGCTCAAGTACTGTAATGCCTAAATCTTGGGCACCCTGTCGCTTACTGAAATCCTTAGCCCAAATTGAATGCTTGGGGTCTTTACAAAATTCATGGAAAGCTAGGTACCTGAGGAAGGAATCTGCAGAAATCAACTGAGCAGTAAAAGCCAGGAGTGAAATGCAGAAGAAGCATGTGGGGCTAATGAAACTAAACAGGTGCCCTAGCAATATAATGTTTGTCTCTGGTATTCTTGTCTATAAGCCCCTTCTGGAGTTAGGTGTGTAAGCCTGGCTTTCACTGGAAGAGCAATTACCATATTTAATCAAACACAAGATGGAGGTTTTCCCCCCAGTAAGTTGGGGGATCCCCTCATCTTTGGCATCCATACAAGAAAATCTCACTCAAATATATTGTCTATAATTAAACTGCTGCCAAAAGCAGCAAGTGCTCAGTAATGAAAAGCAGCTGTGAAGCTGATTAAGTGCAACTGGCAGTGATCATGACTATAAAACACATGGCACATATTGGGCAAACATACTAATGGAACCTTTGTTTTAAAAAATATTAAAAACACGTATCCTGGACTTCCAAAGCTACACATTGAATATTCTTGTTTTACCAAAACTTCATAGCACAGAAACAACATCTATTAAACCCTTAAACAACATGCATCAGCTTCCCACAAAAATAAAAACCCTTGCAGAAATCTTTTTCTTCATACAGAACCCCATAGGACAAACAAACTGTTACCTCAATAACCACTTGAAACTGTGCCCCTTCCATCAGTCTCTTGGTTAAGTAAAACAAGTATGGCTGATCCCTTTCCCTCCACTTACTCTCCACCTTGTCCTCTCCAACCTCTTCCGTGTTCCAATTGATGTATTTCAGCCCATGCAGCCCAAGCTTTAGGCACTCTTTCAATGAAAGCCAACCCCTTATACAATCCAGAGGTTTCTTACTTTCCATACATTAGTTTCAACACATGCTAATAAAACCCTTCGTAATGTTTCCTCTAGTCCCTTTGGTATGAGTCCATACAGTACCATCTCTTGTTAACAGGTTTGTTTTGGTGACACTCAAAGTAGCGTACCCTTTTGCACACCTCCCTTTGCATATGTACGCTCCCAAAACGCATCCACCATTTTTTTTCCCTGCCCTTTTCCCTTGGGCACCTTGATGAACTCATTGGGTCCATCTGTGTTGCATCTCTCTCACCAGCAAGATATTTCTTACAACAATCCCCACTAGGTCAGCATGTTCACCTTTTAGTTGTTTACCTGCCACCACTCCACACACCTTTACTTGTCCTTCTGGAATTTTCCCACCAGTGCCATCCTATCTCTTTTACCACTTGCATCAATTTCTTCTCATCCTTCAGAACCTCAACCACTACCCTTCCTATATTATACCTCTGCATGGAACCCTCCATCCTGATGTAAAGAATTGGCAGCTGCTAGGCCCATGAACTCTTCAAAGAAATCCAGTGTACTCCCCATTTCCTCAGAATTTCAGCTGTGTGAAATCAGGTGTATGTGCTTTACTTTCTTCCTCTATTATTACCTTGCATACCATACTCGCATATGTTGTGTAGTATTCTGCTCCTAACCAAATGTGCTCAACATGGCCTGATCATAACTAACAGTCTTCCACCAGAAAGAGCAGAACAAGATTATGTGGAGGCATCTGAGGTTGGAGCACTGGCACCTCTTGGATAACATCATTGTCTCAGGTAGAGACCTGAGGGACATGCTTGTCACAAGGTCTATGAAGGGATCTGAAGAGTGCTGGACAGACCACCAATTTGTGTGCTCAGTGATGAACATCAACCTGGCGTCAAAACACTGGAAAGCCCATAAGGCCTCCCGGAGATGGCTGAACATCACAGCTCTGAAGGACCCTGGACAGCAGAAGGAGTTCCAGGCCCAGTTGTATACTGCGCTTGAGCAAGTCCCTATTGCTGATGACATCTCCATTCAGGCATAGTGGAACCAACTCAAGTCCACTGTTCAAGATGCCTGCACCCAGGCTATTGGGTTTGCATTTCAATTGAACCAGGATGGGTTCAATGCCAGCAATGCTCAGATTTGTGATCTTGAGTGGAAGCATGCAGCCTTCATCACCTGGAAAAGCCATCCACGAACTCGGTGAAAGACAGCAGTTTACCACCAGCTGAAGGCTGAGGTCCAGCGACACAGCTGTGACATGAAGAACAACTGGTGGGTGGAGAAGTTGTGTGTGATCCAGGGCTATGCCGACCAGTATGACATGCATATCTTCTTCCAGACTAGCTACGGACCCTGCTCCACTGGGGAGAAAAAACTCTTCCGATCACAGGATGGTTCCCAGTTCCTCAAGGACGATGACCCCATCCATCTGCTTTCGAAGGAGTGTTTGGAACTCCTCCTTAACCAGGAGTCCACTATATCAGAGAAGACCCTCTAAGCTGTCCTGCAATTCCCTGTGGTAGATTCCCTTGGCAATCTACCAACCATCAGAGCTGAAGCGGGCCATCCAACAAGTGAAAACCAACAAAGCCTGCAGGCCAGATGGTATACCCGTAGAGGTCTACCATACTGGTGTCTTCTGGCTCACATTGTGACTCCACTAGCTTATCCTCCACTTTTGGGACAAAGAGGACATCCCCAGGGATCTCAAGAATATGTGCTCATATACAGGAAGGGGGACAAATCTGACTCCGGGAACTACAGGGGGATTTCCCTCCTGTCCATTGTAGGTAAGATCCTTAGCCCACATCCTCCTGAACTGCCTTTGTCCCGTCACTGAGGAGCTCCTTCCAGAAACCCAGTGCAGCTTCCAACCAGCTGGGGACACTGTGGACATTGTTTTTGTTGCCAGGCAGATCCAAGAAAAACGTTGGGAGCAAAATCAAGAACTGTTTCTCATCTTCATTGACCTGACTAAGGTGTTCAATTCCTTAAATTTGTGAAGCTCTGTGGACCATCCTCCAATGCCTTGGCTGCCTGCTGAAGTTTGTCACTATGCTGAGGCTCCTGCATGATGATATGACCACCACTATCCTGAGTGGAAGATCTGAAACTGACACCTTCCAGATCCAGACCAGAGTCAAACAAGGTTGTGTGATCACCCCCACCCTGTTCGCATCTACCTGTCCTTCATCATCCACCTCATCTGAGATGATCTACCATCCAGTGTCAGTATCCAGTACTGACTGGATGGAAAGCTTTTCAATCTTGGGTGCTTCTGGGCAAAAACGAAACTCACCACCAAGGACATCCACAATGCAGGACAATTGCTGCATGATGCCTCACTCTGCCCAAGATGTGCAAGTGACCTTAGATCTCTTTAACGCTTCGTATAAGAGACTTGTCCTGTCCTTGAATGTTGCAAAAACAAAGGTTCTCCACCAGTCCTCCCCAGGCCAGCTGAACGTCCCTCATGCTATCTACATAGACGGGGAGGCTCTGGAGTACGTGGAGCACTTTCTATATATTGGCAGTTACTTCTCAACGGACTACTATCGATGAAGTCCAGCACAAGGTCAGCTGTGCCAGTACCACCTTCTTCAAGCTGCGACAATGTCTTTGAAAATAGAGACAGTCAGAAGTTGACAAAGGTCCTGGTTTACAAGACTGTTGTGCTGACCACCCTTTTCTACTGCGGTGAAACCTGGACCATCTACGGATGCCACATTAAGACCCTTGAGAGTTTTTTCACCAGTGGTGCTTGCGTTGAATCCTGGGGATCAAATGGGAGGACCACTGGACCAGCGTGAGCATCTTCCATGAAGCATCCACTGGCATTGAAGCCTTGCTTTTGAGAAATCAACTCCAGTGAATGGGCTGCTGTGTCTGGATGTTCGAGAACCAACTCCTTCATCAGTTCTCTTTTTCCAGCTCTCTGTTGGCCGCACTCAAAGGGCAGCCAAAGGAAATAATACAAAGACACACTCAAGGTCACCCTCAGGCACGGAGGCATCAGCACCAATGGCTTGGAGGAGCAGGCTGCTGACCGTTCGGTGTGGCACCACTTGGTCCACCAAGTCCCAGACCACTTCAAGGCCCAAAAACTCAATACTGAGGTGGAACAGCAGTGGTGGAGGAAGAAGGAGACCAGCCCAGGGCTGTGAATCCCACTCCCCCAGACAACAACAGGCCTCCATTGCCAAAGAATGTGTGTATCCAGGCTCCTCAGTCACCTGAGGACCCATCAAGCCTGATGGATGTCATCCTCAACTTCAAGGGACTGTTGATGACAATGAGACAATTCCAAGTCTAGCAGCCCCCACCTCCCATATTTCAACCCTAGCCTTCCTTTCTTTTTTTGGCATTCCAGAAGAATGCTTGTATCTTCTTTCCCTACTTTTGCTATCTACCGCTGGGTTACAAGCTGGTGCTAAGTGCGAGAAAAATGGCCTTGTGCCCAGTGCCCCATGCTGCAACTGCTCATAGCTTGCCTGGCACTGCCTGTGCCTGTTCAAAACAAAATGAGGGCAGGGGGTACATGGCAGGATGCCCTGCTTGTGCCCCTTGCACTGCTGCCCCCCCAACCCAAGCTCTGTAGCTCTCAGCAGCTACCCAGAATCTGGGCCAGCTGCAAACATCTGCATCTCTGCCCTGGCACCCACCTGTGCCTGCTCAGGACAGCCCCACGTGGCTGCAGCAGGGAGAGCCAGCCATGGGGCAGGGAATGGGCTGCTTTTCCCCACACTCAGTACCAGCTCATTCTCTGCCATGGAGCGGGGTGTCAGGGCTGCAGGCTGCCTGCCTTCCGCCCCCCCCCCCACCTGTACCATGGGGCTGGAGGGGCACGAGTAGCTCTGGGCCCCACCAGTGCGGGCCCTAGGACATTGGTCCCAAGATGTTGACCAGGGGGCGGGGCACCTGTCAAGGGGCAGGGCTACACATGAGGCCCTCGACAGCTTGCCAAAACTGGGTTAGCGGCCCTGTGCCTGAAGTAATTGCCTGCCCCTGAGAGATCACATTTGTCCCTTAAATTTCTCTACCAACATTAACCTTTGGATGTACTTTTCCATCCATCTTTTTATGTCTGTCTCTAGTAATTCCATATGCATTCAAACTAGAATCACTTTGTTTTTTTTCCTTGCTATGAACTTTATCCCTCTTCATATGTCCCTCCCACATTTCTCTGAATATTTCTTCCAATAATTCTCGCACCTTTTTTTCATCCCAGTAAGTCAGTTCCCAAGTCTGATTTGAGAGGTTCTGCCTGCACCTTCACAATCTCAAGTACTTACCTTTTCCAGGAAATCATATCTGTTCATCATCTATCCTATATGCCTCCAATCACTGGTTAATGTTGCCTTCATCTGCAGCCTCCACTCTTCGCTAGCTGCTCTCAGAGCCTCTTCTGTGTTTTCTTGCCATGCCACTTCTGAGGAGCTGGCCTGCCATCGTGCTAAAATTGCCCTCTGCTTTTCACCCACCATACTTTCTTCCACTGCTCCTGCTCTGTCTCTCAGTCTCCTCTGCTCCTGTGTACCTTCTGGCATCACCACTCTCATCCTTGCTGCCTCTGCCATTGTTCCTTGTGTCACCTTTTTTCCTTTCTTTTCTACCTTTGTCCCCTCCATCTGTTTCCAGATCTTCATATGATCTAAATATATAGATTTTCACCACCAGCGCTCCCTCATTTGGTCCAATTTCATTGTTTCAGGGCAGCTTTATACCAAAGTGATTACTGAGGCCTGTACCAAAGAAGATGGAGGCAAGAATCTACCAAATTGATAGTCAAGGGCAAAAGATGTCTGTGTCCTACAAGATCAATGATAATAATGTCCATTAGCTGTAAAATATACTCCCTTAGAGCTCTGAAGTCCAGCTGAGTTTATTAAATTTTCAGGCAACCCCTAAGGGGCAGCCATGACCTCGGCTCCATCCTGTCCATTCAACAAAGGGTTTATAGTTTCAGTGGGTGTGACTTACACCAGTATTTACCTTGAGGCTTGTATGGACAATAAATTCACTCAGTGGTACAGTCATTTGCCATTTAAAAAACTACTATTTCAACTTCTTGTTGGGAACTCTCTCTTTCTGCATGTGTGGAAAAATAAACAGTTTTTTGAAATTTAGTGTCCATAGACATGCAACATAAGGCTAAAATACCTAGCATGCTCTGTTTATAGTTAAGGCACATAGTATCTCTCATCATGAGAATAGAATAAATTTTGACATAGTGTTTGCTAGCTGTAGAACTGAAAATCTGAAGAATTAAGGTAATACTGTAATAGATATTGGAGTATAAAGCAGATGGACACTGAGTAGCCAGGAATCATGAAAAATTGTGAACAGTATCTTCATACAGTAAAAACATGAATCCATATACTCCACTAACTTATCCCCTGTGGAAGTCTGGAACCTGCAAGATTGCATGGAATACTACTATATTAACATGTGGATTAAAAGACTGTTGCAGACAGCATAATATGTAATAAAGATCTAGTACAGGTAAACTTTATATAATCTCTAAAAGTAAATTATGGTGCCAGTTCTGTTTTCAAAAATAAATAACCAAAATCTTTCAAAGTGCTCAATAGGGAAGTTTATGGTTTGTTATGTGTTTACTAGTTACATAATATTTTTAAAATAGTAAATTTTAAAGTTCCATAAAATTGATCAGCATATCAAGCTCTTTCATTTTTTATTCACTTACTTTTGTAGTGAATTTAGCTTGCTGTTTATATAATGTTATCTTTGGAACATTAAAATGCGCGGCAGGGTTGGCTCTTTATTATAAAAAGTGCTGTGGGGGGTAGCCTTTTCTGGTATTCTTTTCCACTTTGTTTGCATGGTGTAAGGTTTCTTGGGTTTTCTTTTCTTTTCTTTTTTTAGCATGTTGGCAAACTAAAAAAAAAGATTGAATGAGACTTATTAAGAATATTTAAGTTCACTGTTTATCTGTTTACATTGCATTGTACTATTTGTAGAAATTACAGCCTTCTCTTGTTTCAGTATCCTGTATCAGGCATACCCTCTTAGGAACTTACTGCAAATGTTCAATGCTGATAATGTTTTAATTGAACTAAACAGCTCAGAAATTGTATTAATTAATCAAGAAAATGAGAGATTAAGAAAGTTAAACCAGAATTCTGGAACTTTCCATAGAAATAATATACCTGGTGGCAAGAAAAAAAAATTCGTAGAAAGTGTGTTTCAGTCATAAGCATTTTGGTGCCTACTAAATAAAAGGCAGTCTAGGAAAATTGCCTTTCCTTCTTCCCCCTATATTTTGCCCTTCAGGACACTCAAACACAAACAAAAGTTTAAACTGAAATAGAGATGGTGGTTGAGTGATGTTTGTTATCAATACACTAAAGCTGAGGAAAAGGTGAGGATAACTTGGTGTCTGTAATGTATTTAGTATGGGATAGGGATAATTGGGTGAAATGTGGAATAAGGAAAATCAATTGTCAGAATTCAAAATTATAATCCTGAAAAAAACCCTCTGCTTAGCTGTAGCCTAACTTGAAGGCACCTAAATGCTATGCTCATCTCTGTTTTACTTTAAAACTACTGAGCTGACTAAAGTGGTGTCTCTGTGCATTTCTAGAAATAACTAGGACCGAGAAAGTGGGTGCCTTTTTCATGTATAAGGCTAGTTGGATTCCTGAAATTAAGGTTGAAATACTTACCTAACTTTCATATGCTTACGCAGCAGGTACATTGCTGTGTAAGTGCAGCTGTGGCACTTGCACACTATACAAGTTCAGCATTGTGGACACATTTACATGCATACTTCATTGCGCATTATTCAAATGTGCAGTAAAATGTAATTGTCTACATGTATGCATCAATTACCGTGCAGTAGTTTAACTTAACCATTTGCTAGTACTGACAGATACAGGTACTAGAAAACAGCACTTTAATGTGCCCAAGCTCACATGTAGACACTGACTGCAAGCAAATTGCTCCCGGTCAGCGTCTACAATGTGCATTCCCGGCCAGCCCAGGAAGCAGGGAGCCACAACTGCTGCCTGGCTAAGCCCTAAGCTCCAGGGGCAGCTCTGAGCCACAAAGAGCTTGGGGAAACTGCATGGCTGTAAGCTCCCATGACAACTGGGGATGCATGGCTGTAAGCTGCCATGACAGTCCCCAGAGCTGGGGTGGCTCCCCCACGGGCCCCTGGAGCTAAGAACTGGCTCCCTGTTCCCCTGCCAGCCTAGGGCTGCTCCCATAGTCTCCTGGCAGCCTGGAGCTCCTCTGGTTACTGCAGGGGGCAGAGCAAGGCAGGAGCAGCCCTGGACTAGGCTGCTCCTGTCAGGCTCAATTCGCTCCTGACCCAGGTTCATGCAGATGTGTGCCCGGGAACAGTTTAATGCACCTGAATTACTGCACAGTAAATTCAGGCATGTTAATTTTAAAGTTTGTTCATTATCCTTCCATTTATTCTTTTGACCCACTTTTCGGCCCCAACCCACGGGTTGAGAAATGCTGTTTTAGGGGAACATATCCATCTCATTGAACCACATATACTTTGGCTTTTACTTTTCTCGGGGACCCACATTGTCCTTTCTTGGGTAGTCAAGAGAAGGGTGGTAAGGATTTTGGTCAATACTAACCTGTGGCCTGGTGATTGGAGCACTTTGCTGGGAAGACTGGAGTACTTTGCTAGGTGAGAGAAGCCTAGGGGGTGAGTCCCTTGTCTGAGCAGCTCAATCCAGAGGTTCTAAAGTAGTGGTTTTCAACCTTTTTTCATTTGCAGATCCATAAAAAAAATTCAAATGAAGGTGCAGAGCCCTTTGGAAATTGTAAATGGAGGTGGGAAATATTCTGAATTGTAGGTGTGGGTATTCACATTAATTTTTATTGATCATAGTTGTCTTTTGTGGAACCCATAGACATAGTCTGCACAACCCCAGGGGTCCGTAGACCACAGGTGAAAACTACTGTTTTAGAGCATGCCTGTTTATATTAGCAGGAGCAGGCTTTTAACATGTCTAGTAACAGCTAATATATGCCTTTAAAAGATAGCCAGAGATGTAATTTTTTTATGCAATAGTTTAGTGGCTAGAAAATTTGCCCAGAAACGGAGAGATCAAAATCCAATGTCTTTTCTACTTGAGGATACTTTGACCCACTTCTGTTACCAGATTTGCCTATCACTTTGGGGTGTGCTCATTTATCAGGGACAAGTTTCTAGAGTTTTTGTAATTCTATCAATGTGCTGCTTGTGTTACTTGTCTTTCTATATGGAGCTGTATATCTCCCTTCTGCAAGTCCTCACCCCCAGTGGAGCTATCTTGCAGGATTCAGTTTCAATGGGGCTGGGTTCCTCCAGTCACCAAATTAGTCATACACGTGAACAAACAGATTAACGTGACATGCCTGACCCGGCCGGGTTGATCACCATGGACAGGCTGACACCCTCATATGCCAGGAATCAGTTCATTAAGACAACAATAAAATGCAGTCAGACACAAGCACGCAGGTAAACAGAATGCCTCTGAATCTGACTGGGTGTCCAGCTGACAACCCTCATGGGCCAGCATTCAGTTCATAAGGGCATGTCTGATCCAAACTGGGTCAAGCAGCCTGTACAAGCTGATCCCCTTATGTGTTTCAAACTTGGCATGTCCCAATCTTTGGTCTTAACTGTCATAGTAGTGGTAGCCTTTTGTTGAGCAGACCCCACAGTATTTCTGGGCTTCACAGGGATCTTTAGCTTAGGTAAAAGAAGCATTGCTGCAGAGCAAGTGGGGAAGGAAAAGTAAAGAAGGAAAAATACACCCAGTTACCACCAGTTTGACTATAGAAGTTATTTATTGCTAAGTATATGAAATATATAATGGTACTAGTAGTAATAGACATGCAAAGGAAAACAAACACAAACAATTACAATACTACCCTGGTTTCACTAAGTATTTGAGGAAACTTAGCTCAAGCTTAACTAATACAGTTTAGGTTCAGAAATCTATGCCTAGAGAGAAAAGACAGAGCGAGAGCTGGGATCTCACCAGTCCAAGGCACTCGGGTTCTAATGCTAACAGGTAAAGTTCTTCCCAGAATCCTCGAAGGGAGACTATCTGTTTCTTCCAGTTTCTTGGGAACAAGAGCTGAGGGTGTCAGATTTCTCCTCTTGAAGCATAACTTTGTTGCTTTTTTACAGATTTTTATACCCTCATTTCAGCTTCTTCAAAGCATTTTTTTAATAGTGTAAATAATTGTCTTTTCTACTGGCAAGGGGTTATCTGGTTTGGAACATCTCAAGAACGTGATTAACAACCAGGAAAAACATAAGTTTTAATGAGTAACCAGACACTTAGGAGCCAGCTTGAAATTCTTATGGATAGCAGATATACTGGATGGGATGCCTCGTTATTTCTTCAGAAAGAATAGATAGCTTGCAGCATCAGGGTTTTGGATTTTTACCTGTTGTGAACAAGCCTCAGCTTAGCATGACTTTTCCAGATCTTACTGTAGTCTTTTAACAGACTTAAGGGGATTACTTGGAGCATTCATAAACTTTGTGGGGAGGACTTCTACCAGCCATCCCAGGAAAAGTATGATAGCATTTGTGGTCAGGGCTCCAACGGGCTGGATGCTATGATGAGCCCTTAACCATTGTTCAGATGTTGCCCATACCCCCTTCGACTCAGTCTTTTGCCTCAGCATTCCCTAACCTGGTGACTGAGTTTTAGTCAATCAAGTTTAAATAGGCCTCCCATAGTGGGCCCAGGGAATGTACGGCCTGAGATGCCTATTAAACTTTACTTCTGCTTAGTTCTGGTTAGATGAGGTGTGTATGTGCGGGGGAGGGGGAGGGTGGAAAATCATTTGTAAATCCAGATTAGAATTGGTCTGATAAATGCTGAGCTGGGTCTGTGTAAATGTGCATTGATTAGCATTTGGAGCACAGATTCCCCATCGTGCAGTGCTCCCCTGCTTTTCTGATTCTAAAATTCACTGCAGGTTTTCTGTTCTCCATCTCCCATGTAAGTGAATTGTCATCTGGGATGCAAGTGAGACCTAGGGTAGTTCTTCATTCTTCTCACCCTTATCTGGAGAGTTTTAGGTGCATCTCCCACTGCATCTTCATTGTCTTTCATAATCAGTTCTTGTTCAGGTAGAGGTGGGGAGGGGGGTGGAAATTCTTTGTGAGTCGGACAGGCTGCGTGCTGCGTCAGGGTTCTCCAAGAACATGGAGCTGAGGGGTAACACTTCCCAGACGCTTGTTTGACGTGTAGGCTTCTGTGAGTTGAGAACACTTTCCACTTCTGTTAACATCAGGCCACTGTACAAAAAATAATTCAGAATTTCTTGTCAGAGAGAGAGCGCAAAGGTAGCATGAACATAGCCTAGAATCAGTGATGTAACTGGGGTAGAGCAATGGGGGCAATCGCCCCAGGTGGTGATGGGGGTGGGAGGCAATAAAAAATGGTTTTCCTGCAGCATCAGAAGTTGCTGCTGCCCTTGCGTGCATCAGCCATCCTAGATGTCTGACCACATTCTTACGCTGCTGCCTTGTATCTGGGACAGTCAGCTATAGGCTGACTCCTTGCAGGTTCTATAAGAGCTATAGGCTCTGCTCCCTGTTTTTAAGACTGTTTTTTTCCATTACATTCAATGACTATTGATTGTGTCTCTCCCTTGCATTCAAATTTAAAATTAACAAACTAAAGGGATTTTTCCTTCATCATATGACGACAATCATATGATCAGAATATTTCACTTAATTTTACACAGTATTGTACTATACATACACTGTACATACACAATCCAAGTAACCAAGGCCTGAAATTATTTTGTACTTGTACCTAAATGTTACCTATTAGTGCTTTACTCTCTCAGTTAAAAATAAAATAAAAAATGTTACTTGAATCAAGTGAGCATTACTAATTAAGCAAGGTTTGCCTTTAAAATATATTTAAACTTCTTTTTTTGTTTGTTTGTTAACTAATAGTAAAAATTATGTGCATTTCTACTCTTTTAAAAATTGAATTAAGGCTTCAAATAAAAGTTTGTTTCACTAGACAGTCTTGTTTTGGCATCAAGTATACTGGTATGGGTTTCTGTACCTTTAATAATGGCCTACATGATAGTTTAGGGTTTGGCATACACCGGGTTTTATTGCAGCCAGCATTTTGTAGGGTCTACAGCTAAGAAAGGACCTGAAGGAAAACAATGAGGTAACTTACTGTGGATGGTTAAAGGGGATTCCTTCAAGTGTGAAAAGTAACACAAAAGGAAGTATGGAAGTGCTTGTTTTATCAAACAAATGGGAGATGGAATCTGGCATCATGGGCCACAGAATGAAAGAAGCAATGAAAGAGATTTGGAAGTAAAGACAAGTAATGTAACTTTGTCCTCCCTCTACCGTGTCATACCAGAGAGAAATGTAAAAGAGTGGCATGTGATCAAAGACACACACTAGGAAAATAATTTTTCCAATGGCATTCTAAATGGATATAAGTTGGGGAAGACTGAATTTATCAAGTGAAAAGGAAAATCTATGTGAGAAGCCGCTGACAATTATAGATGTGTGAATAAATAGGATGTGCTGTATCTTAGAGGCTATTCTGAAAGAATATGCATGATTTAGTCTGGGTCAAAGATGAAACCCAAGTTACAGGCAAAAACCAGCTGTTATAGTGGTATTGTGTAGAGGGATTGAAAAGAAAGCTAAGTGAAGAACTTGGAGGTGGAAAGAACTTTGTTTTAGCCATGTTGAGCTTGAGCTGATGTGAGGAAATCTTGGGGAAACAGGTTTTGGTTTGGACAGACGAAGATTGGTATGGTGAGATTGTAGCCTCCATATTAAACGTTTTTCACCAAGTACATCTCGCATCAAGGTGTTTGAATTCTTTATGCATACAACTGTAAATAGGGGGAGAGCTTCTCTCAAATACTTTCTTCATTTACAAATGTTATGAGCCAGCTTACATTCACTTAGACTGAAATCAGCGGAGTTTCAGTTATAAAACTGAGAATTGAGTCCAATATTTCAGTTAAGTCAAAATTAATGACCCAGACTTTTCTGTGCCAAAGTTTTTTAAGAAGTTAGATTTAAGACCAATGAAAAATCTTGCTCAACATTTGAAGATCTGAGCTTCACGTGTTTGGGCTATACTTTATACATAACAGAAAACCTTTCTGTCTCCCTCATTCTATTCAAGAGGACTGCAGGACTTTGAATCCCATTCTTAGTTGCAAAAGATCTAACTTTTATCTGGAAAAAAATAGGTCCATTTTTTTTAAGCCACGAGGGTCTTCTAAAATCATTTGTTATTGTCTGCAAGTATCTGAGCAGCTGCAAAAGAAGATGGAACTTGAGATATTTTAAGTAGAAAATTGTATCTATTTTTATGTAGCAATAGGTAAGAATATGCATTTCTTAGCCTGTTGCAATTTCATTCCTACAGTTTCTTAGATTGTGTCCTTATCTCTATTTTTTGCTTTTTCATGTCTGGTATAGCTGCTATATGCTTTCATTCTTGTATTTTCTTGGGGGTCTGCTTTAATAGTTTAGTATTCCTAATCACTCTCCTCATTATTATGCAAGGTGCTGGATAAGACCTTACTTTAGGAAGCAATTCCATATCCACGTAAGACAAAGTGGCTGCTTTAATGATCTCTTTTTTGAAGTCCCTCACTGACTTAGAACGGGTTTGTTGCTTAGTAATAATGTCTTCTAGAAGAGGTATTACCAAGTCCTACATGCAATTAAAAAAGCACATTGATTCCTGAAATAAAGTACTTATTTTATTTGTGTTAGTAGTACTTTGGGGGTTTGTTTTTTTCTTTACTTATTTCCTTCTAACAGGTCTAAGCTTTCTTTCCTTTTTCTTTAAGAGAAGAATATAACTGAAGGCCTTTATAGAGGTTTTATGTATAAGATCTGTTCCGTTGACCCATCATATGAGAGCAATGAGACGTCCAGTTTAATCTAAAATTGATGAGAGGAAATCCTTCCTACATAATGTAAGGGGAGATAGTGAACAGGATCCCTTGGGAGGCAATTCAGAGGGGGAAGGCAGTCTAAGAGAGTTGACTGTACTTTAAGGAGGCTCTCATAAGGGCACAGAAGCACTTCTCATTCTTCTGTGCTTGTTTGCAACAGGAGACCAGCCTGGGTAGAATGCAATCTCTTCAAGAAGTTGAAAGTCAAAAAGGAATACAATAAAAAGTGGGAACTTGGCCATAGTACCAGGGAAGTGTATAAGAGCTTTGCACAGGCATGCGAGGAGAAAATTAGGAAGGCCTAGGCACAACTTGAGATGTAGCTAGCAAGGCACAAAAGACAGTAAAAAGGGATTCTATAGGTATGTCAAAAATAAGAAGACCAGAGATTCCTTAGAGCAGGGGCAGACAAAATTTGGCCTGTGGGCTGGATCAGGCCTGCAGTGGACTCCATTTCTCAGCAGCACCTACCTGCATTTCTGCGGCTGGTTTTTGTGGAGACCCCGGCTCAGCTCAGCTTCACTCTTTGCTCCTGGAGCCTGAGGTAAGTGACTGAGAGCATCAGGCCCTGCCCTTTCCCCTCCCCCTTCTCCTTCCCCTCCAGGCAGGGCTGGGCATTTCCCGCCCTGTTCGCAAATAGCTCTTGCAGGCTGAAGTTCAACCAGCCTGCAGAGCTTTTTGCAAAAGCAGGAAATCCACGGGTTCATCTGCTAAATGGAGAAATCTGCGTTTTCTCTGATAGAAAGGGGAAACCCATGGTTTTCTCTTTTTCTGTGGGAAATGTAAAACCAGGATCCCTGCTGATCACTGACTATACAAAGAAGGCTGAAGTATTTAATACCTTTTTTACTTCAGTTTTCACAAATAGGGGTAGCAATCAGATAATGAGTGCAGTTGGCATCAGAGATAAGGGAGGAGACAACCTACAGTAATGATAAAACAAGAATTGCTTGGAGAAGCTGGATACTTTCAAATTGGCAGTGCTGGATGGGATGCGCCCCATGGCACTAAAGGAATTGGCAAGGTAATTTTGGAGGCACTGACTATCCTTTTTGAGAACTCATAGATGTCCCAGACACCTGGAAAAGGGCAAATATAGTGCCTATCTCTAAGAAGGGGAAGGAGGATGATCGAGGAAACTCAAAAGACTGACTAGCCTGGACCTGGAAAGATGATGAAAACAGATCCTCATGGAATCCATTGTGAAGTACTTGGGTGATCAGAAATGGATTCACTAAGAGCAAGTCATGCCTGACCACTCTGATTTCTCTATGATAAAGTGACAGGCTCTGTGGATGAGGGGAGAGTAGTGGCTATAGTATACCTTGACTTTAGCAAAGACTTTGATATGCTCACCCATGACATCGTCATTATGTGTCAAGATATATTTCACATATTTCATAGACTTTAGGGTTGGAAGGGACCTTGGAAGATGGAATCCAGCCCCTGCCCAAAGGGCAGGAAGTCACCTGGAGTCATAGGATCCCAGCAAGATAAGCATCCAATTTGCTTTTGAAGGTGTTCAATGTAGGCGCTTGAACCACCTCTGATGGCAGGCTGTTCCAGACCTTGGGGGCTTAAACAGTAAAGAAATTCTTCCTGATGTCCAGCCTGAAATAGTCCTGTAGCAGTTTATGACCGTTCAACTTCGTCATCCCTTGGGGCACTCTGGTGAACAAACGTTCCCCCAGAAACTGGTGGTCACCCCGATAAACTTATACGTGACCATCAGATCACGCCGAGCCTGTGCTTTTCCAGGCTAAAGAGCCCTATGGCTCTCAGCCTGTCGTCGTAAGGTCTGTTTTCCTGACCTCTGATCATGCGTGTGGCTCTTCTCTGGACTCTCTCAAGCTTCACCACGTTCTTTGAATTGTGGAGCCCAAAACTGGATGCAATACTCCAGCTGCAGCCTCACCAAGGATGATTACGGGGGGAGAAGGACACCCTGGGACTTGCTTGAGAAGCATCTATGGGTGCAAGCCAGCATTTTGGTCGCTTTACTAGCCGCAGCATCACATTGCAGGCTCATGTTCATCTTGTGGTCAATGATACCGCCAAGTCTCTTTCTTCCGTAGTGCTAGCCACCGTAGCACTGCGAAGCCTGTAAGGGTGTTGCAGGTTTTTCCTCCCAGGATGGAGAATCTTGCATTTTTCGGTGTTAAACACCATCAGGTTCTCATCCACCCGTTTGCTGAGCCTGTCCAGGTCAGCCTGGATCACCTGCCTGTCTTCTGGTATGGATGCTTTGCCCCAAAGTTTGGTGTCATCGGTGAACTTGGCCAGTCTGCTTCTGACTCCAATGTCCACATCATTAATGAAGATGTTGAACAGTGTGGGTCCCAGGACAGAGCCTTGGGGGACCCCACTGGTCACAGGGCACCGTGATGAGTGACTGCCATCAATTACAACCCTCTGGGTTCGACCACGGAGCCAGTTCCCCAGCCAGTGGATCATGGTGGACCCAAGGCCACAGTTGGCCAGTTTTGCCAAGAGGTGATCATGGGATACCAGATCAAAGGCTTTTTTGAAGGCAAGATATCTGACATCAGTCTCTTCTCCCTTATCCAGGTGATATCACCTGGTCGTAGAAGGTAATGAAATTGGTCAAGCAAGACCTACCTGCAACAAATCCATGCTGGCTATCCCTTAGGATGTTGGCATCTGCCAGTCCATTAAGGATGGCCTCTTTAATAAACTTTTCTATGACCTTCCCCGGGTTAGAAGTCAGGCTGATGGGCCTATAGTTTGCCAGATCCACTTTCCTCCCTTTCTTGAAGATAGGCACCGCATTGGCCTTCAAGTCTTTGGGCATTGCACCAGAGCACCAGGAGTTTTTAAAGATGCATGCCAGAGGCTGGGCTTTAATGCTAGCCAGCTCCTTGAGTACCCTGGGGTGTAGATTTTCAGGGCCAGCTGACTTGAAGGTATCCAGCTTCTGAAGATGTTCCTTCATGAGGTCAGTATTAATGGAGGGCAGGGCATTTCCCTCACCCAGACCTCCCTGTCCCGTAGCGGGCATGGGCGTCCCATGGGACTGTTGAAAGACCGACGCAAAGTACCCATTTAATAGGTTGGCTTTTTCCTGGGTATCAGTTGTCAGTTGCCCCATCTGGTTCAGCAGGGGTCCAGTGTTGCCCTTTCTTTTCCTCCGGCTCCCCACATATCTGAAAAAAGGACTTTTTATTGTCCTTGATGCTCAAAGCTAGTTGGAGTTCAGTTGCAGCTTTGGCTTTTCTAGTGTGCTCCCTGCAGGACAGGATCAATGCAGAATAATCCTCCTTGGAGACTAAAGCATTTTAATATAGATACGTAACTGGTCAGTTCATCACAGTCAAGGAGTAGTCCTGCATGGGCACATCTGCTGATATAAGGCACATTAGCTGATATAAGGCACATTAGCTATTTTAAAGGCATATTAAAGGTATGGATCTACCTGTGTGTGCCCTTTATGCATCTTAAAATGGTGATTTCAGGCTATTGGCATCTAAATATTATACCTGCAAAACCAGGTATCAAATTTAGGCGTGAATAGCCAAATTGCCTTAATGCACATGTAGATGTGCTAAAGCAGGGGTGTCCAACCTTTTTGAATGTTGGGCTGGATCATGAACTTTTTATCACCCAGTGGGCTGGCGAGCCATATTCATATTTTATCACCCTGTGGGCTGTATGTTGGACAAGCCTGAATTAAGACAAAGCTAGCATAAAACCCCACCTGTGCTCAGCTAGTGACAAACTACAACAAATGATATCCTGGACCAGTCATCCCAACAGCTGGGGCCCCCCTTCTGCCTACCGCAACCACCATTTGAAGGCAGCCCCAGAAGATATTTCACAGCCGTGTTAAAATATGTGACCAAACCCATGTAGCCGGTGCTCTTACACAGGCCAAGGGGCTGCGTATGCCACTGCTTCCCCAGGCCTTGTCCACATGAGAAACACCACTGCCCAAAGTCTTGGCAGTGCCCAGGCAAGCGTGGCTGGGGCCCAGCCATTGCGTGAGAAGGGTGATGGTGGAACTGCAGAAGCGAGGCTGGTTCCCAGCCTGGCAGGGTCTCAGACCTGGTTTGCCCAGGGTAGCTCCTGGCAGGGGAAGGCCTCAGGGAAACATGGGCTGCTCTGTTCCTCCGTGCTTCCCCGTGGAGAAGGCAAACAGCCCTTGGGAGGGCGCAGGCAGCAGCCGCGGCAGGAGAATAGCACCCAGCGCAGCTGCAGGGAGCAACAATTCCCTCCCCACCCCACTTTTGAGCCGCCCCTGAACAGCACATCCCTACAAGCCGGTGCTGCCCAAGAGGGGGGGAGGGGGGCAGAGCAAAGTGGCTGCTGCACTGCAGCCCCTTGTCTGCCAACCTGCACAGCCCCGCTCACCATAGTGCCTGGCCACCTGTGCATGCAGCCCTGGTGGCCTCAGTGCTGCAAATCCAGAGTTTGGGGCTGGGCAGACACCAGCTCCCTCCGCCTCGCTCCACGGATATCACGCCAGGCCCCGGCCTGCTGAGGCCCCTCCCCCCCTAGGACTGCCCTGTGCCATGCCCCATTCCCACCCTGCCCCTGGCCATGGAGCCCCATGGGTTCTGGGAGGCAGACGGGACGCTGGGCTCAAGGGGCCAAGCTGGAGACAAGTAAAAGTGGGTGCTGTCCCCAGTTCATTCTGTCAGGTGTGGCTGGGGCAGCCCCATGTTGCGCAGCCCTCAGGGCGGCAGCAGGACCTGGCTCGTGATGTGGGAGGTTATGCGACCCTGGCCCTGCGGGGGGGTGAGCAGCTGCCTTCCCTCACCTGCCTGTCCCGAACAAGGGACCTCGGGCCTCAGAAAATGGCTTGGCAGGCCGCATGTTGGACAAGCCTGTGCGAAGGCATATTAATACTGCATATGTTGACTGACTTGGGACTAACTTTAGTCTGAAGTCTTTCTACACACCCACACTGTGTTAACGTGCCTTAGCACGTGCATGTGTAGATGTGCACCTAAATCACCTTAATGCATCTTAGGCAAATTGACATTAAGTTTAGGTACATGTAAAAGCATATCTGGATGTGCCCAGGGCCTTAATACCCAGTTAGGAGGTATCAAGTGGGGTTCCCCAGGGGACTGCCCTGGGTTTGGTATTTTTCAACATCTTTACTAATTTAGATGATGGGATCAAGTGCATGAGTTAGCAAAACTGAGGTTGACATCAAGGTAGGTGGAATTGCAGATACTCTGGAGGGGACAGTTAGGGTCCAGAATGACCTGCATAGACTGGGGAGTGGTCCATGTCGTCCCTTACACTTTGAATGTTCTCCTTGTAAACATCTGCAACACTGCTACATTGTTCTCTTCATCCTGCTTGAATACTTTGCTGTGATATTTACAAAAATTGGCAGAGTTTATTCTGCTGGTTTGTGAAAATCTTTACCCATCATTTGTCTTGTTCTTTTCCCAGTCTTGTCGTCTTAACTTTCATTTCTATGTATTTCTCTTTGTCATTCTCTTATCTCCTGTCTCTTATGCTTGCATAAATTAGCATTATTAAACTCTTTTTGGTAGGGACTGCTTTTGATTTGTCTTTGCATACTGCACAACACTGAGACTGGTTTGTGGCTCTAAATTCTATGAAGTATAGCCATACAAAATAATAAATGGAGTGAAATGTAAAATACATGAAAACTAGTGCTTTTCCTTTTAAATAACAATTAGTGTCTTACATTTTTTTTGATTTTGGAATTTTTGAACTTGTACAAGATAAGGCTTAAATAGTATACTGTTTTAATGACCCTTGTATAATATTTTCCTGTAGTAGAAACAACTAAAATCAGAAACTAGGGAAAAGGGGGGGGAAAAAATCACCTTGCGCAAAGCGGAAGTGGAAACAGAAAAACAAAACTACCAAAAACTGTTTGGACCTTGAAGGGAATTTGCTATTAAGGATAAAATAGGACATGATGTATGCTGAGGAACTGGATGACTAGTGGAGAATAAAACGTATGTTTCTCCTATGAAGCTATTTAGAGAAAACAATTCAGGTTTAATTGTGTGTTCTCTAAATCAAAATTATTTCAGCATCTGAAAATGGAGGTTTTGTGGCAATCTTACTGTCTAGCCACATGATCAGAATTCAGCATTCGTAGGAAAAACAAACTGGTATTTAAAGTCAAATCCATCCATGTAATTGTAGCACTGCCTGTCAGTTCTTGATCTGTTTCAAACATCGTGCAAGAATATTACAAACTGGTTCATTCCCATTTACTTTGTTCACTGGACAGCATCATGTCTGATATCATTTTCATGTGCTGTCAGGCAGTTCCCCTTTGTTTGCGTAGGTCTTTCAAAAAGCAAAACGGGAAACACTTTTAAATAGGAACATATTAAAGTATCAGTTAATTAAAAAAAAGACAAACCCAGGAGGGTTCGTACGTCCGTGTAAAAGTTTGATTTTTTTTTAGGCCGATAGGCGTCTTTTAAAAGTGATCTGTGCCGCTGGCAACACGCAATCTGTTTTGATCTTGAACTTCAGCTATAAAAGTTGCTGTGGAGGGTTGAGGTTGGCCCGTGGGCGCTGCCCCGCTGCTGGAGTAGATGCCCCGGACCGCAGCAAGCAGGTTTCCTTAAGGATGATGAGGTCAGGCGGGGGCGGGGCCTGGCGGAGAGGGGCGGGGCCTGCCGCGCGCGCCGGTGCATAGCTCCTGGGCCAGGCGCAAGGGCTCGCACCCGCTTGTTGGCAGGAGCGAGAGCAGGGACAAGCACAGCGGTGCTTTCAGTTGCAGGAAGGAGGGCCGAGCTTCACCGGCTCTCAGCTTCCCGAGACAGAAGGCGCGTCCTCCGCAGACTTTCTGCTCTGCTCCATCTGCAGGGCCCCGAGGCAAACTTGGCTGTTGCATGAGCCAAAAGGCGCTGCTGCCAGCGGGATCACAGCCTCGCCCTCCGCACGGGCGGAGTTGGGGCACAGCGCTCTTCAGCGGGACTTGGGACAGATCGCTGAGGTGCGGCTGGCGCTGGGACTGCGGCTGCTAGGAGATGGGAAGCAAGAGCCTGCTCTCCAGCATCCTCCTGTTTGCTGTGTTAATGCCTGGAAGAGGCGAGCATCTGCGAAGCTGCCAGGATGTTCTGAAAGTCTTCCAGCTGCGGAAGATTGGGGCCATCAAGGGATTCCCGGAGACCCCCCGAGCAGGTAAGAGTGGGGGCTTCCCTCTAGGGACCTCCTTAGGGACTTGCCGATGCCTTTTCTGTCGAGGATGCAGCTAACCTGCACCGGGACAAAGTTCAGTTAGCCCAGAGGCGGCCAAATGACAAGCTGGCATTGCAGGGGGGCAGGAGAAGGGGCATGAACAGGCACAGTCTTCTCCATCCTTCCCATCAAAAAGGGACCTTTTCATCCCAGCTGGCACTGCGTGGTTTATGCAGTTCAGGGATATGTAGGGCTGTGCTTCTGCAGCATTACCAGAATTAAGGATCTGTCAAGGCAACTTTCTTTGGATCCCTTCTTTAATTCATGCTACAGTGACCCTAGGTAAACCCAGTGGAACAGAAGAAGAGTGCTTGGACAATGTTTTCTTCTCAGATGGCTGCATCTTGGCTGAGGGGGCCAGGGCAATATTGTGGGGAGGGAGAGTCAGCATGGGCTATGGGGAGAGAGATTGGCCATAGTGGGGTCTTTCTGGTCCCTTACCCTTCTCTTTTTCTCCTGTAAATGGCACACATTCCTGAAACAGGGATTCCTGTCATGGCTCAAGCTTTGAATTTGGTGTCACTCTCAGTGATTAGCCAGTGGGGCCAATGTCAAGCATTGCAGATTGGGAAATGTACTTGTCCCTCTTTTAGTTGGGCCCAGCTGAGCTCTGGTTTAAGCCATTTTGGGCATTGTGAGAGATGTAACTGCAATGGGTGAATGTAGGAGGTGGCTCATAGCTTGCTTAGGGATGGCAGGAAAAAATTTAAGAATGAACTCCTGATTTGATAACATTCAACACTAACCATGTTTATAAACTGCACCTGTGTAAACAGGTGAAAAGAAGAACCATTAGAAGTTGTGACTTCCTCCAGTGCAACCCATTCAAAGAGCTTACCGAAGAGCAGTTGTTTGCCTGTTTACGCTATGGGTTTCTTACTGGTATCTGTAGCTGGGACAAATCCTCACCAGGGTAAGGCCTTAATTAACAGTGATGAGTGCAGGTTTAAATTTAATACACTCAGTATTTGCATTGCACAATACAAGTGTAATGCAAGTACTGGTGGTGAATTGAAAACAAATCTTGCAATGCAAAGTAATGACATAGCTTTACTTTCGTTAAATATCTTTGTTAATTTCAAGGACTGTTGGCACAAGTGTGATTATATGGGGAAGTGCTTGCAGGATTAGGAACTTGGGTACAAAGACTTTTGAGACCAAATTTGAATTTGTAGGTAGCAAGTTCACTATAACCAGTAATTGGGTGTGTCTATACAACTTCATTAATATGTCATTGCTACTGAGTATTGTTTAGTACCTCCTAACATGAGGTACTACATAAATGCACAGTAGCTAGTGCTAATGTGCAGTAGCAACGGTGCCCTTTTTTTTTTTGATGCTTAATGTGTGGTAGACTAATTCTACCATATTAGCATGGTTTTTGTAGTGACATGCTAATGCACAGTAGAATTGGTCTACTGTACATTAAGCATTGTGCACATGAACAAATGTAATGCCAACAGAAAAACAAGTTTTCTGTAAACAGGAATTATTTCAGAATTATTTTGATAGCTTTGTCTTCTAATGAAAAGTAGCTGGTTCTGTTCTCCTTTACCCAGCCATTGAAACTGGTAGCATATTTATCATATGCTTGTGTGCAAGTCCTATAATTTCAAGTTTTATTTTCTTACTAAAATGGTAAAGCTTATTTGTAAACTATATTGTATGTAATGAGTGTTCTAAGTTTGAATATTTATGAAACTATAATGCTTTCATTAAATCATAGCTTGCTGTGAAACGTAGCAATATAAATGACACATTTTCAATCTTATGAGAGAGGTTTCCTTAAGTACTTATTTTTGTAATGGTAAAAATCAAACATTTGCATGAGCTAAATATAACGAACAGAAAATAGATCAACTTATTAAAATAGGCTTGAAATAAATCCCCTCTTAATCTTGAGACATTTCTATCTGAATACAGACCTTGTAGGTGGAATAAATATCTGTTCATTTAATTCATGAAAACAATGCCATTTTTTTTCTGAGACTTTTATAAGTTGTGTGTCTATTCCTCTAAACTAATTAATGATTACCAAATCATAAGCCAAAAAAACCCTTTCCGATGGTATCAAAAGTCATTTGAGTAGTGAATATTAATCTATATAATGAAACAATGTTTTTGTCTCCCGGGCAGTGCAGTTAAAGTTGATTTAGAGGCTCCTTCCCCACAACGTTAATTCTTCCTGTACCTAAAAATACTTTCCTAACATAGATCTTAGCAATATTTTATTTTGTCTTAATATCACCCATCTACTTTTGGTCTACTGAAACGCACTTGCTTTGGACTGATGCTTTTGGAAACGTTCCTTTCAGAGCTAACTGTGGTACTCAGAGAGGTGATTGACCAGCAGGGGGTGTGAAACAGTTATAGAGATTACAAAGTTTCCCTGTCAAAATGAATATTAGTACTCTCAGAGACAGCTAGTAAAATCCCAATATTTGTCAAACTGAATACAAATATATAAAAACATTCACTTCTGAGTATCAGTGCTTTCACAAGAATGTATGGCATACATGATGAAAGTAAAAAGGATGTAAAATTAGAGATGTCAAACAAAAAGCAGGACACTTGAAACAATAAGTAATATTTAAAATTGTAGTTTCAAATGCAGTCAATGATAACTGTAGGTTGCTAACACAAAATATAAATAGGAAAGAAATGTATCCTTCATTATTTATACATTAGACTTCAAAGTTTAGCTTGTTTGTTTGTTTTTTGAACAACTAGTCAGGAACTAGCCCTCTATTTTTCTAACTTTTTTTCTGATACTGTTGAGAAGTACATGTTACATCTATTACTTATTAACAATGTTTGTCACAGAGGACAGCTCAAAATTGCTACTAAATGATTATCTTAACACTAAATACCGTATAGTATTACAATAGTAACAGTCTATGTACTAGTTGTGGTTGAAGTAATTATTTGGATTACAGTTGAATACTGGTCTCAGCCCAGGAGAGGTTATTTCTGGTCATGGAAAGACAAGCTTAAAGTACCAGACTTAGGGTGAATTTTGTGTTTCAAGCTTTTCAAATGCTTTTGCTTTTGAGTAGCTCAGATAACCTCTAAAGTTCCCACAAGCATTGGACCTGATACTGCATATACTTAACTACAGGCATAATTTTATTCATATGAGAGATTCCTATTGGGGAGGCCTGGTCCTTAATGAAGTGCAGTGACTTTTATTCGTATTTCAGAACAGCAGATCAAACCCAAGCAACCTTATGCTCATAAGTCATGAAAAATCAGTTATGATTCTTTTAAGAAATAAATTGGCTGCATTATGAAGTATGTAGCAGCCCTTATAACATCTGTATTTTACATACTGATAGTAATGTAAGAGAAGTATATATTATATAGGGTTCAATAGGGGCTAAGGTACAACTTACCACTGTATACAAACCCAACTATATACCTGTCAGAAGAGCAGGCATTCCTGAATGTTATGGGAACTATAAACCTGAATCTGCAAAATTCCCAAATATTAAAACACATTGTATTGATTTCAATGTTTAATAAAAGTTAGTGTAGACTACAATATTTCCATAAAACAAAACTATCCTGATACAAATCATTACTCAGTCTCTTTAATTGTGATTTTGTTCCTGGGAATATAAGCCCATGCTCAATCATCTTGTAGCATACATTATAATAAAAACATTTCCATTTCATTTTAATCTTCAGTTCTTAAAGCACTTCATATTTGTAGTCTGGTTCTATGCCTAAATTCTTCGACTCTACAACAGTTTCACCAGCATGAAAGTTAGGCAATTATATTACCTCGTTATTTTATTTATTTATTTTTATTCTTAAAAGAGCTTTCTCATTGTATGTAATCAAATCCTCAACTACTAAAGAGACTATGATTAAATGTAAAAATGCTTGCTCAAAACCTGACCTTTTGCTTCATGTATTCCAGGCGGAGCTTATAGCTGGATTCAGTGGTTTATCTCCTGGCACCTAGGCTGCTGTGTTTCATCTTACTTTTTCACTGTAAATTAGATTTCAGATCTTCTTCCATGCTGCCTCCACTCCATAGTGGAAGAAAAATCACTACCCTTTGTGGTAAAAGAGCATGATAAACAAGTCAAAGTGTTACATTCTCAATGCACAGAGTTTTGAGAAGAAAAAAAATTAATTCTGTGGTACTGTATACAGGGCTGTCCTGAAATTGCATAGATCATGGAGCCTTCATTGAAGGGAAAATGTCATTTTTTGTTTTGTCTTGATTGGCTTTAAGCCCAGAAATATGCTGTTGACAACACTCTACACTCATGCCCAGTTACTGCTTTCAGGCATGCCAGAAATAGAGGTTTCAAGAATAGGTATGGAGGGAGACATCTAGAGCAGGCTAATTGGAGCGTATCTGTGGGTTTGGCTGGATATAGGTGTGGGCATGCTTGAATCTCTCAGTACCAGGTTCAGCTGTCACCATGGTATGGACAAGAACTTGAACAGCTTATAATCATCATAAATTTGTATGCTAAAAATAGAAAAAAAACATGACAAATATACATACATTTTCTTGATATTGGCTGAATTCAAATGAAATTGTTCTTACTCACTGTTATGCACACACTCATCTAAAAGTTCTGCAACAAAACTGCTGTTTGTTCTAAAGACTGGTTAAGAAACATCCAGAGCCACACAGTGGGCGCATCTACATGAGCTGTTTCATTGCATAGTAGACTAATCTACTGCACAGTAAAGTGTCATTATTTACATGTGCACAGCATTTATTGCACAGTAAATTAGTCTACTATATGACTGGCTGGCTACTACCTGTAGATACAGGTCGATTAATTGTGCAGTACCACACATGTAGCCAGCTGACTAGGAGCAAATTGCTGATCTGCCAGTTGGGGCACAGGGCTGGGAATCCGCTGCTGGGGTAGGGAACAGTTTACCAGCCATGCAGGATATAGAGCTGGGAGACAGCTGCCTCAGAAGGGGGACAGCTCCAGAGCCCAGGCCTGGCCCTAGTGCCTTCTGCCAGCCTGGGGAAATCTGGAGCTCCTCCTGCCTGCTATAGGGGTGTCAGAGCCGGGCAGGAGTAGCCCTGCACTGAACTGTTCCCACCAGGATCAAATTTGCTCACACGGATTCCGGATAAATGGAAAAAGCTTACTGCGCAGTATTTTACCACACAGTAAGCTTACAGTACATTAATAGCATATGTAGATGCATTTAGTGGATTTCAAACTACTACTTCATAGTCAATTGGCTTCTTTAGCATGTTGTATTCAGTTATTTTCCTGTGGTCATTGAAAGCAGCTGTGTTTAATGATCTGGAACAGAAGTAGGTCAATACAATGTACTTTATATGTACGTGATTAGCAGTCTTAAAAACAATGTTCCCATAGGGGTTGGAGTGGTATCCATATAAAAAAAATCCTTTTAAAAATGTTTAACATTAAACTAAGGAGTAAGAGAAAAGGATGTATGAGATAATTGGCTAAAACTACAATAATAAATATTTGTTTTATTTACAAAAGTTTCTGGGAGTTTTAGGTATCTTTGTTTTATCCATAATGGCAAATCTGTAGTGATGGTTAAAATAGCTCCTCTTGCCCACCCCTAAGGAAAGCAGATGAAGGCTTCAATACAAACCTACGTTTAACATTTTTCTTAACAGAGTTATATAGAATTTGGACAACAAATCACCCCTCCACCATAATAATGTAGTCCTTTAAACTCTTGGGCCATATGAGGTGGTGACTCCTCACAGTATCCTCTTGACTATTGATTATCCACAGTAGTATTGAATTTTACGGTTATATGTGTTGAGGAATAATGATCAGCAAAGCACGCAATACAAAATTATTTGAGCTGTTGGTCTGTTCTTTGTGAATAAACCCAGTAGCAGTTTTTTGGTTTGTCATGAAATTACAGACAAAAGTAATCATTGAATTTCTTTACCCTAGAAATGCTTGCAAGGGCTTTCTTGATGATTTGGGCATAATTACTCATAGTTGTACGCATAGTTCAGGAGTAGTAGGTAATTGGAGTTTTGCAACCATCATTCTATGGATGATCCAGGATAGCTTTAGCTCCATGAACATCACAAGTAAGTAGAAGTGTCTTTTCTATGTCATATCAAATTAGCACATTGTTGGAGGACTTATTCCATTTAGTCTGTTTTTCCATTATAAAGGCTCATCAACCATGACTTTGTATTTTAAAAAGAAATAACAGAAGCTAAACAGCCCCATAAATGCTTGCAGTTCCTGCTTGTTCTTGGCCATTGGAGCTCTGTGAATTGCCTCTACTTTTGCATTAGTGTGGTGACTTCTATTTTTATCAATTTAGAATCCCAGGAACTCAACAAAAGGTTACCCCCAAAACATACTTCTCTTTCCTGAGTTTTAGGTTAGCACTGTCAATGTGGCTAATATTTCTTGCAGTCAAACAGTTAATTTTTACATGGCCTGTTCTCAAATAAGGACATTTTCAAAATATGGCATAACTCTTTGTTGAACTGTGAGTAGGTCTTTTATAAACCTCAGGAAAATTCCTGGTGCAATCCTAATTACAAATTGCAAGCACTTGGCTCCAGATTGCTCCTTGGTGGCAAATGATCATCCACAAGAAGTTGTTTCATAGTAGCTAGGGTCAGGAGGGGCCTGAATAGATCATCTAGCCTGACTCCCTGCCACAGGCAGGAATGAATCCTGGGTTCACAAGACCCCAGACAGGTGATCATCCAACCTCCTCTTGAATTTGCCCAAGGTAGGGGTGAGGACCACTTCCCTGGGAAGTTGGTTCCAGATTTTGGCCACTCTAATTGAAAAATATTGCCTTCTGATCTCTAACCTAAACCTATTGTCCATCAGCTTATTACCATGTTAATACAATTGTGCCAAGTTCACTTTCCCAAAATCTTCCTTCCAGCAAGAGTGTCAAGGAGATGGATTATAGCTGGAATTTGATAGGTATGTTTCTGCTGTGGTTTGCTTTGTGGACAGTTTTTTGCTCATATTTAAACATGTCAATTTGGCTTCAAGACTGCTACAATAGGAGTGGACTGTAATGGATTTACCACTGTTTCTAGGATGCCTTGTTAACCAGATCCATTGCTGCATTACTTTTTGGACAGAGGGCAAAAGCAACACAACATGGCTTTGTTTTAATTGGTGCCATGGTCAGATCCAACCTGTTGGTGAGTGTAAGAGGGTTTTCACACCTGTGGCCTTCCTAAACAGGTTCTCAGCTGGTCTCAGCATTAAACAGAGTATTTTCTAGGCTGGAGTTTGTTTCTTGAGCAGTCCCTCAGCTGGCCCCAGCGATAAACAGTGTCTTCAAACAGGCAAAGCAAACGAACAAAATCTTATTGTTCTATTTGGGACACTAGGATGGGTCCCCTGTGGCCCTGCATGAGTGTTCTTGCCCTTCATCTAGTTCAGCAGTTGAGCCCATCACTGTTTCTCCCATGTTTGTACTCCCTGTGGTTCTGATATCTGGAGTTTTTTAATTCTCCATGAGTTACTCATTGGCAATTCACAGCTGCTGCTACTCAGTCAGTCTGGCTGATTCCTATAAGGGGACAGGCCACCCTGTTACAGTAGGCCTTTATACACGCTTAGCCCTTCTTCAGAAAGTTTACTCAGAATCTCTAGGACATTCTAAAGGGTGTCTTGGAGAATATCTTGAACTATTCTCCACTTAGTAAGCTTCTTTGATGTCCTTTAGTAATTATGAAAAGGTAGACCCCTCAAATCCTTCCTGTAGTGGATGCTGACACAACATTTTCCTTTTTAAGTCAACAATTTGTTTATTTTAGTCAACAAGTTGTGTTTTGCATGAGCCAGTAGGAGGACAAATGTGAGGCCATAACTATTTATGTTTCTCTGAAATTAAGGCAAACTTATTTGAGTCTTCTTTCATGACACATGAGACACTCTGGAGCCTAACTTGTGTAGGTCATCTTCTGTAGGGCAGCATTCCTACACTGTTGACAAAACTAGTTGCATAGACATCTGTGAGCATTCCACTGGCACATGGGAGGAGGTCACATTCAAATCAGCCACAGTATTTGTGGCAACTGGAAGTGTGTACCCTCCTTCTTTGACTTCTTTCCAGATGGGCAAAATTTCTGATGATAAGCATGTTCAAGGTGATCCTTGCACTTGTATTAATGGCATTTGGCATCACAGAAATGGCATATGTTGTGTCTGTAGCTTGCACCTCAGCTATGGCAGCTTTCCAGGGATGGAGAATTTATTTTCTTATGAGCTGATGGTAACTTATTTGCAAAATATCTTTTAGCTTGCTTTTTATGAGTATCAGTTGATTGAATTTTCACAGACAACACTTGGATCTCTGTTGAATGGAGATGCATGAGCAATAGGGCTGTGCAAAATTTTGCTGGCAGTTTCATTTCGACACTGTTTCAACTCATTTTGAACTCAAAACAGTGAAATCGAAATGAAACAGAGAGTTTTGAAACAGCCTCGAAACGAAACGAGGCAAGTTGAAACGATTCAAAATTTTCTAAACATCTCAAGTTTTGAAGCTCAAGCTGGGCTTGCCTGCAGGGAAACAGAAACTAAAGTAAGGAGAAGGGGGAGGGGAGGAGGACTGCTCTCATTATTGACTGTGTAGCTGGCCAGTGACTAACGTCCTTTCCTGAGGTCCCTTCCAATCCCAGTGATCTGGAGGAGGGATGGAAAAATTGTATAAAAGGCAGCATTATTTGAACTGTCCTGCTTTCTGCCTTGGTGTCAGTTGAGTGAGAGCGCACCTTAACACACACATATGGGCACCCACCCATGTCATGAGTTTTGCCTGTCAGCAGCCAGAGGTGCAGGGCAAGAAGCCCCTACACCCATCTCCTTGAAAGCTGGTAGGCTTTGTGGCCTTGGCAGGGGCTAGCAAGCCTGCAACTTTCACCATACTGTGTCTTGAAACACACAGCTACCCATGTTGCAACTTTTCCTTGTCCGCAGCTTGAGGTGCAGTTTCCCCCAAACCCCTGCACCTATCTCCTTGAACCTTGGTAGGCTTTGTTGCCTCAGCAGGGGCTAGCATGCCTGTAGTTTTGCTGTGGCTTAACACATACACATGGCATGAGTTTTTTGCTTTTAAGATTTTGAGGTCCAGTTTCCCTGAAACCCCTATACCTATCTCCTTGAAACATGGTAGGCTTCATGCCCTCAGAAGGGGCTACTATTCCTGCAAGTTTCATCCAGATCAGGCCAGAAATAACAAAGTTATAGGCTGTTTCGAACTTCCCCATTATAGCCTATAGGTGAGATGCTGAAACAGCAAAACTGTTTTGACAAATCAAAATGGAACAGTAGTTTGAATCAAAACGAAATTCAAAATGAAATGCTGTTCTGTCAAAACCTTAAAATGCAAGTAGAAACAGAACAGTGCCATTTCGCACAGCCCTAATGAGCAACTGTTTTTCGAGCAATGATGAATTTTAAGTTTTGCTTTGTAAGGATTTGTGTTGCAGGTGTAGGTCTTCAGGGACCTCTTCTGCAGGCACTGGTTCTTAGTGACGGAGAGTTTGGCCAGTTTTGTCTACAAAAGAAGACTAGACACTAAAATCCAAAAGCAGTTTGTGTGTGCGCTAGCCGAGTCATTTTGCTCCATCCTTTGACTTCAGAAGGACGACTCCTTGTATGCTTGGCTTGTAGATGGTTTTAGTTTTGTTGAAGAAACAACATGTGCTGTGGCTGTCGCCAGACTGTTGAATCCTTTTTGCTTCGTCTTTCCACCACTTTTCTTTGATTTTTCTAATCTTCTTTTGTGTTTCAGCTTTAATGTGGTAATAATTTTGCTTCTGCTTGGAGCTTATGTCATTCTGGCAAGCTTTGAAGACTTTCCTTTTTTGTCAATGAGAACTTGAATTTCCCTATCCTTCTCATTGAGCCAGTCTTGATGTTTCTTTATGAAGAAGCCTAGGGATTCTTAGCATGCCATTTCTGAGGCTCTTTCAGGGATAAGTGGTGTCAAGATCATCAGGGAGGCTGGAGAGTTTATTACTGCTGCAGAAGATCACTTTTACCAGAACCTTTTAAGAACTTGCTATTGAACCTATTTTTTGATAGCTGCTTTTGTTTACATCATTTTGGAGCAACACAATAGACAATCAGATGATCCACCCAGCAGTCATCTGTGCTGGTCATAGCTCTGTTGATACAGATAGTGCATGCCCAGGACCATTGCAACATGATGTAATAAATCAGGTGCTAGTGTTTTGAATGGAGATGCATCCATGATGTCATCCATTTGGTGCTTTGATGGATAAGGAGTTTGTGATTGTGTTAGGAATACTAAGAGAGAAATTCCATTTGTGTTAATTTCCCCAAGTCTTCCTTTCCAAGTGTGTATACATTGATCCATGGTTGTATTAATCTGTACTCCGGTAAGACCTACAGCAGAGTATCATCTCAAACTCCACATATAATTTGACTCTTTAGTACAGGCTTGAGCCTGATATCAAAATCACAGTTCTTGGATAAATGATACGACTCAGCTACCTCTGCTGCAGTGTCTTTGCCTAGAAACTGATTTCACTGGTTGAAATGGAAGTAGTTCATTGTTTTAGATGGAGTTGTTGAGAAGTGATTATTTAGTAGTGTGTGGATTTCACTGTAGGGCTTATTGCAGGGTTTGACTGGGGATAAGAGTAAGCAAAGAGTGTTAGAAGCCTGTGAACTAATGCCAGTCAGTAGAAAGGCACATTTTTGGTCAGAGGTCTGATGGGCTTCCAGGTAGAAAATAAGCCAATCAGCGCAGGAGGCCTGGGACAACAGCCTGACTTCCATGTGACCCAAGGTTGCCATCAGGCAGGGCAGCCACATGGAATGTCATGTGTAGGAATTCTCTAGTCGGGCTCCTTGTCCCTTGGAGTTCTTGTCATTTATTCAGGATGAAGCACTTCCTGCTCACTAAGATCTGCTCTTGGTTGTCAGTTTAATGCATTGCAGGGGTTTGTCCCAGTCAGAACAGATAGAGAACAACAGGACATCCATCTTTATTATACCAATGAAAGGCTCAACTGAAGGCTTCCAAGTAAAATAGCAGGCAGAAACAGGAGATAAACACTATGGCTAGGGACAGAAATTACACAAACTAGTATAAACTATCAGAAACTGGTTCAAATGTGTAACACAGCAGAAAGCACATAAACTGCTTTCGAAATGGCCAAAATCAGTTTAAGATCAAGCTGGATGGATGTAGTATCAGACTTAACTGGTTTAGGTTAAATTTGTTTATTGAACTAGTCCCAGATCCCCTCCAGATTCAAGTTAACTCTCCCCCAGCATACCAGGGTGCTTTGCACCTCCCCCACAAACCCCTTTGCAGGGTGGGTGAGCTTGCCTTGGCTCAAGCTTTCTGCTTCGGCTGAGCAGGGAGGCGTACTCTAGTATCCCCCAGCTTGTGGCCTGAGCCACTGTAGGGGTGTGGCTGCATTTCTGGAATCAAAAGTGAATGTCTGTTCACTTGCTTATCAGTTCAGTCTACACAGTCTTGGATTTTCTTCTCAGAAAATAAATTATCCCACACAAGTAGCATACTCAGCTTTCTCCCCCTTGTCAACAGGAGCGCACTTCTCCCACTGCCCAACCTCTCTTGATATCCTTCTTCTCCTGTAACACCTTGCCACACATCCAGCTACACAGAAGTTTCTGATACTGTTAACTATTTTTGTAATTACAGTCTGTACTTGAAAGTGTTTCAGTGCTCACTATGATTATCACTGATGTCTCAGGATCAGTATAATTGAGGTTCTCGGTTTTGTCAAGATTTCCTGTATCTGGTGCTCTTGTTTCTTACTGTTATCAGTGCTATGTTTATGGGCCCATCCTGCCTTCTAACCTGGGCCCTTGCTTCTCCCAATACGACAGAAACTTCCCCAGACCATTTAATCAAATAATTATTAAATGCAAGATGCAGTGCATCAGCTTCAAGAGGAGGAATAAGGAAGACTGTGGGCAATTTCTAGTCTGTGGCCTGGTAATTTAAAGCATGTTGCTAGGAAACTGGAGACCTATGTTTTACTCTTCTCTGGGGAGGGAGGTAAGAACTTGGGATTCCTGCTCACTGGGCTTCATCCATTGCACTCCCCTGCTCAAATTAATGGAGGGTTTTCCTCCATTTATCTTCTGACATTTTGCATGCAGTCTATTTTGCCACAGAGGAAGATAGAATCCCAGACTGTAGATAAGTTCCCATAAGTGTAGTTACATGACTACATACATATCTTTTAAATGCATAAAATGAAATATCCTTTAGTGTCATATACATATTTTACTCAGAGATGATATGTACTTATGGTTTACTCCAGAGGTTACTGGATTAGTTGAAAGCATTCCTTTTGGGGGAGTCCCTTCCAGTGAAATCTGTAGAATTGTTTGTATTTCTAGCCTGGAGTTCTGAATAAGAACTGCAATGGCCTTCATTACTTCTGAAAAACTTCAGTTCTTGTTTCCATTTAATTTAGGTGCACCTCTACATGAGATATTTACTGCGCAGTAGACTAATTAGCTGTGCAGTGAACATCTCAGTATCCACACAGGTACCCCTATTAGGCTGAAGTAAGCTAATTTTCTCCACAGCAGGATAGTACTTGTACATTTACAGTGGCATGATGTCCAGATGCGTGCCCAGCAGCAAAAAACTCTAGAGCAAAAAACCCTACAAACTCCAGAGCTTATTGCTGCACATTAATAGGCATATTGTAGTTGCACCCGTTAAGTACCAATACACTTTCCTAAATCTTTGAAACCTTTAACATATCCCTTGACCCATACTGAAATGGTTCAGGTACATACTTCATTTTATTCAGTGTATTTTTGGCTTTGAAAATGACTGATTTCTAGTCTTAGTTGCCTCCAGGCAGTAATGGCTTTCTACAATTTCAAAGAGAAGGTATAAGCACCATGTTGCAAACACTGTATCAAAACTTTTTTTTCTAGAAGCAGGTTGCAAAGCACTTTCCTGGAGTTTACTCCACTATCACTTGCCAATGATAGAGCACCAAATCAAAATGCTTTTGCTATTTTTGTGCAACCTCCTGCAGGTTGGCATTATCCCACAAAGCATTAAAAAAATTTGACAACCATTCCTGGAACCATGATGCCTTAGCAAAGAAGGCTCCATTCTCATTAGTTTGGTGCTCTATCTCTGATGTTTAAGCTCTGGAATTCTCCTTCAGTGCCACATTTTTCATCTTCCATTTGGTCATAGCAGGCAATCTGCATAATGGTATTCATACTGTTTTAAACTTACCTTAGATTCAAACTTGGGTTCTCAGATAGCGACAGTAGCCAGTTGGAAAGTACTGTACTTGAAAATCTGGAATTCCTCTTTAAGGAGTGCTATTTCTTAGTCACACAGTAGAAGAAACTCACCAGCAGTAGACACAAGATATTTTCCTTTGCTCGGAAGGGGGAAGAAAACTC
This sequence comes from Crocodylus porosus, assembly GCF_001723895.1. Lineage (NCBI taxonomy): Eukaryota > Metazoa > Chordata > Crocodylia > Crocodylidae > Crocodylus > Crocodylus porosus. The sequence goes on along the minus strand of NW_017728906.1, from coordinate 111,631,754 downwards.
AGTACATCTTGATATGCATCTTAACAGAGATGTTTTCCCAGCTAACTTTTGAACACCTGCCCCAAGAACAAAGAGTTGCCTAGAGGTACTCAATAGGAAGTGCTAAAGCAGAGAAAGGTGCCTCTCTCAGGAAGTTTAGATACTGAATTCAAGCTATTGATTTAGGTGCCTAAATCTATTCATTTGAAATTCACATCAAGTTCCACTCTTCAGATTACCATGCAATGAGTTTCTGAGAATAGTAAATTCATGATGTTTAGTCTGACTTCCATTGATAGTTAGCAAGGTAAAAGTTTTAGCCTACGGTGAGAACTTCTTCCCAAGAAGCAGGAGTCCTAGGTTATAAGTCTTTTTTCCTCCTGAGGGAATTTGAACCTGGAGCTACTACTTCCTAGGAGAGCACTGTGACTACCAAGCTATTGAAATGATTAGGTGAGTCTCAATTCTCCTTTGAAGTTAGGCTGCTGAGCAGCTAAGGGTATAAGAGCTATAAGGTCTGAAGGATTAGTGGTTCTGGCATTTTTTGGACTAAAGGAGTTTTGAGGTCCAGCTTCATCTGACAAGTTTTTCTGTTCTTTCAACAGCTATCTACCTAATAGAAAATAAATAAGTAGGACAAGCAAGGAGTGTCTATAGTCAGGTGTCTGTAGCAGTAAGGGAAAGAAAAAGCTCCTTTGTTGCTAAATACCTTCAGGAGGATATGGACCTTAAAACTAGATCTCCCACTACATGACCATGTGCTCTGACCACCAGAGCTACCAGTTTTAAGCTGAATTTGGCGCTGTCAGCGTATGTTAAATATCTTTTTTTCTACTTGTTTTCTGCGACTTAGGTAGAACTTAGGTGCTTCCCAGTGACACTTCAAATCACAATGGAACTTAGCTGGAGTTACAAGCTGTAGTGTGACTAAATGCTTCTTTTAAATTGCTTCTGAGCTTGCACAGAAATCCATAGGCATCTGAGTACTGTCATTCCTCAATGACAGCACTGTGGAGACGGATGCTATTGCAATGAAATAGATTTGTGCCTGTATATTCAGGATTTAAGTCGGAGGCAAACTGAGAAGGGCTCAAGTAGAAGTGGTATGCCCTTCTGCTGCAGATGATTCTGCATTTGGCTCCAAAGTACTACCTGCCTCTCCGGAAGTGCATAGGGCTGTTTTACGCTGTGGCAGTGCAGGCAGTTCAGCACATGTGGTGGGTTCTTACAGCACGCCAGCTGAGAACCATTGTCTTAGGGCATTCAGGACCCCCCCCCCCCCCAAAAAAAAAAAAAAAAGGAAACCTACTCATCACCTACTTTTCTTATCTGAGTTAATATTTCCAAATGCCAGCTTAGACTTCTTAGAAAAAAAATTCCATACCACGATTCTGGAGTTTAGTGCTAATTGTTTGGTCTCGAATTCTTTCTACCTTTCATCTGCTTGTTTAAAAAAAAGGAGGGTATTCTGCATGTTTTGTTTCAGAGCAGATGTTGAACATGATCACATTTTTCATTAATGGTTTAGTCAGGTTGTCGTGTGTCATCTGCAAGTCCCAACTGGTCTGTTTACTATTAAAGAAAATATGTAGTGTTTTCATCTTTTGTTTCAGGGTCAAACAAGAGCTGATACCATTGGCATTATGATTTTCTTGGTCTGGAATCAGGAATTCTGCTGTGTGTTTCTTTTGGTTCAGGACATTTATCTGCAGATCAATTGAGATGGAGCCAAGTTATTGTCAATAATGTTAAGTGAGTCTTGGCAGTTTAGTTTTCAAACATGCCGGGTCTGGTGTTAGCATTACTTTTTCTTTTCTTTTTTCTTTCAGAATAGGATAAAACTATTCATTGGGTTTGCATTTCCTTTGATTGACAAACTGAGTTCTGAATTGTTCTAGGTGTTCTTTAGAAGTCTGGTGGATTTTACTGGAGAACAGGAGGTTATGATCGAGTCCATCTCTTGCTTTTTAAAATTGCTTTCATTGTACTTCAGGACTTGTAGTAGAGATGAAAGCTTTTTATTAGACCAACAAGATTTTTACAAAAAAAAATGTCTTTAATTGCAAGGTTTTGGGCACAAACACCCTTCATCAGGCATGGGAGAAAAGATAGTGAAAGTTTTCCTGGGTAGAAATGAAAGATCCTATGAAATATGAATTCACAGAGGAGTCAATAGATGGGAAAACTCCTCTGGTAAGAGTACTTAGAACTTTTCATTCATTGTATTTAGAAGTTTGAGGTCTGTGCTCGAGGCTTCACGAGTTATAATTTCAGCTTTCACTCACATGCTGAGGGTATCAGTTTTCACTCCAATTACAATATCCTAGTTTATGGAGTGATTACTCCTTTGCTTGAGGCAATTGCTATGCCCTGATTGCATTTCTTAACAGGAGTACACTAATTGTGCTCTTGGTAGCCCAGTGGCTATTATACTGAATTAGCCATCTTGGAAGTTTTGGTGCATGCATCCCATTTTTTAGCTTTGCGGTTGGAGTATTGCTTCTCAAGTCTTCTGGAAATCTCTGGTTTGAGATTTGTCAGAGTATCATCTGTACCAGATAATTATGAATAGGACACTCCTCCATAGCCTTAAGTATAGACTACTGTTTTAATGATGGTAAAAGATCAAATGCTCCTCCTCTTTCAAAATGGTGTCTGTATAAGAAATATAATTTAGTCTTTGTCCTTATCCCTGCTTTTAGTCCAGAGTCATCTGTTTCCATATCAGACAGGCTGATAACCTATCCATATATAACCCCAATACTCTTGCTTTCCAATTATGCTTGTAAAAATTTCAATTCCAATTATGATTCATCAAGAAATTACTTAATCTAGAAATATCAAAAACTCTTCAGTTTACCCCAAGGTGCCACTGGATGCCCTTACACTGAGTGCTGTTTCCCACATGAGAGCTAAAAGCTATGCAAGTCATTCTCCTTAACTATATATTACATTATGTTAAGGGTTTGGAAGGGTATAGTGTGTCCTGTCGCAATTACAGTAGCTGCTAAATTTAACTTTTCTTTGTGATTTAACTCATCTGTTTTGTCAAATGTTGTACACATTTTAATTTACTTCATGTCAACATACAGGATAGTACAAATGGTGCATTTTGAAATAATAAAATTCACAAAAAAAAAAAGTAAGTAGGAGGAGGCAATGCTTTTGCATATTATTATATTTAAGATATTATTTACAAAATCCATGGAAACTGGAAATTTATGTTTTAACTAATAGACTACACAGTCCCTTTAGAATAGGGACTAAGTTTTGAATCCTTAGTAAACAATTTCACTAAAGTTATTTGTACACATCTGAGATAAAAACATCTTCCTAAAAGTTATTTTTATAGGTCAACCATAAATAATTCAGTTTTCTGCAGTTATTGTTGTTTTTGAGGCCTGAATTTTGAAGAAAGTCGAACTAAATGACCATAATTGTCCCTTCTACTGTTAAATTTTTTAAAAATAAATTGGCAGAAATTGTTTTGTAGATGGAAAATGGGTTTATTATGGGTAAAAAGTAGAAGGCTCAGTTGAATATGTTTCAAATAAAAGGAGTTGTGAGTGGGGCAAGGAATATTTCTCTTAAGGTCTGATCCTTATTAAGTGCAAGCTGTAATTGTTTGACAATTCTTTGGTAATTGGAGCTTCACAGACATCTGAACTCCCATCAGTGTTTATGGAGTAATTTTTTAGAGCAGTGATACCAAATGCACAGTCTATGGGCTGAATCCAGTGCATGGAGCAACTTCATCTGATGTGTTGGGCACTGATAGGCCAAGAAATTTGAAGGTGGGACCTGCTCCAGAATCCAGAATACGGGGAGGATGTGTGAAGGCAGTGCCAAAACAGCCCCATTAGCCCTGCAGCCACTTGGCTGGCCACCTCCATCATCTCCACTGCTGCTTGCCCCACTGGCCCTTCTTCCATCCTAGCCACTGGCCCTGCCATCACTGCCACTTGCCCCATTACAGGCCCATAACCATAACTACTGTCCCTACCACTTTCACTGTTTGTACCATGGATTCAGTCCAAAAGAAATCTGACCCAAGGCCTAGAGTGAGTCTGACATGCCTATTTTTGAGTATTAAAAATTGAGTGTGCTTGTGAACAGTCCACCAACATCAAGTGACCAATATGGTGTCCTTCAGCATCCCAGGATGCACTATTCACAGCTCTCCCCACTTTCTTCCTCCAAACAAACTTTCTCCCCTCCTGAACTCTACTGCTTGGGGGGTGGGCGTGGTGCTGCTGGTCCCAAACCAAATCCCCTCCTGCCTCCAGGCGGCACCCCCAAACCACATGACATCACAAGTCCATCCAAGTTCACAGTAGCTTGCCATTTGCTCATGCAGAGAACATCTCCCTTGGATCCTGTCAGATGAGCCTTGAACTGGACTCTTTCTGAGGTACTGGACCTCATTGGAGTCTGGGGCAAGGAGAGAACTATTGCCACCACTTTCAAGGTCACAAAGGGCAACCACTGAACCAGGCAGTACACCAGCAGATTTTAGTTCAGATGATGGCTTGGGGGCACCAGCATGACTGACTGCGGATCCAGACAAAGATCATGTCTCCGAAGTCCCGGTACATTTAGGGCAGGGATACTAATAAGGTCTTTGGGGCAGCGAGAACCATGGTTATCTATCACAGGGAGCTGTCCAGGATCCTCAAGGCAGATCGTGCCATTGTTCCTTGCAATACTGTGCACTGCTCACTTGAGGGCCCAGTTTAGCGCAACGATGATGAAGGCAGCAACGGTGATGGGGGCAGAGTTGCTTCCTCAAAGCTTCCAACTATTGAAATGGCCACAGAGCAGCCAAGGAGGTGATGGACTTATTCCCTGTCAAGACCATCCAGACCCCTCAAACCCTGACCCAGGATGACACAGATAGCGATTCAGATGGCAGACATGGGACACAAGCAACCCACCACTAATTGCTAGCAAGTCTAAGTGACTTGGGGGAGAAAGATGGAAGCCTTGGGTTATGGAGGTAGTCATGCCTTGGGGGCAAATCTAGGTTCTGAGGTATTTTGTGAATAGGGAGTATTCTGAGGACTAGGTGTGGCCATGTAGCTAGGCTAAGGAATTGAAGTCTGTGCTGCTTGCCCCTCACCCTTCCAATTTACTCGGAGGGGTAAATACACAATGCAATTATGCATTATGTTATGCATAAAGCGGGGGATGTGTGAACTGATGGTACACCCATTCCTTGGCCTCGAGAATTGTGTGTAGCTAAATAGCTATTAAGGGCAGTCAGTGCCCTCTTTGAGGTTTAATCATTTCACACCACCCTTAGCAATACTAGCACTGAGATTACTGAGTCCATCCCAGGTCCTAGGTGAGCTGAAAGCAAAGCTGAAGTCTGTCAGTGCCTTTCCCTTTAAGCTGGACGAACAGTGCAGAAAACTTCAATTAAAGTCAGGTTACCTGTTGGGACTTGAATTTTTCCTATGTCTTTGGCCCAGTCAGCTTTAGGGTTCTTCCCTCCAAACCCCCAGCCCGGTCCTGGGTGGAATAGGAGTAGGGGGCTGGAGCTGGCTCAATAGCAGCACTGGCAGCTGGCTGCATACTGCGCTTGCTGTTGGGGAGCCTGGGGGGATGAGGGCCATGCAGTTTGTGAAGGCTGTGGCAGCTGAGTGGGTCATTCAGGAGTCCCACCGCTGTCTGCTGCTTCTCTGGGTGAGCTTAGCTGGCTGGCCCCAACATCCAGTTCCACCAACACCTGCCCATTGGACCCAACCCTCCTCCTCCTCCTCCAGCTAGGGAACACAGCTCAAGCCTTCTCTGGGGACAGTAGCATCTCCCCTCCCCCTTTTTTAAGTTCCTCCACCATTTGTTCAAGTTTTAAAGGATTTTTTCCTCCTTCCTCCCTCCCAGAGACTGGCTGGTCAGTTTTTTAGGGGAGCACAGGATGGCTGCCTGCTAGACCTGAGCCCCTTCCTCCCCTCTCCCCCCAAACCTCCAGGTGGATGGCTCTAGCTTTCCCCCAGCCCACCATGATTCTGTAGGAGCCCCTGTCCAATGAGCCCTGCCAAGCGCAACCCCTACAGTCCTATCCCAGATGTTGGATTTCATGGTCTGAACTTCCTTCCACCACCTTGTTTTGGGATGTCATCTTTGTGTCTTACTGAGAGGTGTTGATCTTTGGGATTCCAAGCACCTTCACAACTTGGAGTCGCTTGGGAAGGGTCATCATCAGGGAGGTTTTCTCTAATTAAAAAAAAAAAATCCCAATTTTAGGTTAAAAAACTAGCCTGGAATCCACATTCTTTTTCCGTGTTCAAAATGAAATGCCACTAATATATTGATACATATATGTATATAGTGGTGTTTCATTTTATTCATGGAAAAAATTGGATTTTGGGTTACTTTTTTAAAACCAAAAATTGGGTTTTGTTTTGCTTTTAATCAGAGAAACCAGGATCCCTGGTCATCATTCCACCTTACTGCAGAAGGTAATGGATTGAGGCTTTCACTTCTAGGTAATTTGCCAGGGTGAGGGTAGCACAGACATGGGACGTTTCAAGAGCCTCGCTCATGTTCCCTGGGATTGCCAGCCTGTCCTGAGAGCTCTCATAATAAGTGCATGCCTCCAAAGCTTGAGCTGGCACAATTAGGAGCATAAGTAGCTGGGCATATATGCAGTCATGCTAGCAGTAACCCTGCAATAAGTGTGCTCTGTGCTAAAGGGATAATCTTGCCAGGGCAGTATCAGTCAGATGAATGGAATTCTGAGATGAGGACAGGACAGAGAAAGTTGTGGGGGCAGGAAGGGAGCATTCTTAGCTGGTGATCCCCAGTCACCTGTGGGAACACATGGAGAAGGAAATGTGACAGGCCAGGTAACTGTGAGAGCAGGTAGCCCAATGGTACTCCATGCTGGTTTGCTGTTGTGTGGAAATGCACACCAAGGACAGCTGTGTTTCCCTTCATTTTATTCAACAGTTTCAAGGCTCATCAGCTCTGTTCTGCTCTCAATGCACTGTCTGTCCATTTGAATACCTGTCAGCGCTTCAGGGCATGCGATGAATGTTCTTGCACACGAAGTGTTTGCACACACTCTACCTTAAGGCCATTTCTACTGTCTCCACTCCCCAGAATTGTCCTGGCATGAGAAATTTAAACTAGCTCCCTCACAACATTGATGTGACCGCCATGATCAAACCCTGGATGACATTGTATTATTCTTCACACACTGAGCAGAGGCCACCAAAAGCTAGCTGTCTGCCTATAGGTGCTGGCAGGACTGGTTGGAGGAATGTTTGAGAACTCTTCAGCAGACATTTGAGACACAGCACCACCTTTGTGGGTGGTGCTGTGTGTCGGGGAAAACCGAAGGATCGGGCCCCAAGGTCACGGTGGGCCGGGGTGGCAATTAGATACGGACAGGTGGGATTAGCAGAGTAGAGTCTGGAGTTAGGGACTCGGAGCAGATTGAGAAAGAACAGGTGAGTTTATTTGACTTACGCTTCAGGCGTAGGCAGGGAGGTCTTCAGTTACAGTTTGGAACACAAACAAACAATTAACAACAAAGGGGTCTGTTGGCCCACGAGGTTCAGTCCGAAGA